>NW_026125852.1:0-446665 GCF_943737965.1 Phodopus roborovskii | reverse complement strand
AGATGGTCCACTAGTAATTGTTTCCCACATCGTGGGAATCCACTGATCATGGATTATCTAATGTCCTATTTTCAATAATCAAATAACAACATAATCAGATGATGAAATGGTCTGCCATACTCGACACAATTGACTCTCACTGACTCCCACATGATTGTGGGAAACTGCCAGGTTCATCCCTTTTTTCAATCAGAGAGCAGAGTCGTGAAATGTTTAAATGCTGAAATGTCATTGTGTATGCAGGGTTTTTAAAAGATCCTAATTAATTCATGTTGGACAGCTGCCTCAAAAGAATTGGACTGCAATCCAATAATCCCTAAGTCTACTCTAACAAACGGATTATCACCATCCTGAAGGAAGTTATCAATGACAAACTCACCTTTTGATGAATAACTGTGAGTCTTATTATCTTTGTTTCCATAGAATTAATTCTTAGGTGAGAGAGAATTCATAAACAGAAGAAATTGAATGTTCTCTGATAATTAGGTAACCTAGAATTTGATGACCAGTAAAAGCTGTAGGGCAAACTTCCAGAGATTTGGCTATGACTTGCTTAGGGGGAATCAAATGCTGTCATTGAAAAATTTAGGGAGAGATAGTTATCTTGGGAGACTGTAATGACCCATGATAACACTTTCTCGAAGGTGCTCTCTGGTACTTGGCCCATGATAACAGAATACAGAATGCAAGCAGGGTTGCCAGGCAACATTTATGAACCAATATTCTGTCACATTCTAGTTTCCCCTCCCACATGCTAAAAGGAGCATACCTAAAGATGAACTAACCTTACAGCCCTCACTGAGTTTCTCACAAAAACAGCTGGGCTCATTCTTTTGGGTTCTATATATTTCCCGTCTCTCAAGCTACAACAGGTCTATTGTGCCATAAGCGTGAAAACGAAAGCATCATAATGTCATTCCAGTACAATGATGAATATTTTAACCCCGTTTATCTATGCTTCAATTTTCTCATTCCTAGAATGGATACAATACAATTAATCGCCTCTACCATAAACTTTTCCCTCTTATTTGAAAATAAAATAATCCCTCTTCATTCTCTGCCTTTTAGAGGAGCTTGATGCCATGGTTTCTCGGCATTGTTTAGATTTGCATTGGTCCTGAACAGCCAGGGCCAGGCCAGGGCTATGGCCAGGGCCAGGGCCAGGGCCAAAATGAAATTGATGATAAATTAAATTGATAATAAATTAACTTGATAATAAATTGTAGGCTTTTATATTAACACTGAAGAAATGGCACCAACGTCCTAAACATATCGCTGATGTAAAGATCTCGTTATATAGCTAAATGATGACGTAATGGAGATGATGTTACATCAAATCCCAAAATCTGATTCCAAAAGAGACTTATCGTCCATAACTTTACCTGTATTTTAAATTCTTTAATTAAGTGATGAATTATCATTTTAATTTCCCTAGCTTAACAGTTAAGGAAGTAAGTGTATTCTATGAGTGTGATGGTCTGGCACGATGGAGGCTCAAAACTCCAGTGATCACTGAATACATAATGACAGATTTTCATAAATAAATGAATAAAATTTAAACCAGTGAATGGTGTTTTATGCGTGAAGCCTAAATGATTGCTCAATACTGAAGGGTCATTGAGTTCTTAATCATAGATATGCACAAAAAAAATGAATGAATAAAGAGATAATTGCTCATAATTAACCCCTAGAGAGATAACAAATCGATATCAACATTGATTTAAAGAAAGAAAGGAAGAAGGAAGGAAGGAAGGAAGGAGAAAAGGGAAATAAATCACAAGAGACAATTTAAAACCAACATGGTGGAAGAAGACTCCACTCTTCCTGGAGTAGGAAAAGAACAGATTTGTATAATGAAATAATCAGATAGTTAGATCGTCTGTCACATTTGAGTCACACAAGGTGGCACCAAACTTCAGGGATCACAGATTTTATAATGAAAGAATTTAATAATTACATCTTTAACTATGTAAGTCTCTGACCTTTTTTTGTATCTTCCCTATCCTGGGCAGACTTGACAGATATGGAAATGTATGCTATCATCAAGGATTTTTAAATGCCATAAGTTAATCGTCAGATAATCTTACTGTCTTGCATGATGAATTTTGTTGGCCTGACATCATCACCAGCACCTGAATCTCTGTTGTGGTGCTGCGGAATCTGAGATAATGGGAGCCATTCTGGCTTACAAGTAGGTAACCAAGATGTTGCTATCAGCTGAAAAAGATGGCTGCAGCTGGGGCATAACCAGCATATCTGAGAGAGATGTTCTTCCGTGTTCTGGGTCGTCATCCTCTTGCCAGGTCTCGGAGATGGTGCCGACCTCCTAGTGCCACTAATTCTTCTCATGGTAGATCACAATCGATGTGAAGATGTGGAGGACAAGGAGGTAGTCAACACACAGACCACCATGCCGGCCTTGGTGAATTCCTTGTACTTCTCGAATGGCCCCAAGCAATCTTCTGGACTCAATCATCCAGCATCCATTTTACTATGGGAGATGCATAGATCATTCACAAAATGCTCTGCCCATGTCTAAATCTTTCCCTAACCTTGTCCCTGATAGAAATTTGCACACTAATCGTAATCGGTGATGGCATTGTCTGTCACTTATATAATTTAAAGAATTAAATAAGTCAGCAATAGCTACTTGTCACAATGAATAGAGGGGAATGTGGCATTTTACTGGCAGGGAGCTGGACCAGACTCCAGTCCACGAAGGATGTCATCATCATCAACTGAGTCAATGAATCATAAAATGTGAAGACATTTCAAATTATCTCCACAAGGGGAGCTTTACAGGTCTCTTCATGGAATGGAGGGTTGTTGTTTACATAACCATACAAATATTTACATTATCTTGGGTATTAACACAGACTGTCAATTTAAATACTTTAATTATGTAATTAGATGATCTTCGGCACCAGATTGCATGTGTCATGGATGATATAATCATTGTTTTATATAGTTAAATAATCAAACAATGAGTTTATGTAACATCATCTACTTCCCCAAGGTCGCTCCAAACCAGGCTCTTGAACGATGCTGTCGTGATTAATTTAAATATTTTAACTACAAAATTGATATTTAGATGGTCCATAGTAATTGTTTCCCACATCGTGGAATCCACTGATCATGGATTATCTAATGTCCTATTTTAATAATCAAATAACAACATAATCAGATGATGAAATGGTCTGCCATACTCGACACAATTGACTCTCACTGACTCCCACATGATTGTGCGGAAACTCCCAGGTTCATCCCTTATTTAATCAGAGAGCAGAGTCGTGAAATGTTTAAATGCTGAAATGTCATTGTGTATGCAGGGTTTTTAGAAGATCCTACATAATTCATGTTGGACAGCTGCCTCAAAAGAATTGGACTGCAATCCAATAATCCCTAAGTCTACTCTAACAAATGGATTATCACCATCCTGAAGGAAGTTAACAATGACAAATTCACCTTTTGATGAATAACTGTGAGTCTTATTATCTTTGTTTCCATAGAATTAATTCTTAGGTGAGAGAGAATTCATAAACAGAAGAAATTGAATGTTCTCTGATAATTAGGTAACCTAGAATTTGATGACCAGTAAAAGCTGTAGGCAAACTTCCAGAGATTTGGCTATGACTTGCTTAGGGGAATCAAATGCTGTCATTGAAAGATTTAGGAGATAGTTATCTTGGGAGACTGTAATGACCCATGATAACACTTTCTCCAAGCTGCTCTCTGGTACTTGGCCCATGATAACAGAATACAGAATGCAAGCAGGGTTGCCAGGCAACATTTATGAACCAATATTCTGTCACATTCTAGTTTCCCTCCCACATGCTAAAAAGGAGCATACCTAAAGATGAACTAACCTTACAGCCTCACTGAGTTTCTCACAAAAACAAAGCTGGGCTCTTTCTTTTGTTTTCTATATATTTACCCGTCTCTCAAGCTACAACAGGTCTATTGTGCCATAAGCGTGTAAACGAAAGCATCATAATGTCATTCAAGTACAATGATGAATATTTTAACCCGTTTTTCTATGCTTCAATTTTCCCATTCCTAGAATGGATACAATACAATTAATCACCCCTACCATAAACCTTTCCTCTTATTTGAAAATAAAATAATCCCTCTTCATTCTCTTCCCTTTAGAGGAGCTTGATCCTATGGTTTCTCGGCATTGTTTAGATTTGCATTGGTCCAGAACAGTCGGGGCCGGGGCCGTGGCCGTGGCTGGGCCGGGGCCGGGCCGGGCCGGGGCCGTGGCCGGGGGCGGGCGGGGGCCGGGGCCGGGGCAGGGGCCGGGGCAGGGGCCGGGGCCGGGGCGGGCCGGGGCCGGGGCGGGGCCGGGGCCGGGGCCGGGGCCGGGCCCGGGGCCGGCGCCAGCGTGATGGTTCCTTGATATTTTGTTTAGTTTATTTTTTAATAAAACTTTACTACAAACATTTGTTTCATAATGTGAATTGTGTCTGTATGAATGTGTAAAATTCATGTGCCTGCCTGCGGAAGGCAGAAAAGGTCACTACATAATGGAAGCGAGATTTAAAGGTTGTAAAAGCCACTAGCCATGAATACTGATAAATGTACTCAGGACTTTGGGAAGAGAGCAAAACATCCTTAGCTTTGACCTAGTTCTACTTCCCCAGATTTAAATTTGCAATTAAATGTTCTTCTATTTCTTTAGTAGTTTAATTGAATGTGTTCTTTTTTTATCAAGCACATCTTGTGCACATGTGCTTCCCCACAAACTTTAGCAATCCATACATAATTTTCAGGAGCTGGTTCTAGGTTCTTAAATTTTAGGTCCCTTGAATTGACCTAAAGTGGGAAATGGCTTTCAATGTAAATGACATTTCCCTTTGATTTACCTCAATTGATCTTAATTTTAATATTTTTTTAGTTTAAAATACAAAGTACATGGTTTTATCATTTCATCTTCACATACTTGTGATTCTATGCTTTTCTTGTTTTCTTCCCACACTGCAGTCCAATTTGACCCTCACCATCTGAAGCTGATTCTATTCTTCTCCTAATTAGTTCTAAAATTTATTTACTAGTCATTGCATGTGACCCGGTTTAGCCATTTAGTATCTACCAAAATAGACTTCAAACTAAAGTCAATCAAATGAATTTCTTAAGAACAATCCATACACAAAGGACAACTCCACAAATATGATATCTTAATAATTAATATTTGTGTCCCAAGCACATGATTAGAAATTATGCACAAAGGAGTAGACAGGAAGACATTATTAAATGAGTATTAAATTAACAAAATATAAACTGTAAAGAACTACAAATGCAAGCATAACCAACAGAATACAGCAGATCAAAGAGGGAATCTCAGGCATTGAAGATAATCTAGAAGAAATCAATTCACCGAGGAAATAAAATTTAAATCCAACAAATCCTTAGCAAAAAATATATAGGAAATATGGGACACAGTGAAAAGACCATATCTAATAATAGACATACAAGAACGTGAAGAAGCACAGATCAGAGGGGAAGAAAGCATAATCAACAAATTCCTTGAAGTAATCATTTCCTGTCAGAAGTACGTGCCAATGAAAGTACTAGAAGCATACTAAACACAAATAGACTTAAATATTAAAAGTCGCCAAGGCACTTAATTATCAAAACACCTATCATACATAATGACAAGAGAACATTAAGAGCAAAACAGTAAGACGTAATAACATATAGAGGCAGACCTATCAAAATTGCAACTGAATTCTCCATGGAATCTCACAAGGCCAGATGGTCCTGGATAGATTATGAACAAATAATAAGAGTCCTCAGATGCCAGCCCAGGCTAAAATAATGTGCAAAATTCTCAATCACTATAGACAGCAAAAACAAGATATTTAATGTCAAAGCCAGATTTCCTAACCATATTTCCATAAATCCAGTCCTACAGAAAATTCTGGAAAGAAATTCTATCCAAGCAAGCTAACTACAATAATGAAGACATAGGCAAAGTTAATATCAGTTTACAAGAACCAAAAAGAAAAAGTGGGCGAGTATACTCACAATACCACCACCACCAACAATGAAACAAACAAGAATTAACAATCTATGGTCTTTAATTTCCCAAAATATTAATGGTCTTATTGCCTATAAAAACACACAGGCTAACAGAGTGTATATTAAGACAGATTTCATCCTTCTAGTGCATACAAGAAATGCATCTAAGTTTCAAAGACAGACATTACCTCAGTGTAAAAGGTTTGCAAAATATCTTCCAATCAAAGGAACTCAAGAAGGAAGCAGGTGTAGGTATCTAAATGTTAAGAAGTTTAATTTCAAACCAAAATCACTCAAGAGATGAAGAAGGTCATTTAGTAATCAGCATGGGAGAAATCCATCAATATAAAGTCTCAATTCTGAACATCTCTGATCCAAATTAAAAGGTACCCATATTCTTAAGAGAAACACTAGTAAAACTCAAAGTTCACATAAAACCTTACTCACTCATAGTGGGAGATTTCACCACCCCATTCTGAACACTAATCAGGAATACCAAACTTATGTTTCACAAACAAACACAGGAACTAACAAAAGTTTTGTCCCACTTGGTTTTAGTAGTCATTTATAGGACATCCAATCCAAACACAGAAGAATATACCTTCTCCTCAGCTACACATTGAACCTTCTGTAAAACTGACTACATACAAGGCAACATAACAAACCTCAACAGATAAAAAATAAAATAAAATTGAATAGCCCCCTATATCTTATCAGATCACCATGATTTTGAGTTGGAATTCTTCAAGAATACAAACTGCAGACACCCCTACAAATTCATAGAAATTGAATAATGAGTAAATTACCATTCCCTGGTCCAGGAAGAAATAATGAAATAAATAAAAGATTTGTAGAATTCAATGAAAATGAAGACAGAACATACCTGAACTTATGGGACAATTTTAAAGCAGTTTTAAAAGGAAAGTTCATTGCAATCAGTGCTCATGTGAAGAGAAACAGATGATAGTCAAATTATATAATTAAGAGCTCAACTGAAAGACATAGACCAAAAAGAAACAAAATTACCCCAGAGGAGTACCTGCCAGTGAATAATCAATTTGAGAGTTGTAATCAATAAAGTAGGAACATGGAAACCAATACAAAGAATGAATAGAACAAAAAGTTGTTTCTTTGAAAAATAAACAAGATAGACAAACCTTAGGGGCAAACAAATCAAGAAGCAGAGAGAGAACATGCAAACCAGCAAAATCTGAAATTAAAATGGGATATAGGAACAAACACTGAGGAAACCCAGAGAACTTTCAGGTCATATTTTGAAAATATGTACTATACAAAAGTAAAAAAAAATCTAAGGGAAATGGACAGATTTCTGGATTGTTATCACTTATCAAATTCAAAACAAGGATAAATAAGAAATTAAATAGATTTAGATCACATACTGAAATAGAAATAGTCATGAAATTCCACCAAAGCCCCCCCCCCCCAAAAAAAAAAAAACAAAAACAAACACATAGACACAAGGCCAAAGGACTTCAGTGCAGAATTCTACAAATATTTCATAGAAGTGCTAATACCAATACTCCTCATATTGTCTCAAACAATAGAAGCAAAAGGTTCATAACCATTTTTAATTAGTTTTCAATTACCTTGATATGCAAGCCTCACAAAGACACAATGAAGAAACAGAATTACAGGCAGATATCCCTCATGAACATTGATGCAAAAGTATTCAATAAAATACTGGAAAATCGATTACATGAACACATCAAATAAGTCCTCTGCCATGACCAAATAGGCTTCATGTCACAGATGCAGGGATGGTTCAACATATGAAATTCTATCAATTTGATCCATCATATACATAAAGTAAAACAGAAAAATCACATTATCATCTCACTAAATGCTGAAAATGCCAGTGTCAAAATCAAACACCCTTTTATGATAAAGTCCTTGGAAAGAACAGGGATAACAGAAACCTACCTAAACATAATAAAAGCAATATACAGTAAAGCATCATAGAATATTAAACTATGTGGAGAGAAGCTTAAGACAATTCCTCTAAAATAAGGAACAAGACATCTGTCCATTCTCTCCAAAAATCTTCAATATTGTGCTTGAAGTTCTAGCTACAGAAAGAAAATAAGAAAAAAAGATCAAAGGGACACAAATTGGAAAGTAATAAGTCAATTTTTTACTATTAGCAGATGATATGATAGTTCACATAAGTGACCCAAAAAACTCTACCAGTGAACTCCTACAGATGATAAATACCTTTCAAACAGTGACAGTACACAAGACTAATAAAAAAAAAAAAAATCAGTAGCCTTACTATATACAGAAGATAAAAGGGATGAGAGTCACCACCCTTTACAATAGGAAAACAACAAATAACATCTTGGGGTAACTATAACCAAACTAGTAGAAGGCCTATATTGCATGGTCTTGTGTCTTTAAAGAAGGAAATTAAAGAAGATACTAGAAAATGGAAAGATCACCTATGATCTTTAATTGGTAAGAAAAATATAGTAAAAACTCCAATTTTGCCAAAAGCAATCTACAGATTCAAAGCATTCCCAGGAAAAATCCTAGCACATTTATTACTTCACTGACCTTGAAAAAACAATACTCAACAGTATATGGAACAACAAAAGAGTCACAATAGTCAAAACAATGCTGTATATTAAAGGAACTTCAGAAAATATCACATTCTCCGACTTCAAGCCCTAAGCTCTATTATAGAGCTAAAGTACCAAAAAGCGCACTTGATATTGTCACACATATAGAAAGGTAGACAAATGGAACTGAAAATCTTGATGTTTACCAACACACCTACAAATTCCTGAGTTTTGATGAAACAGGAAAAATAATACAATGGAAGGAGGCAATCATTTTCAACAAATTGTTCTGGCAAAACTGGATGATGATATGTAGAAGACTACAAAGAGACCCATGTGAATCGCTATACACAAAACTTAGAACACATGGATCAAAGACCTAAACATTAGTCCAGCTGCCCTAAACCTCTTAGAAGAGAAAGTTCGAGGTACTCTTGAAGGAAATTTTACAAGAGAGTGTCGCCTCTACTTTGACCAGCAAAGAAAACAAAACGTTCAGACTCTTCTTTAAGCAGTTTATTCAGGAACCTTGTATAATCTTCTGACCCAGGGGGCAGCCCAACCCACAGCTTAAAAGCCCTTGGGCAGTCAACCCCAGAACGCCATGCGCTGAAAAACAAAAACAGACAGGTACATATACACAGAAGCAACCCAGATTCTCAGCTTTTAGCCAAGTATGTAATTGTTTAATACAGAGAGTACTCGCCATCGGGAAGGTGGAGGGCAAAAACCAGTGCCATCTTTAAGGCTCGGCACTTCACAGCTCTCTACAGGAGAATTATTACTAGTCATAATACCAAACAGTGGGATCAATAATTAATAAATGGAATCTACTGAACCTGAGAGTCATATGTAAGGCAAAAGAAATAGTAGACAATGTACTGTAAAGAGGCTTTATGTCTCCATAAGTCCAAAAGTCTTAATGACTATATACGAATATGTTGGCACATAGATGGGCATCACATTATGGGCCAGGTTATAGTTTCAGTCATGAAAAGAGGGGAGAACAATGGAGGAGCCAGACCAAAGAGTTGCTTTGGATTTGGACAGCCAGGACATTTCAAAAGGAACTGCCCCCGGGTGTGGCAATGCAATTGAGCCCTAGGCCAGGGCTGTGCCCATGTTGCTGTAAGGGTCATCATTGGAGCAAGGAATGTAGGACTAAGACAGACACTCTTGGTAATCCTTTACTGGCTCAGGGAATCTGGAAGCAGGGCCAGCCTGGGTCCCCTCAAGCCCAGGTGTATGGGGCAATGGATACACCTGTAAGCCACCCTATACAGATGATCAGATGATCCCTCAGAGAAACCCCTTTATGTCCAGGACCTTATCTGAGGTACCCCAGGAAGCGCAGGATTAGACCTCTGTTCTGCCACCCGTGCAATATTAACACCACAAATGGACACTCAAGCCTTGAGAACAGGAGTCTTTGGGCCACTTCCCCCAAGAAGAATAGGGCTATTGTTAGGACACAGTAGTGCCTTGTTGAAAGGAATTAGAGTTATTCCAGGAGTAGTGGATTCAGACTTTCAAGGAGAAATAAAAATCATGTTTAGGGCAGAAATGGGGGTATTAATGATACCACAGGGTGCTCAGATAGTGCAATTGGTTCAAAACCAACAATCCCTTTTTAAAGGACATCAGGGGATCTGCTGGTTTTGGGTCCGCAGGCCTCATGGGTGCCTTTTGGTTTTCAACTCTTGAACAGCGCCCCATGCTCACCCTTACCATACAAGGTAGATGATTTTCTGGACTTGGGAACACAGGGGTGGACTCCTCAGTAATAGCAAAAAAAAAAAAAAAAAATTGGCCACAAGCATGTCCTCTTCAGCCAGCCTCCACTCATTTACAAGGAGTGGGAACTGCTGTACTCCAGAATGTAGTACTCAGTTTCTTAAATGGTCAGAAGATGAAGGACATACAGGAATTTTTCAGCCTTTTGTGTTATGTCATATACCTGTTAATCTTTGGGGGGAGAGATGTGCTTCAGGCCAAAGGAGCAGTCCTTACTACTGAGCCTGTTAAAAATATGCTGGATGACCAAGGTTATGTACAAGGAAAAAGACTGGGTAAATTCCTACATGGTGACCCTCAGTCTGTTGCATCCAAAAATTTAATTATCAAAAGAGCCGGCGATCGCTCTGGGCTGGGAAATTTTCCCTAGGGGCTATTGCTATGCAGCCTGGTCCCATTTCTATTATCTGGAAAACTGATAACCCACTGTGGGTGGAGCAATGGCCCTTATCTGTGGTGGCACACCTCCACATCCTGTCCAGTCACATGCAAGCACGAGCCAAGACCTTGGCCAGGGTCGCGGGGTGAGATGTCATGGCGTCCACAGAATGGGGATACGGTGAGGGTGCAACCTCCATGGGGCAGGGGCACCATCTGCCCAGGCCTGGGGAGGTGGGGGGGCTGGGGGACATGTGAGGAATCACAACAATATACACGCGTGTTTGGGGTCACCTGTCAGAGACAGGCGTGACCACACCCACCCACCCCGCCCCTTACTGCCCCGCCCACCTGACCCTGGAACTCCACCAGATTCAGCCCTGAGTATATGAGGACGAAGCAGATGGAGAGAAGGACCTGCACATGAGGGGGAAACATAGGACACGCATGAGGGGAAATGTGAGACACACATGAGCAAAACGATACACGTATGTGCAAACATGCGACATGCATGTGCAAACACAGATGAAACATACATGTAGGAAATACGGAACATGACACATTGTTACACTTGCAGCTCCGCCCCCTTACCTGCAAGAGGTCCTCACGGGTCAGGAACTGGGACACCAGGCGGTTCTGGAATGTGTTCACAGCAGTCAAGGACACACAGAGCTGGCCCTGCACCAGGACGTGAGCATGGGCTGGATCTGGTCCAGGCCGGCCCTGATGGTGCGGGGGAGGGGGGACACATGTGACCCATGCCCCCTGACATGGGACCCACATGTGTGACCCATGGCATGTAACATGTACCATGTGACTTGTGCCCCGCCCCCTCATCCCCCACACATCTCAGCTGCTCCAGGAGGTGGAAGCTGGGGGTGGCCGCGCCCAGTGGTTGCTGCCTGGCATCCTTGGCCAGGCTGTGTGCAAAGCGTGTGCAGGCCTGTGGGAAGGGTGGGAACCACACACGTGACCCCTGACATGTAACATGTTACATGTAACATGTCACATGTGCCCCGCCCACACTCACCTCCAGCTGCTCAGGGGCAGTCAGCAGCACTGCTGCCACCAAGGCCCAGTCCAATGCCCCTGCGAAGCCCCTGACATCACCCTGCAGCCCCGCCCCATGTGCCTACAGCCCAGCAGCCCCGCCCAGGTGGTAAATGCCCAGGAAGCCACAGGCCCTGAAAGAGAGATGCAAGGGCGGGGCCATCCAGGGCGGGGCGGAGCCTATGGGGCGTGTGGGCAGAGTTTCTGGGGGAAGGATGGGGTCACCTGAGGAAAGGAATCCACGCCCCCTCACAAAAAGAATGACAGAAATGGTGCCTCTGTCTTCACTGCTGCTCTCCGAGACTACGTTTCCCAGGAGGCTGCGCGCTGGACCTTGCTCCCTGTGACGTCACTGGCCGACGACATCCCCCCCCTCCGCTTCCCACACTGTGGAATTTTCCCCGCAGTCTCGGAGCCCCACCCATCTCAGGGTGGAAGGGGACTATGATTCCCAGCGTCCTTTGCTATGCCTACAGTGGTCACTGTCTGTGTCCTCACTGGTGAACCTGCGCCCTTCAGTGTCCTACCTAGATGGTGGCTTCTCTGCATGAAGTCTCTGTTCCCAAGGCCACTGCCAGGGACTATTACTCCCTGCATGCACTGCAGGGCCAGGCCCAGCGGTTGCTCTGTGTGTGATGGCACAGGGCTGCGGCTTCTCCCTCCGCATCTGCAGCAATGGCGTCGTTGCACTCTTTCTCACAGATTTGAGGAATAAAATGAATGAATAAAGAGATAATTTCTCATAATTCATCCCTAGAGAGATAACAAAATGATATCAACATTGATATCAAGAAATAAATAAATAATGAAATCACAAGAGACAGTTTAACACCAACACGGTGGATGCAGACTCCCCTCTTCCTGGAGTAGAAAAAGACAGATTTGAATAATGAAATAATCAGATAGTTAGATCGTCTGTCACACTTGAGTCACACAAGGTGGCACCAAACTTCAGGGTTCCCAGATTATATAATGAAACAATTTAATAATTACATCTTTAAACATGTAAGTTGTTGACCTTTTTTGTATCATCAATTCCTGGGCAGACTTGCCAGATATGGAAAAGTATGCTGTCATCACGGATTTTAAAAATTCCATAGGTTATTCGTTAGATCATCATACTGTCTTGCCTGAAGAATTCTGCTGGCCTGCCATCATGACCAGCACCCGAATCTCTGTTGTGGTGCGGCAGGACCTGAGCTAATGGGCCCATTCCTGGCGTAGCAGTAGTAGCCAATATGTTGATATCAGCTAAACAGATGGCAGCAACAGGGGCATCACCAGCAGAGCTGAAAGAGAGATGTTCTTCCATGTTCTGGGTCATCATCCTTTTGCCAGGTCTTGGTGATGGTGCCGACCTCCTTGTGTCACTACCTCTTCTCATCGTAGGTCACAACTGATGTGAAGCTGTGGAGGAAGAGCAGGTAGTCAACACCCAGACCACCATGCCGACCTTGGTGAAGTCCTTGTACTTCTCAGAGGGCACCATGCAGTCTTCTGGACTCTTATCACCCAGAATCCCTAGTACTCTGTGAGATGCATAGATCATTCAGAAAATGCTCTACCCATGTCTACAACTTTCCTAACCTTGTCGCTGACAGATATTTGCACCCTAATCATAATCGGTGATGGCATTCTCTGTCATTTAAATAATTTAAAGAATTAAATAAATAAGTCAGTAATAGCTAACTGTCACAATAAAGAGGTTATGTAGCATTTTACTGGCAGGGAAGCATGGCCAGACTCCAGTCATGAAGGAGGTCATCATCACCAATTGAAACAATGAATCAATGTAGAGTTGAGTCGTAAAATTCAACATCATGCACACCTGAGAAATTACTGTAGATAAGAAATTACATTTATTCCCTGAAACTCAACTTTCTGAATCACGCCATTGTTGTGGGTGGTAGGTAAATGGTAATAGCACTCTGATCACGTATTGCTGAATGAAGATCCCCATCACCTCTTTTTAACAGTTTCTAAACTTTGTGTAAATCATGTAAGAAAACCTGAATTTTTGAATGAGATGTTCATAAATTCCATAAGCCAAACTTGCAGTTTATCAGTGAATGTCCCCACAAAACACAAAAGCAACCCTGTGATGCACAAAGGTGTCACCTGGTCTCAACTTTTCCATCTGGCAGAAAAAATTTTCTGTATATGAAAACTAGAACTTTATGGCACACCAGGCTTGAATGTTCACTGTGACCCATTTGTGACCCCTTCAGCAGCTTGTAAAAGCCATTTTCTATTGGATGAAGATGGGGCTTTTTACTCTATAAATCAGGGGTGTCTCCTTTATCATGTTTTGGAGATAACTGTCTGCACAAGACTGGAGATCACATGTGTATTTTAGTATCCTAATCTGTAACAGACCTGGTTACTGTACTACTCATCTTTGGGTTATTTTTTAGGCATCACTCCCTCAGCTAAATTTTATTTTGTGTTACTCAGTATCCTGTAAGAATTGGTAAGTATTTTGTAACAACAATTCTAATTTTTCTCATCATAGCTTATTGGTGGAGGATTATCCAACACCAGAATGCCATTTATGTATGACTTTAGTGGCCCATGCCTTTAATCCCAGCACTAAGAAGGCATAGGAAGGCACATATCTATGAGCTTGGGGCTAACCTGCTCTACAGAGCAAGTTCCAAGTCAATTTCCTAATCTTTACAAAGAAACACTTTATTTGAAACAAAAAAATCAATAAACCCTGGCACAAAAACATATAAATTAAATAAATATAAAAAATAAATTAAATTATTGGCATTTGCAGGATATACCAAATTGACTCCAAATGGGGAATCTCCCTTAGCCTACAGCCATGGGAGAAGGCCCTAACACAAAGGGCAGATTGTGATGATGCCTCTTGGTAGGCTGATCTTCCTAGGGAGTGGATGGGGATGTGATGGGGGGAGGGGCCTGTGGGAGTTATGAGAGGATGGGAGGGAGAGGGAGCTGGGATCTATAAGTAAAATAAGATCTTTTTATTGAGATTTTTAAAGTACAATATAAATAAATATAAATATATAAAGAAATAAAAAGAATGCCATCTACAGTATGTATAAAATTAACTCCTAATTCATCTTATACTGAAATGTTAGATGTGAAGTTAAGAACATCTTGAATGCACTGGGCAAACTGTGCCCCTCCATGTAATGATACTTCCCTTCCATATTCAGGAAAAGCATGTTGGTGTTGACTACAAAAACGTTTACACACAAAGCTCCCTTATTGAAATGCATTCCATTTATTAAGCCCCAAAATTAAAGTAATCACATTCTGCACCCTGATCTGCATAACTTCTAGGACTACATGGGATCTCATGGAAATTTGAATGAGTCAGATTTCCAACCAGTCTCAGGGAGTCCCTGCCTCACAGTCTCTGCCTCTAAATACCATCCTGTTCATCTTAGGATAGCATTCCCTTGCTTACCATTCTATGTCTTCCTTGCCCTTCTATGCTCCTCACAGTTCCTACAACAGCACTCACAGCAGAACAACCAATCCAATGGTGCCTGCTGTGCTATAAAATCAAACCTGCAGCATGGCTCCAAAAATTTCCTGTAAAACCTTAGATTGGCCTGTGGGCCCAGATTCCCTGATTGGCTAGTGAGTCTTGGTTGACAAGAGGAATTCCTCAATGGTTAGAGTGTTCTTAAAGCCAAAGCAGAAACGTGCATTTCTTTCTTTTATATTTTCTTATTTATTTATTTATTTATTTATTTATTTATTTATTTTGATTTTTCAAGACAGGGTTTGGCTGTGTAGTAATTCCTGTCTTGGGACACACTTTATAAACCAGGCTGGATAATTCAAAATCTTAATTATTATTATGATGATGAGGAGGAGGACTGAGGAGGATGATTATGATTACAACTATAACTACTACTACTCTTGTCATTTTGTAGTAGATATTTCTCATTAATTAATTTTTTTCTTTATTGATTTTCCAAAACAGATTTTCAATACTGGCTGTCCTGGAACTCTATCTGTAGATCAGGCTGCCCAGAATATTAAAAAATTAAAGAGATTTTAGGAAATAAAAGGTGTTTGTTCTATGGCTTCTTGCTCAGATCAGAAGAACTGCAGATCAATTGGAAATTACATTGTACATATAGACCCCAGAGTTTAGAACAGGTAGAAAGAATGAATAGAACCATTAAGGTGGCTTTATCCAATTTAACGCTTGAAACGGGCTCTACAAACTGAGTACAACTCCTGACACTAGCTTTCTATCAGGCCAGTAATGCCCCAGGCCCCCATGGCTTAACTACCTTTGAAATCTTATATGGTAGCCCACCACCAGCTATTGAGTTTTTTGATGCCAAAATTTCTGATTTTGCAAATACTCTCTCCATGCAGGCACATCTCCGGGCCTTACAGATAGTTACTCCAACAAGAGGTCTGGAAGCCTCTGGCAGCTGCCTACTGAGAGGGGTGAAAGGCACCCCCCAACCTCATTCCTTCCAGATTGGCGACTTCATCTGGGTCCAGAGACATCAAACAAAGAATCTAGAGCCCTGCTGGAGGGGCCCCTACACTATGCTCCTGACAACTCAAACCACCTTGAAAGTAGACGGGATTGCTGACTGGATACATGTGTCCCACGTGAAGGCCGCACAACCAGAACATCGGACACAGAACCAGGCCCGCCTGAACCAGCATGGAGAATTCAACGACAAGGATGGTTTAAGGGGTTCAGTACCCTGATAGCCACCATCAAGGGACTGCTTATTATATTTCTTTTAATTCTCATCCTTGGTCCCTGCATTTTGAATAGACTAGTACAGTCCATGAAGGAACGCTTGTCAGTTGTTCAGGCCCTAATTTTTACCCAGCAGTACCAGCAATTAAAATAAATGGAAACTGAGGAACCATGAATAAAGGGTTTTATTCAGTTAACAGAAAAAGAGGGAATGAAAGACCACCCCCACTATATATATTGCCTGTTTGAGCTGCTCTTGCCAACTTGCCAAGGTCAAGTTATGGCATAGTACAGGAGGGAACCAGATAATCCTCTCATCTGATGCCAACCAGATATCTGTGGTCTGCAGCTTGGACCAAAGCAAGGTCAACAGGATTGTATCTGGGAACAGAAGGTCCTGGGAACATTTTATTCAAGACCACTAGAATGCTGAGATATTCATAACTGAATTCTTTGTGCAAAAGCTGAATAAACAACTCTGTCCTTGGTTAACCACAATTGCTTTATGTAGATGGACTAATGAAATCCCTGTAAACATGCTTCTGCTTCCTTAAGCCTGCTTCTTGCCACCCCAACCCTATATAAACTACATATGTTTTAACCAAGGCACTCTCAGTCTCTCGAGGGACTGTGGCATCCTCAGGTACCTGTGTATTCAATAAACTGCCTCTTGTGCTTGCATTCAGTGGTCTGGTCTCGCCTTTTGGGGCAAGGGCCTCTCAGTGATAGACTCCGTCTCCTTGAGGTCTTTCACCTCACAGTCTCTCTGACGCCAAATACCATCCCCTTCATCTTAGGATAGCATTCTCTTGCTTACCATTCTATGTCTTCCTTGTCCATGCATGCTCCTCACAGTTTCCTACAGCAGCACTCACAGCATAGCATGCATTCTAATCGTGCTTCATGTGCTATAAAATCAAGCCTGCAGCATGGCTCCAGGAAGTTTCCTGAAAAACCTTAGATTGGCCTGTGGGCCTAGATTCCCTGATTGGCTAGTGGGGCTTGGGTGACAAGAATAAATTCCTCAATGGTTTTAGAGGGCTAAAAGAAAAAGGAGAAACATGCATGTTTTTATTGTTTATTTATTTATTTATTTATTTATTTATTTTGGTTTTTCATGACAGGGTTTCTCTGTGTAGGACTTCCTGTCTTGGAACACACATTGTAGAACAGGCTGGCAAATTCAGAATCCTAATAATTATAATGATGATGATGAGGAGGAGGTTGATGATTATTATGATTACTACTCTAACTACTACTACTACTACTACTCTTGCTGTCATTTTGTGGTAGATTTTTCTCAACAATTAATTTATTTATTATTATTATTATTTACTTTATTGACTTTCAAAACAGGTTTTCAATACTGGCTGTCCTGGAACTCTATCTGTAGATGAGACTGTCCAGAATATTAAAAAATTAAAGAGGCTTTAGGACATAAAATGTTTGTTCTATGGCTTCTTTGGTGAGATTAGGAGAACTGAGGGCAATTTTCACCTGCTTGCCATAGGCACATCAGAAACCATGAGAAAAATCATGAAACCATATCACAAACAAGATGATATATTTTCCCCTGACAGACATCTGGGTGATAGCTCCATTGCATTGTGAGTTTTAATCCTGAAATTAGTGAGACATTTTTGAGAAATGAATAAAAATAAAAAGTGTTTTCATGATAACTTGAATATTCAGAGAGAAAGTGGCTGGGAAGAATGCCTCTATGAGCACTATAGTGAGCCAGCACAGCTTCAACATTGGGCAGGTGAAAACAGAGCTGCTTTATTCAGTGTTCTCTACCTGAGCAGGAATGGAAGAATCAGCCCACTGTGATTGTTGAAAGTGGATATATTGGGCTGTCTCGGAAGCTGAGGGACACATACTCTAACAATGTCTGCCTAACAATGTATATTTGAAGAATTCTGTAGTTGCTTGTTTTATGAGTCTAGATGTCTTAGCAGGTCTTCATCATAAACGAGTATTTCAAAGAAATGCTTTCTAAAACTATTAAAGGCATAGACTCAGTAGGATCCATATGGCATCAACTTTGTGGAGCCTGTAAGATATGTCTGCAAGTATGATGGTATTTTGTGGTCCTTTAAAAAAATGAAGCTCCATTTTATTCATTCACTAAACTTAAGACATTAACTAAAGTTAGGGCAATGCCAGAGGACTTCTATTAATATGTATAAATGGCTAGTTGTAATTGCTTCCCATATAAAATGCACTCCATAACTGCACATACTATCTGCCTTCAGGCACTGTATAGATGTACTTACTCCCTGCCTGAAGGGTGTGTGTAAACCTGACTGGTCCCATATCTATTGTTATTTAGATGGGAGACATTCACCATCAAGGCTCATGCATCTTGTATCAGGAAAGATAATGTCTTAAGTACAATAGACTTCCTGCACAGAATCCCAGACACTGCCCATACTGTGTGGCAGTGGTTTACATTGGAGCTCCTAAAGAGAGCCTGCAATTTCTTTTCATGATAACAGCTGTCCATTATCACCAAGAAATATCCAATCAGGCATTTTGTAATTCATCTAAAATTGAATACAGGCTCCACAATGCTAATTTCCACCAATGGAAAGCACGAAATTGCTCCTGTTCCTTCTGCCTCCCACCTCTTTCTGCACAGTGTCTACAACAAAATCCAAGCTCTTAAATGAACTCAATTCTTTCATGTTACTCTCTTTAATTGCAGTCCCCAATACCAGCCACAGTGTTTGGTAAACAGTCAATAAATGATCCGTATTTGCTTCTCAATGAACACCCAAAGCCTCATGCTGAAGGATTTGCAGTAGTTCCTTCCAGGCACAGGGTAGTACAAGCACGATTAAATGTGATCCATGCAATTTTCAATTACCTAACCCTGTGTGCCATGCACCAGCAAAATATAAACTTTCAAAATTTTGATCACACAAATCTAGTCTGTCTTCATTCATGTAACATGAATTAATACACCCTGAGGATTAAAAAAAATCACTGAATATGCATTAGTTAATATTTTTTTATTGCTGTGTATAAACACAAGCAAATTCCACAAGTCTTGTTTTTTTTTGTTTTTTTTTTTTTTTGTTTTTTTTTTTAAGAAACAGTTTCTATGTGGCTTTGGAGTCTGTCCTGGAACCAGTCTGGTCTAGAACTCACAGAGACCTGCTTGCCTCTGCCTCCTGAGTAATCCTCTCCCAGTTAGGGAATCCAACCCCGGTCTAACCAGTGACAGGCAGGGATGAGATATTCACCACTATTCTATCCAAGAGAGATCTTATATAGAAGACACTTAATTGGAGTGACTCACAGTATCAGAGGTCCAGTCCATTGTCATAATAAGAGAAAACATGATTCGAAGAAGAATGTGATTCTAGTTTCATCTTGATACACAGGCCAGAGGATGTCAAGTTACACACTTGCTCATATCCAGCACACGGAAACCCTGAAAGCCCATAACCAGTTAAATTCTTCTTCCCAAAATGCCAACCTAACTGCAGCAATGCCACACCGTCTAGTAGTACCACTCCCTATGACATCATTGGCCCAATCACACACAAACCATCATATTTCCTGAAGCAGGGCCCTTTTCATGATAGTAACTTAAGCAGCTGACTATCTACCCTGTTTCCCCCTTGCAATACACACACACACACACACACACACACACACACACACGCACACACACACACACACACACACACACACACACACAAAACTGTTCATTTTACTCTAGTCTGAAGACAAAAAGCATGCTACACATGATTTTGTTTTTCCTGTAAGTGCAATGCATGGTCGACTCCATGATGTAAATGGACAATTTTTAAACACTAAGGACATAATTTTTCATCTTCTGGTATTTTTAGATCATTTGTGATTTTGGAGTGGGTTATATTTTAAATCAAATTGCAGTGTTACAGACTAATGAGTCCTGTTTATTAAATATTTCTGTAAAATGAATTGGTTTCCACAAATAAAGTGTTTAAGATGCTTGGTCTACAAACAGGTACTGAAGGAATACATTCACTTATTTAAGAAGGGATAATCAAGAGATCAGCAAAGACAGTACCCTGGAAGCAACAAACTGGGATTAAGTACTCCTATGTTAAAAAGAGTGAGCCTATCTCAGAAAATTAATTCTAAAAAGCTGGAAGTGCAGTTGTTGTAGATTTGCCTTTCCAGTGAGAAATAACTCCATGGACTTAAGAGATAAATAAAGAATATCTCTGTAATGATAGCATGCATACTTTTCTGGCTAATGGGCAAAGGGGACAGAGCATAAAACAAATTTGCTGGCTGAGTTTGAGACAGGGATTTTTGGGCATTAGCCTTAGTTGTAGTGAGACTAGCTCTGTTTATGACACTGGTCTCAAACTCACAGAAATCTGCCTGCCTGTGTCTCCTGAGTACTGGTGTTAAATGCATACACCACCACAACCTGGATCATAAAACAGACTTGAGCATTACAAAGATACTTCCATTTTTAAGTTTTTCAGGGTCTTATTACAACTGACACTTTGAAGAATTTAAATAGTAATAAAAAACAGAAAGTAATGTCAGGTGGTCAATTAAAGTATTCAACAGAAAACTTAGTACCATAATTATTTAATAGTACATGAGTAACATGAAACAGAGGTCCACACTTCACTGAAAGGGCTTGGAGTAGAGGTGCCAGAAGATAAGGAAAAGAGGAAAGGCAGAACAAAGAAAAGATAAAACCTGGAGAAGTGATGTCTTGCTTAACCTGTGTCATATTCTAAGTAAGCTTCTTATGAGGAATAGCTTCCTGTTCCATCCTTGCAGGGGGAGAAGGAAGAAATGGGAGACTTTTAGAAATTCAGTAGGAGCTTTCTTTCATTGTGACCAGCTCAAGAGGAGATTACTCAAGCATTGCATCATGAGGAGAACACAGTGCATCTTTGGAACTTTAGTGATTAAACCCACAGCACACTTGGGAATGATAACCCCAGCACCATGTGGTGGGAAAAAGTGTTCACAGGATATGAAGCAACCCCACCACAAAGGCCCTGGATTCAGACAATTGAATTCTCTCCTAAGCATCTTCATTATGTTAAAGGAGGGGATCTATTTCATTCTCAACACCTGAGGGTCTAAGTCTAGGTCGCCAGACTGATACAGCCTCTGCTAAGCTCATTAGTGGGTTTGAGAAGAAGCTATGCTCCTTCTTTTTGAGTCAGGACCTAAACGGATGTCTTGCTTGCTCAGTAAACCACTCAACACAACCGTGTTTACCTTTTCAAACAGTTATCCTCTGGGCTCATCTTGCCCACCTGGCCAAAATATGATTTTCTCTAGAAGACAACTGGACCATCTGGCAGACCATTCCAGTAGTTCCCCCTTTATCAGCTTGAGAATGACTTCTTCTATGATATGACGATGGGCCTAGGGGCTGTTTGTAAATCAGGAGTTTCTCCTTTGGCATGATTTGCATCCAAACTCCTTCAGAGACATATAGGGATACAAAAAGAGATGATTGTTACATAGCTTAACATTGAGTTCAGGTGAACTGAATTTGCTATTTACCTGGTTGTCACAGGCACTTAAAATCAGGAAAGAGAAGCAGGATCCAGATGACAAAGAAGTTAGTAGTTCTTTCTCCTCCTAGAAAGCTGGATGATGGCTCTAAGAATGTAGGAGTTTTAGCCTTGAAACTCAGAGCAAATGCTTGGAAAATGAACAGTAATGAAATCAGTAGTCTTTCTAGAGAGCTGAATAGTTGGAAAGGAATGAAACTAGGACGTTAGTATTTATGAGCCATATTGTTAGTCAACACATGTTCAGTACCAGGTTAAAATCAAAAGAAAGCAAAACCTACCTTCATTATTCGTGGTTCTCTGCATGAACAGTGATGGTAGGATGAATCTCTCCATACATGTAATACATAGATTTATTATAATGTCTCATAGGCTGTGGTCCAGCTGCCTAACAATGGGAGTCTGAAGACTACAGCAGTTGTTTAGTTCACCAGGGTTCATGTCTCACCTGTTCATCATTATACTGTTAAAGTCCATAGAAGAAAGCTCTAAAGCTAGTAAAGTAATAAACTTGGTAGCCATAGCTAGGGCAAGCAGAAACAGAAGGAGAGCCTCCTCCTTCAATACCCTTTATACATGCAGGATACCACCAGATGGTGCAACTCATATTAAGGTGAATTTGATTCTTCCTTATGTGTTGTTTTATTATTGTATTTAATTTTTGATTACTGACAGCCTCCTTAGTTTTGATGTTAAACATTTGCACTGCCACCAAGTAGTTAAAGATGTATCTCATCATCTAATTCCACATAAAGCTTCCCTGAGTGGCTTTGACAGGTCTGGAACACATTCTGACTTCCTGTCCCATTTGAAATACTATATGGGAACCCATTACAACTTAACATGGGTACAGAGACCTCAAATAAAAACTATTGTCCCTAAGATATTATTTTTCCTACCATAGGTGGTCTGGGCCTTTTTGGTGAATATCTCCTACCTTAAAGCAATATATTTGGGCCCATACAGGCTTAGACACACCCTTCAGACAGGGAATATGTGCCATTCCATAAACCAGATAATATGTGTAGTTATGGAGTGACTTTAGTATTAGGGGAAGCAATTCCTATTTGCTCTTTATACATATTAATAGAACACCTCTGCCATTGCCCCACCATTGGTTGACTAAAGTTTGACATATGAATTAAATGGAGCATTCAGTATTTGTAGTGACACAATCACCTTGTCCCTCCCTGTGGCATAGACCATGCCCATTGTGGGTGGAGACAGGGCCGGACGAGACCTGGGGGAAATAATTTTGTGGAGGATACTGAGGAGAAAGAACTCTCTTGCCTGAAGCACAGGAACAGCTTCCTGGGACCAAGAACCTGCTGGAGTTCATCTGTCTATGTTGTAAGTTAATTTTCCCTGAATAAACATCTATTCAGCCCATTTTTTTTCTCCTGATCCTTATCGAACATCAATATCTGGTGTCACAAGCAGAATCTGGATTTTTACCAGACCTGGTTTTCACCAAGGCAGCAGACGCTGCTCGCTTCCCACACCATCCCCGAATGGGCAGGGTTCCTTGCCTAACCAGGTGGCCATACCACAGATTGTGGGACATTTGCCTCTGCCCAATAACTTTACCCCCACCACAGCCCTGAGAAAGCTCACATTGATTCTCATCTTTTGCCAATTCCCCATTTTGCATTTGCAGCTGTGGTGCACATGGCACCTGCCCAGCTGGTGTGTTTCCTGCGGCCCAAAAGCGCCAGTAAGAGGCAACTCCTGTTAGCCCTGGGGTCCCCAAAATTTGAAAAAGGCCCCTTTCACTTATTCGTTTAACAAAATTGTGCTTGCCTTAGTTTGTTAAGAGCTATTCTTCAGGGACCAAGGTCAGAAGGATTGTCTGCTGCTGGATATGATTTTGTGGGAAACCTACAGGCATTACAACCACAAGCTGAGTTCAACAACTAAAACTGTCAAAGTTTGAGGACAGCAGAATTACACCTAAGGTAAATGCAATGTTCTTTGCAATTTAAGAAAATATAATATATGGATCAATTGTTCCATACCTAGGATGGATAATCTCATGATGCAAGACTTTAGAAATCCCTTTACTTCATATATAGAAGGAATTTTAACAGAAGAAAATCATGGCTTAACCAATATATACAGTTTATTATATTTTATTTATTTATTTATTTATTTATTTATTTATTTTTGGTAAACGCAATGGGTATCAACCTGATGAGGAAAAAGATTCAGAATATTAGAGATTCAAATAGAGAGCTGACATCTGGAATACAAAACATGGAACATAAAAATGACCAACTAGAAAACGGAATTTGTTCTATGTCAAATGCTTCAATAACCAAAACAGAAACAGTGCACTGCATTAACATGCTGGCAGAAACAGCTCATTCCAGGGTGAACGAAGCTGCTAATAAGGTTAAAAAACTGCAACGTCCCATAGAAAGACTAGCAGAATCCATTCCATGTCTGAGGATAATGGAAAGCTATCAGATAGAACATTGTTTCTGGAAGGCAGTTTACATTCCATTCAGATAATATCTAAGAATGAGAATATTAAAAATAGGGAATCATTTGTAGTTGGTGAAAGCAAGAATCTTACTGATTCAATGAAGTTTCTAGAAAGGTTTGTGGTTCAAGACCAGATATTCAAAGAAAGAAGGCTGAGTAGATTTCAGGCCTTAGAAGACTGCTGAACCCTGCCAAGTCAGGGTAAGACAGCCTTTTTATGTTCTTGCTTTTGTTGTGGTCTGTCAGGTACTCTAGGCCTTAGCAAAAACTGGCTATACCAAACTTGAGGTGCGATCATGAGTATCCAAGTAGGTGTTTCTGTCATTGCTGCACCTTTTGAAGTTGTCCACCCACACATCCTGCCTACCCTAGTATTGTTATTGTCCATATCAGGTCTTTGATGAGGTTCAATATTAAATTATCACATGTATTATTCTCTCTTCCTAGTCAGATATATTTCTTAGTAGACTTAAGCTTTCCAGCTTTGGACAACACTATTGTAATCCCTGTTTTGACTTCATCCTAGTACTAGATAGTTAGGTCTTAAGTTTATATGTCCTCAATTTTCCTTTTCTTGGAGCACACTTGTTATTCACTGTACTGTATACAGTTTTTGTGTCATGCCTAAATATTTTTCTTTTCTTTAGACTAAAATGGGGATTTTGGTGAGATCTTCACTTTTTTTGCACCTGTGGCATAGACCATGCCAATTGGGGTGGAGACAGAGCAGGAGTTACCTGGGGGAACTAAGTTTGAAGTGGGGGCTCAAAAAGCTCTATTGCTTGCAGCACAGGGACAGGAGTACATCTGGAGGCATCCTTGGGACCAGGAATGGCTAGTATTCCTATTTCTATATTTTAAGTTATTTTTCCCTGAATAAACATCGGTTCAGCCTATTTGTTTCTCCTTATCCTTATTAAGCATCAATAAAGGAGAGCTGATATACCCCACATATGCAGAAAAACGAGCCAAGAGTTAAGAGTGCAGAGGGTGCAGAGACGCTCAGGGGAAGGCACCACAGTAAGAAGGTACACTAATGATTTAAATAAATAAATAAGATATTCACTCCAGCCAGAAAACCTCTGAGTAAGAGTCATTGATACGAGGAAAAATTAAAAGTAGAAAGGGAGAGAGTTGTCAATGTTAAGGATGTCTGAGAAAATCAGAGAAGGAGACTAAAGGTAATGTAAAGTGATATAGAGGTTCAAAGAAATTTCTTAATAAGGTTGGAGGAAGATGTAAACTGCTGTGGGCTCTCATATCTATAAATATGAATTTAAGTTTAGTAATATGTGTTAAAATTTCGACCATACCAGGTTAATTGCTTAAAAGTTCCATTTATTTCTCTAAAGACAATTTGTATGTATTGTTGAAAAGTTCTAGAGTTTGCCTCCAATATGGCACGACCAGCCATTTGGGCAAAATATTGTTCTTGCCTGGACTGTTTGGATTTATGCTGTATGAACTGGACATGCAGGACCCACAGGAAAGTGACTGCTGATACAAGGTGGACATTTCTATATGGTTCCTTCTTCATGGACGAGTCTGCTAAACAGTCTGAAGGATGTGGAGAAAAGTTACTGACAAACTGCCAATACAGGTAGGACATTTTTATATTTCTTGCTTTGCTGAGAAGTCTGCCAGACACAAACTCTGGCCTGTAGGCTGAAGATGGAACATCACAGAAGAACATCAGATCTGACCAGGCGAGTTGTCCCTTTCAATTCTAGAGTTTATATATTATCCTTATGTGTTCTTTGAAGGAGGTGAAGACTGATAGTTAAGGTTATCGTATTCCTTGGTTGGGATGAAAGTTACATATAGGACTTTATACTCACGAAGATAGGATAGATCATAGAATAATTCCTTTAAATCTTACAAATGTTAATGGACTGAAAAAAAAAAAACTTCTACCTGTGTGATTCCTGTAATAAACCTAAGTTTTATTTCAAGAATAAATCTAAAACAATAATGGTTTAAACATTTTTGGGGTCTAATGCTAACAGCCCTCAGATCAAAACTTATCTCTGAGCTCTGGTCATTAAATTCAGATGATGAGACAATCAGTAGTCCTTTTAATGTAGATGATATTAATATACTGTTTTTGGCTAAAGCTTTAAAAATTCACACTAGTTAAAAGGATACAATTAGTAACATTAGAAATTAACATAAATTTAACAGTCACCCAGGTCATAATGGGTTTACAGATATAAACGGTGCTTTATTTTTGATATTACAAAAAGACTTTACAGGATGGGTAATTGTTTTTAAAAACAGATTTAAATGTTCAAATTTATAAGGTTACAGGACGTTGGTGCTTTTATTATATTGTTAATGTCTGTACTTAAATCAAAGGTCTAAAATTGAAGGTCACAGCCATAAGCTCTATATACTACCCAAAAGTTGAGATGCTCATTTTTTATGATAAAAAGGCAATGTGTTTTGTTTTGTTAAATTAGGCAAGCATAAGCTATTTAGATAAATTGAGTCAAATAGATGGTTCATGTTTCCCTAAAAGGAGTTTCAAATTAAAATCAGTATTTTTAAAGGTAAACCTGACAATACAAAGTTCTAATTTTATAAAAGCTGTTTATCCTGTTATAAAATGTGAAGAAAAACAAGTTACTAGCCATCCTTATCAATTAACTCTTGGTTATAATCAAACAAAATATTAATGACTAATAACAGGGATAAACATCACTCTGTCGCCTATACATGTTCTAATTAATTAAAGTTAAAACAAGTAACTGAAACAAAGTTGTCTATTTAGATATACCTAGACAGACTTCTAACAGTACAGAAATCTGTTGAATAAGGCATTTAAATGCTAACTAAAAAGCTGTAATAATAGCAGACCTAGAATCACAGATAATAACAATGACTCTAGGCCTCTAAAGAAGATTATGGGGCAGCATGGATTGTTATGACACTGACCAGGGTGCAAGATGCTCAAATACATGTCTGTTGTCAGGTTAAACCCAGCTTAGACTTTTTAGAGGCTGCAGGGAACTGAAAAATTGCTTGCACCACCTTGGCCTAGATAAAATAAGGTCAGAAATTTCCATGTCCCTCTTCCACAGAGAAAAGACAAACAAACAAAAAACAACAACAACAACAAAAAAAAAAAAAACAAAACCCTTTCACATTATGTACTTTGTGAAGAACTTCTGCCCTCAATGCCATAGAAAATTGGTTATGGCAGTGAGTATATCGATTGGTCCCTGTCTTTTTTTTTTTTTTAGGAGATTGAACAGTTAATTAAATATATCTTTCTCAGATCTGAAAGTATTGTTGGCTGGGTTAAACATAACTTTGTCATCTTGGCCATATTAGGAAGCCTTAATATGGCTCCTCAATAAGAATTTAAAAATTTAAAGACATAAAAGTCATTTTTGAACATTTATTTATTAATTATGCATACCCTGTTCAGCCTGCATATATGTCTCAAAGGCATAAGTACATGCCTGCTCTTTTACAGATTCCCAATATCAACTGTTTCTACAATATGGATTTCAGCACAGATTGGTAATGATAATACATCTAAAACTTTTATGTCCTTTTATATAATACAGTTCATATAGGCTTCAGAGGATCAAACGTCATATCCTTGTATCTACTTCTTAGAGTTCAAAAGGACTGCAGGTAAGTACAGCTATTCTGAGGATGGAATTTTCTCCCTGGTCTTGCTGTCCTTCTTGATCACTAAAGGTAAGGAACTAAGAGTTCCAATTAACTATATACATTTTAACTTCTGTTCCCACTTTGAACATATCTCAGCCAATTTGTGCTTCTGGCAGATGAGAATCAGTTGCTGACTAAAGCCTGCTCCTCAATATTGTTCTCCCGGGACTTATGGTGAACCAGTGCAGCCGATGTGAATCTTCAACATTGCCTACAAATCAATGCCTCTGATAAGTCTTCGATTTCCTGCATCCCCCCCTCCTTTTGTTGGTATTGTCTAGCATTTTAGCCTACATGCAGCTAATAAAACACAGCAAAATTAAGCAGGAAGTAATACAGGCATATTTCTGACACAATAGTGTTTTGATTTTCAAATAGCTGTCACTTGGAGTTCTATAGCCTATAAAGCCTCCTTGAGCAGCTTGTTACTTCTATGTCTACCAGTTTCCTCAACCTCCAAGGAAGTAACTCCTGACTGCAAAAGGAAAAGGTATATATTGCTAAAAATCAAGCCAGATGGGACCTCACTCTATCGGAAATGTAAGGTAGTAGCCTAAAATAGTGAAGTGTTTTTAAAAGGATAAACAGACAGGGAGGCTTGAGACCATTAGTTTCAGTAGACAAGGTTTCCAAAATACAGGCAGTTCATAGAGTACAAATTTAATTTACAAGGTCATCATGAATCTAAGTTAATAGTAGCTGTCATTTGTTTATGCTGGATTGATAAGCACACCTGAAAGATTGGGCGGTTTTCTTTGTTTTTACTTCTCCTGAGAACAGGTTGTGGGCTCTGTACTCTAATCAGGGATTTATCTACTGGCAGAAATTCTTGTTCTCTTTATTCTTCCAATAAGCCCTAATTGTATACATTTTGGTTATTATTTTTTCCATCACATTCCCTCTTTGCTATGGACATGAGAGGCCCAATTTTTGGGCCTCCAATAGGCAAATGTCTTCTGGTGATTTTTGGCCTAAAGGTTAGTCATCATGTCCCCTATGTATATATTATCTCAACAAGGGAAAATGTGAAATGTAATCTTTCTTGTACTACTTCCTGCTTACTTTGGCAGTGTTTCTTGGGCGTGAGAAGGGTAAAATGCTAGATCAAAAAAAAAAAAAAAAAAAAAAAAAAAAAAAAAAAAAGGGGGGATTCAGGAAATGGAACATTTATCAGAGGCATTAGTTTATAGACCCTGTTAAAGATTCACAACAGCTATGACACTAAGTCCAAACCAGTATTTAGGAGCAGGGAGCAGGATGTAGTCAGTAACTGATGCTCATCTGATAGAAGCACAAATTTGCTAAGACATGTTATAACTTGGAAACATAAGTTAATATATATATATGGAAATCTGTATTGATCAAGAAGAACAGCAAGTACAGGGAGAAAATTCCATCCTCAGGAAAGTAGTACTTGTCTGCAGTCCTTTAGACTGGTAAGAAGTGGATCCAAGCTTTATGACATTTGTTCCTCTGAAGACTATATAAACTGTGTTGTATAAAAGGACATAAGTGTTTTAGCTATATTATCATCACCAATCTGTACCAAAATCTATATTTTCTAAAAGTAGATATTGGGTATCTGTAAAACAGCAGGAATGTACTTACGCATTTGAGTCCTAGGAAAACCTATAGATTTGGGTTAGAAGCTTATATATTTTTCTTCTGTCAAGAGAGATCCACGTACAGATTGTTCAGAGGTACATTACGCCTGATGAAAACTCCTTCACTTTTAAACTTAGATGACAAACAAAATAAATCATAAAACCTTGAGATTTTGTCTAAACAGCTGAGAGTCACTGCTCAATAGCTGAAGAGAACTTAATTAAATGTTAAGCTCTGAATTTTTATATTGTAAATTATTTTTCTATCTTTAAGACTTATATGTCTTGGGCTAGAGAGATGGCTCAGAGATTAAGAGTACTGGCGGCTGTTCTAGAAGTCCTGAGTTCAATTCACAGCAACTACTTTGTGTCTCACAAGCATCTATAATGAGATCTGGTACCCTCTTTGGGCATGCAGACATGTATGCAGGCAGAACACTGTATGCATTATTAATACATAAATGTTCAAAAAAGACTTATATGTCTTCATATTTTTAGATCCTTTTTTAGGAGCCATGTTAAGGGTGCCTTTAATGCCAAGCTCACAAAGTTTTGGTTAGCTGAGACAGCAATAGTATCAGAGACCTGAGAAGGATAAATTTTATGTAACTTTTGAATCTATTTGAAAAAATGACAGGGACCATTCTTATATTACTAGCCATAATCAATTGTCTATGGCATTCAGGGGAGAAATTTTTCACCAAGTACATAATGGGAGAGGGTTTTTTATGTTTGTTTTTTGTTTTGTTTTGTTTTTTGATTGTCTCTGTGGAACTTTGACTTGGAAATGTCTGACCTTATTTTGTCTAGGCAAAGTTGGTGCAGACAATTTTCCAGTACCCTGTAGCCTCTACACAGATTGAGCTGCGTCCTATCTTGCAGCAGGCATTGTATTTGAACATCTTGCTCCCTGGTCAGTGTCATCACAATCTGTGCTGCCCCATAATCATCTTTAGAGACCTTGGGTCATTGTTAGCTTCTCTGATTCTTTGCCTGATAGTATTACAGCTTTTTAGTTAACATTTAAATTCCTTATTCTACAGATCTCTGTAGTATTCAAAGTCTTTCTAGGTAGATCTGAATAGACAACTTGGTTTTCAGTTACTTGTTTTAACCTTAATTATTTAAAACATGTATAGGAGACAGAGTGATGTTTATTCCTATTATTAATCATTAATACTTAGTTTGACTATAACCAACAGTTAATCTATAAGGATGGCTGGTAACTTGTGTTTCTTAACATTTTATAATAGGTTACCAGCTTTTATAAAAGTAGAACTTTACATTGTCAGTTTTAGCTTTAAAAATACTGATTTTAATTTGAAACTCCTTTTAGGGAAACATAAAACAACTCTGTGACTCAGTTTATCTAAATAACTTACTCTTCCAAATTTAGCAAATGCAAGGACAGATTGCCTTCTGTAACATAAAAAATGAACATCTCATCTTTTGGTTAGTATATGCACTGTATGGCTGTGATCTTAAATTTTAGCCCTTTGATTTAACTACAAACATTAAGAATGTAATAGAAGCACAAATACAATGTAACTTTCTGAATTTAAACATTTAGAAACTGTCTTATAAAACAATTAAATATCGTGTAATTTCTTTTTGTAATATCAAATTTAAGCACCCTTTATGTCTTTAAACCCATTATGACATTGGTGACTGTTAAATTTATGTTAATTTTGTTACTAATTGTAATTGTTAATATGTTACTAATTGTAACAGTTTAACTAGTTTCAATTTTTAACAGCTTTAGACATAAAACAGTATTAGTATCATCTACATTAAAAGGGCATCTGATATTCTGATAATCTGAATTTAGTGACCAGTGCTCAGAGATAAATTTTGAGCTGAGAGTTATTTGCATTGGACAGCAAAAATGTTTAAACCATTTTTGTTTTAGCTCTATTCTTGCAATAAACAGGTTTCTAACAGGAAACACAGATAGAACTTTTTGACAGGTACATATATTTTTTCTTGAGAGAAATAAATGGCACTTTTAAACAGTCAACCTGGTTTTGTCAAAATTACTAATCAATTTATATTTGTACATATGAGAGTCCACAGCCAACAGTTTATATCTTCCTCTGACCTATTTACTACTTTTCTTTGAACCTCTGCCCAAAGAAACATTACCTGTAGTCTCTTTTTCTGATTTCCTCAGACATCCCTAGTGTAGATGAATCTCTCCTTTTCTGTTTTTCTTTTTCCTTTTTCTTATCACTGAATCTTACTCAGATGTGCATGCCTGAAGTGAAATCTTATTTATTTATTTAATTGTTGATCTCAGTATCTGTGCTCCTGGAGTTATGTTCTGGAAGTGGTCTCATATACCAAGTTCTTCAAGGGTACCTCCTAGTTTCTTTTCTAAGATGTTCAGTTTGGGTGGATTGATGTTGAGGTCTTTGATCTATTTGGATTTGAGTTTTGTGTATGGGGATAAACATGGGAATATCTGCAGTCTTTTACACACCCTCATCCAATTGTGCCAGCACCATTTGTTGAAGAGGCTTTCCTTGCCCCACTGTATTCTTTTAGCCATTTTGTTTAAAGTCAGGTGTTTATAGGTGTGTGGGTTTGTATCAGGATTTACAGTTTGATTCCATTGGTCTTTCTTTTTTTGTGCCAATTCCAGGCTGTTTTCAGGCATATAGCTCTGTACTAGAGCTTAATGTCACTGATGGTGATGCCTCCTGAAGTTCTTTTATTTTACAGGGCTGTTTTGGCTATATCAGGTCTTTTGTTTTTCCATATAATGTTGATTATTATCCTTTCAAGGTCCGTGAAGAATTGTGGTGGGATTTTAATAGGGATTGAATTGAATCTCTAGATTTTTTTTGGCAAGATTGTCATTTTTATTATTTTTATCCTTCCTATCAAATAACCTGGGAGATCTTTCCATTTTCTGGTATATTCTGTAATTTATTTGTTTAGAGCCACAAACTTCTTAATATATAGGCCTTTCACTTGTTTGGTAAGCTTTACCTCAAGATACTTTATGTTGCTTGTGGCTATTGTAAAGTGTGATATTTCTCTGGTTTCTTTCTCTATCTCTTTGTTGTCTGAATAATGTAGGGCTACTGAATTTTTTGAGATTATCTTGTATTCTGCTGATTTGCTGTAAATGTTTATCATCTGCTCTCTTTCTGCACTTACTCCTTTATCCTGAAAACAAGGTTGCTAGCCAGCTTGCACAGGGTAATACACAATCACATGATGTGATTATTCCATGTCATAACTACTAGCGAGAGATTTCAGCACAGAAAAAGAGATGCATGTTCTGTTGTTTCCCACTGAGGTAAGATGAACTGAAACAACTTATTTCATGGTTGTCACTGGGGCTGCACACAAGTTAAAAAGAAAAAAAAAAAGAAACAAAAAGAAAAGAAACAGGAACCACATCACAAACAACAAATTAATTCTTTCTCCAATCTCAAGCCTCGATGATGGCTCCACTGATTTAGAAACCTGAACACAGTCCTGTTCAACAAGAGATCATTGAATAATGCAGTTATTTTCTCAACTGTACCCTGAGGAAGCTGTGTTGGTCATCACAATGCTTGTAGATGTAATCTTCCCAGACCAATTCTCTCAAATTACCATGAAGACAATAGTTTTTATTATTATTATTCTTTTGTCAAGAGTTTCAGGAATAAAACTCCCAAATGCATTAGAGCTATCACCCAAGCATCTAACAGGAGAAAGATATAGCGTTTTCTTTGTGATATGGCTCCTTCCCTTCTTTCATGGTTTTCTGAAGTGTCTGTGACTACTAGATAAAATGTACACCCAGTTCCTCTGACCTTAGCAAGAAATGTATACCCAGTTCCTCTGACCTTAGCAAGAAACAACAGAAAAAACTTCTTCTGTGCCATATGCCCTAAAATCTCTCAAGTTTTTAATAATCTGGGCACCCTTCCCTCTATTGAATAATTTAATCATTCCTGTCTGCATTGTGTAATTGTATCTGCAACATCTGCACATTGTGTGGAAGAGGAGAGGATGATCTCACACACTGTTAGAAGACAATGGGGTTGTCTGTTTTAGACAGGAGTAAGTGTCATTGAGATTTGTGTCTCTGTAAGTGACTACAAGGTCTGAGTCTTGAGTAGAAGCCAGAGCCAAGGAACCCTTGACGAAGTGCTCTTGTTGTTCAAGCTTAACCATCCAGTCAGCAAAACCAGGCCAACCTGCCAGTCACAGGCATTGCAGGATACTTCCTGTAAACACACTGTAGGCTTTTACTCTTGCTTCGGGCTTCGTTTTAAGCAGAACAAGTGCCAGTGTTTTGATTTCTGTTCTGGGAGTGCTATTGTAGAAAATTGTGAGTTGACCATGAATGAGCACAGAAGCCACAACATGGTGAGTGAGGGGATGTTATCCTCAGATGGGGAGGATGGGAGGGGGAGACCTGGGGATTGGTGTGGCAGGCCCTCGAGGTTGCTTGGTGAGAAATTTTGGCCACATTCAGTGTTCTCAAACGTACTATATGGTCCTAGCAACTCCCTATACCCGGGTGTTGGAGTATGAATATTTCACACAGTGGAAAGCATTTCATTTCCATCAGAGAGCTTTGTGTAGAAAGACATTGATAGTCAGCATCAGAGTTCTTTTGGTACATAGGAAGGCAAGTAGCCAAACTTGGAGAGGCCTAATTTCTCCAGTGTCTTCTACAAATTCTGCAGTAAACATTTAATGTGTAGATACAAGATTCATGTTTAGTTATTTGTGTGTATCCTGAAAAAGGCATTTTCTTTATTTCAGTACATACTTATATTTATTTATTTTTATTTTTTGATATAGCTTTTTTCTTTGATTTTTACATATTTATTTTTTCTTATTTTACATATTGATCACAGTTTCCAGTCCCTCCCTCCCATGCCTCCCAATTTGGCTCCAGTCCCATGTCCCTTTCCTGTTTCCACTCCACAGGTAGGGTGTTGCCTGAGGTAATGTCTATCTTTGAAGCTTAGATGCATTTCTTGTATGCAGGAGTGAGATGGATTCTGTCTTCATATCCACTCTGTTAGCCTGTGCTGTTTACAAGAAAGTTAAGGCCACTAATGTTGAGGGAGGGTAAGGACCATGGATTGTCAATGCTTGTTTGTTTTAGATTTGTTGTTGGCAGTGGTATTGTGAATTTATTAGTCTGCTTTACCCTTGATTTGCAGTGAAGTGGATTATCTTTTGCCTACATCTTTGTGAGCATAGTTAACTTCCTTGGGTTGGAGTTTTCCTTCCAAATCTTTTTGTATGGCTGGATTTGTAGATACATATTGTGATAATCTGGCTTTGTCATTAAATCTCTTGTTTTCTTCATCTATACTGATTGAGAGGTTTGCTGGGTATAGTAGCCTGGGCTGGCATCCGTGGACTCTTTATACTTGTAGAACATCTGTCCAGGACCTTCTCACTTTGAGGCTTTCCAAGGAGTAGTCAGGTGTAATTTTCATAGGTTTGTCTTTATATGTTACCTTTAATTTTTCCTTCGCTGCTCTTAATGTAATTTCTTTATTTGTATGTTAGATATTTTGTTTATTATATGTCGAGGAGTCCTTTTTGATGTTTGCTGTGCTCATTGTACTTTCATGGGCATGTCCTTCTTCAGATTGGGAAAGTTTTACTCAATGATTTTGTTGAATATGTTTTCGGCACCTTTGAGGTGGGCTTCTTCACCTTCCGCTATGCCTATTATTCTTAGGATTGGCCTTTTCACAGTTTCCCATATATCTTGGATGTTTTGTGTTTAGGATTTGTTGGATTTATGATGTTCTTTGGTCGGTGAATTTATTTCCTCTACTTTATCTTCTTTGCCTGAGATTCTCTCTTCCATCTCTTGAATTCTGTTGGTTATGCTTGCATCTGTAATTCCTGATCATTTGCCCAGTTTTTCCATTTCCAGCATTCCTTCGGTTTATATTTTATTTATTGTCTCCATTTCCATTTTCAAGTCTAGAAACATTTCCTTCACTTGCTTAATTGTGTTTTCTGGCTTTGTGTACTCTCTTCGAGAAATTTGTTCAGTTTTTCCAATTCTTTGATTGTTTTTTTCTTCCATTTATTTAAGGTATTTTCTCACATCTTCATGTTTTATGGCAATAATTTTTAATTCGTTCTCTTCTACTTCATCTGCTTTGTTTTGTTCTGGTCCATTTGGTGTAGATTCTGCAGATTCTGGTGCTGTTGTTCTTGTCATTCTGTTGTTAGGTGTTTTATTGTATGGCCATCTTCCCATAGCTTCTTCCCTGGTGTGTTTTGGTAGGTCAGAAGTTTGATATCTGTAGCTCTTGGTTTACAAAGCACCCTGGGAGGTCTCTCCATAGTCAGGGCCCAGAAATGAGGCTATAAGTTCAGATTCCAGCAGAAGACTGGCAATATAAGTCAAAGATTTCGAAGGCTGGGACCCAGGATGTTCATTAAACTGATAGGCAGATCTAGCCGGGGCCTGGCACTCTCCAGCTGAGGCCTGTTTGGCATAGCCCCTACAATGGCGGTCAAGGATCCACCCTGCAGGAACTCAGAGTGGTACCATGGAGACCGGCAATTCTCAGGGAGGGGTCCAAAAATCCAATAGAGGACTCTAGCCAAGGCCTGGCAATGGATGACAAATACTGGCTGATACTCTGGATGTTTCTGTACTGATAGGCAGATGTAGCTGGGACCTGGCACTCTCCAGCTGAGATCTCTTTAGCAGAGTCCCTAAAATGGGGGCCCTTTCACTCATTACTTTAACAATATAAAAAGCCCCATTGAGAAGATTGATTTCTGTAAATCCAATCCTACACATTTCCTTTGTATTACATAAAGCAATTCATATTGGAGGAAACTGTTAAGACTTTTAACACAAAATACCTGGGTTATAGGAATGAGTGCTCACAATATTGTATATTCACAGGTGAAAATATGTTTGGTTTAAGATTTTATTTAATTTTAATTATGTAATGCCAGTGCATGGATTTGCATTTGCTCACACTTGTTCCCAAGAATATTAGCCTCTTGAGTTATTCTTGTAGCAGGAACTACAGAATTTTGTCAAAATCCTGACATAGGTCCTGGCAATGAACGTTCCATAATTATTCTCGTCCATATCTCTAACCCTGTCTCTATCCTTTCTCTATTATCTTGATATGAAGTGAAAAGGAAGAGCTCATGAAAGAGGAAATCAAAATCATACAAACAATTTGGTGAAGATTTTAGCCATCATACTTTTCTTTAATTTTAATAATCTCAATGGTTTTTTTGTGGAGCATGGTTCTTATTAAGTTCACTACACCCAAGATAAATGGCAAACTGGTCAGCCCTTCTGATGTATGCTGCAACCCGAGAGAGAAAGAGAGAGACAGAGACACAGACAGACAGAGAGACACAGAGAGAAAGAAAGACAGCATGAGGGGAGAGAGAGGAAGAGGAAAGAGAGATAATGGGAGCAAGAGAGATGTCAACCCAAGCTTCTCCGCCTTCTGGTTTCATACTCTGTACCAAAGGCACAGCATATAAAACTGGGGAAGAAACCTCCCCTATGACTGGTGTCTATGCTTGAAGCTCTGATTGGCTCCCAAAGCCTGAGTTACAGGAATAAATGAGCAGAAAAGACACAGAACTTGAGGGCAGGTTTGGATCAGGACTACCAAACATTCTAAACTCTTTGTATAGATACAGAAGCCATGGTTCACACAAAACAATGCAGACTCTCTGGGTATGTAGATATTGGTTTAAGTATGGCTTCTTCCTTCTTGCCAGGGATGATATAGAGAGGTGGGATCGCTTTTAGCAGGAGGTGTGGTATCGCTTTTAGCAGGAGGTGTGGTTTACAAGGTTTCCCTTAGCTGCCATCCTGTAGACCATCGGCACCTATTCCTTGAGAGATGGACAAAGCAGGTTGTATAAAGCTTCAGCCTTAACATTGAGCTGCAGTTGGAGAGAGGATGGTTCGAGTCCTGGCAGTGTTTGGTAGCACTGTTCCAAGCCCTGCCCTCAGGGTGACAAGGGGGCCCTCCACTGGATTCACCTCACTTCAGACTTCACCCATGAAAGGCCTGCCATTGTGTCCCCAGAGTAGTGGAAAGGTACAAGGTCTCCTGAGAAAATTGGGAGCATTGGTTGATGGGAGGGAGAGTTAGGACAAAGAGAAGGGGAGAGAATGGGAGAGGAGAACAAAAGGCATTAACAAGACTGAGTTTTAGAAACAATAGAGGAGGTCAACAAAAGAGATACCAATTTAGATGGAGATATAATAGGTAGTAAGAGAAATCTGGCACTAGGAAAATGTCCAGAGATCTACAAGGATGACTCCAAATAAGAATATAAGCAATAGTGGAGATGCTACCTTAAATGCCCTTCCCTATAATGAGATTGATATCTACTTTATACGATATTCTAGAGCCTTCATCCAGTAGTTGACAGAAACAGAAGCAAACAAACTCAGCTAAGCACTAAATGGAACCCCTGGAATCCAGTTGCAGATAGGGAGGAGTGATAAGGTGACAAGACAAGGTTGGAGATACCCACAGAATCACCTAGGCAAAACAGGGTGGAGCTCATGAACCCCAGTCTGATAGTTGGGAAACCAAAATATGACTGATCTAACACCCCTAAAAGTGCGTCTCATTTAAAAGGCCTAGTAAGTGCAAGGAGCCTCTGGCAGTGGAATCAAGATGTATCCCTGATGTATGAAAGACTTCAGGAGCCCATTCCTCATGGACAGATACTCACTCAGACTAGACACATGGGGTTGGGCCTTGTCCCTGCCCCAAATGACTTTTGGATCGGTGCAAACATGAGAGGGTGAGGGAATAGATATGGATATGTAAAATAACTTTGATTCTATCTTAACAGAATTCATTAAAAGTACGAATAGGAAATAAGGTGGGGTGAATAACTTAGGTAACATTTGCTGGTGCCATGGCCCTGAAGACCCAGAGCTTTGGGCAAGTTTATGGACACTGTCCTGAAGCAGTCATGGACTAACTTTGACTATGGTATGAAAACCATACCCCAGGGAGCACTTTCATCTTTGGTGACTGTGAAATCCTGAAATTCCTACCTCTGCATTCTAAGAACCATTACTAAAGGCATCTGCCACTATGACTGGCTTCATGGCTACAAGTTTACTTAGTGAGACATTAGAATGATAGGATGAATAACATGAAGAATTACACTTAACTGTATAAAAAAGCTCTTAACTCTGTGAACCTGGCTGTCACCATTAACAGTGATAGACAGAACCCTTCCAAGGCATTTGGTAAGATTTAGCAGACAAAATGATAAGGAAAAATAATATTGCCCATATTTGGAAGACAATGGACTTTTAGGCAGAAAACCTGCACTTAATGTATACCATCTTCTGTTACTGAAGTTAGGACCAGAGCCTGTTGTATGGCTACATTAACAACCAGCCTCAATCATTCATCATTTGTAAGCCAAGCTAATGAACTAACTTCTCTGTTGACAAGCCAAACTACAATGCCAGCACTCTGGATTCAAGGTGGACAGATACCTCTCATGTCGAAGGACAGACTAATCTATAATATGAGTTCTATTTAAGACAGGATGTCACAGTAATACTATACTTAAAAAGAAGAGAAAAAATACAAAAGTAAAATTAATGAAAATTTAAAGCATATTTATTCAGTTTGAGTATGTATGACAACAAAAAACAGTAAATAATCTATTCCAAGGGTCTTAATAGATTTAGAATGCAAATATATGCAAAACAAAATAACAAAGGTAAATATGTAATTTTTCCCATCTCTAAAACACTCCCTTATACTCAGTTCCTGTTTCTGCTACAAGGTGGTCACATAAGAAGTCAATGTTTCTTTCATAGAGACATTTTCATTTGAAAGAATCAATGCTTTTTCTACAATGTGACTCCCTGGAAAATGAGAATTTTATGAGTCTACATTTTCCCTGGTGGTAGGCCAAAAGTGGACCCCACAAAGTTGACTTATGATCTCCACACAAATATCATGGGGTTTGTAGGACTGTAATCAGAAACAGCAGCTCAGTCCCATGTCCATTTCTCAGTCCGTGAATGAGGACAAGTGGAAGACTAGCTATCATTGATGAAAGGAAGACAGAGACATAATATAATGTCAGGCAGGCAGATTCAGTCAATACTGAAAGCTCCATTTTATTCATACACCAAACTTAAGTACTCAAACAAAGGTGCGGCGATGGAAGGGGACTTTTATTAATATGTATAAAGGGAAAAGAGAAATTGCTTCCACTAATGATAAAGGCAATCCATAATTGCACATACTATGTGCCTTCAGGCACCCCATTGCTGCAATTATTCCTTCAGGGTGGTTAACCTCTCTACTCCAAAATCATTGCTATTTAGATAGGAGACATTCATCATCAAGTCACAGGTGTCCTGTAGCAGGAAAGATAATGTCTTAAGGATAATAGGAGTTATTGGAACACTTTGAACTCATGACAAGTTGGAAAGGATTCCCATTTAGTGGCTGAGAAACTTCAGACTGGCAGAACATATTCCAGGACTGCCAAAGCCATACAGAAGCCTTGTATGCAAACAGATGATGAGATCTACCTTTAACTGCTTGGTGACAGTGCACATGTTTAATCCCAGGACAAAGGAGGCTGCTTGATTTTGCTTAGGTTGAGGCCAGCCAAATCCACAGAATGAGTTTAAGTCCTGCACAGATAAACCCTGTTTTGAAAACAAAAAACAAAACAAAATCACATAAAGGAAAAATCAGATCAACCTTCTGGTGGTAGCCTTCATGTATAAATGGTATTAAAGTGGGATGCTTTCCCTCTTTGGCTGTTTTCCCTAGCTCTGGGTACCAAGTTTATTCTTTTAGTACCACTAGAGTCTACTTTTTTGGAATTTTGATGTATAATGTCCACCTGAGACATCCATCCTGATAAACTACAAAACTGCTGTACTCCTCAGATTCCCATTGGTAGTCAACCTTTGTTGGACTAATTACATCACAGCTTATGAGACAGCCTAATAAATCCACTTCCTACATATATGGTGAGATTCATCCTACATTCTGTTTCATGCAGAGAACCTTGATTAATGCAGTTGGTTTTTGTTTTTTTTATTATCTGCTCACTTAAGATGTATTGGCTAACAATAGTGCTCACAAATACAAACTTCCTAGTTCACCTACTCTGTACATATTCAATTTTCTATTAAGACTACTTTTCTCATTATTATGTCTTTGCCAAGTGTTTGCTGTGAGTTTCAGGGATAAAATTCTACATCTATGGAGCAATCATCTGGCATTCTGCCACGAGAAAGATCATTTATCTTTTTTTGAGATCTGGTCCCTGCTTTTCTGTCCTGATTGTCTCAACTTCCTGTGACAAACAGGTAAAAAGTAAATTTAGTTCAACTCAGTGTTAAACCAAATAACAAATAATACTTTTTTGTATCCATAAATCTCTGTGTAGCCATTAATGAATATTTGGAGCTCCCTTCCAACTTTTTCACCTAGAATCACTCAATCCATTTAAGTAAGTATACTTAGCTAGCCACACTGTGTCTAGGAGGAAGAAAGGAAAATGCCTGTATACTACAGAAAGATAACATGGATCAGCTATAGGACAATTGCTATAAAAATGCACATCACTGATAATGTAGAAAAGACTTTGTCTGGGGTAGAAGGCAAACAGTATCCATTAAAATTTGTCCTTAAGCACTCTGCAACCACCTGGGAGGTCCTTTATCACTCAGGCCTTACTAGCCAATCAGGCTCCTTTGTGACCTGCCTGTCAAAAGAAGTGCAGGGCCCTTCTGGTCTGGATTTGAAGAAAAACTGGAGCCAGTCATTTTGTGTGCTATGCTTTGAGGAAGGGAAAACTGGAAAACAACAGCATGGTGTGAGGGGCTGCTGTCCTCATGGGTGGTGGCAGATGGTGAGGTGATGGATCCAATGTGGTGGGTATTCCCTGGATCTGGGTGGGAAACTATAGCCAGACTACCTGTCCCCTGAATTCTCATAGAGTCCTCCAAATAACTACTCTGTGAGCTGTATAAGCTTTGAGCACTGTGGGCAGGGATTTATGTATGGAAACCTCTTTTAAGTCAACTTCTACATACTTCAGGTGCACCCACTGAAATCATGGCAACAAAATTCCAGAGGCCTTTTAGTTAAGAACCTTTTAGAAGTTCAGCCCTTTGCATTTTAATTTTATGTGTAAGGTCCATGTATTTTTAATTTTCTGCATGTTGTAAAAGACATCTCATGTAAGGGTAGCTCTTCACTATTGAGCAGTGATTTACAGGACTATAATTTGTAACACAAAGGATTTACAAATGCTTTGGAGATATTATGTCTCATAAAGTAGAAATTAACTGAGGTAGTACTGCCTCTAAAACACACAAAGATAAGTGTATGCTGACCAGTCCTGTTTGAATTTTGAATCCTAGATACATATTTGTTCACCATGATTTTTCAGACCTTTGACTCCAAATCATTACAAAGAAGCAACTCCTGTTTCAGAACAGCATCTAGTCCCTGACCCTTATCATAGAACTGCCCCGTAACAAGCTGCTCAGAGTACTATTACAGGGTCACAAGCAACCTTAAAATTTATTATATCATATATTTGCAGTTTTCTTCTCCAGAAAAACATAGTTCTAGGAGAGTGGCAATAGGACACCAGATTTTAAAAAGTAAACCAATGATGTATGAGTTTCAAGATAAAGCAAAGCTTTCACTTAGGTCCTCATGCAGGGATGAGAAACATTCTTAGAAGAGATAGTAACAGCCTGGGGACTAGGCCTTGAAAGCTTTTCCTAAGGGCCTGGTGTATTGACAATAAAACAGAGAACCTTGTCAAAAACCAGGTATTTGCATGGGGGAGCTGGTAATTGTATGGAACAAAGCCTTTGTGGACAGGTTGCTTCATATCTGTAAATATAAACTATATAGAACTATGGTTCTACGTCCCAAGGCCACTGTGGTCTTACTCAGCAACGATCATGAGATACCCTGTATTCTGCTAGCTCTGCATTAATTTAGTGTTCTCCTGAGTTTGTCCCATTGATTGGGTTTCTACTTACTTCACGTAAGTGTCCCCTTTGCTTCCATTTCCTCTGTGGAAATAGTATACAAGAGTCTATTCTCCTTAAGTAGCTTGTCATGGGACACATTTAGCCATCCCAGCTTTTTTAAAAAAAATAAATAAAACTTTTCTACCTTCTATGTTTCCTATCTATCTCATTCCCCATCACCTTCACCTCAGAATCCTATATGTGGAACAGGTCCTTCAGTTTCAGGTACCTGGTGGCCTTTAGGAACAGAACTGGGAACACATTTGCTGTTTAATCCTCCCATCTCCCTAAGTAGCTAGATATGCTGTCTCCAGTCCCTACTGAAATTGTTCAATGGGTAAAATGGAGCTTGAACTTAAAAGCCATTTAAGAAGGATAGCATATATGAAATGCAAACTATGTCTAGGCTGGCTCTTCTCTGAGTATTTTCCAGAGATAGATACATGTTATGTTAGAAATATTTGTCTTTATGGATCTCTTTGGGGGTGAAGAAATTTCTCCCTGGGAAGGTGTATTAATGCTAGAACATATGCAATTTCATCATGTTAGAAGAATGTTCATGAGACAATCTCTTACGTTGATGTAAGTGGAATTGGTTGCATGATGTTGCTCTCCAAAGCAATGGCCTTGCTGTCTTCTGTACTATACCTTCAAAATTCTTAAATTACTGTAACACCTAAGAGAGTTAAATTTTCCATTAGAGTCAGGTAGCCAACTATCCAGTGTAGTCACAGGAAAAGCATTTTCAAATGGAGCATTGCTTCTGCCTTCAGACCAGTATAAGGAAAATTGTTTACACTGCAGGAGGATTCAGGGTAAGCAACCAGGTGCTGAAGTCACCACTATGAAAAAAGTACATGACTGTGGTATGGGGAGTGATTTTGTAATTTCTCAGCATGTTTTAATCTGTCATGTGTTTGAACACAGACGAGAGTATGTAGCTGTACAGTTTGTGAATGTTGAGATGAAAGGCAGGATTGCTCATTGGTAGCATTGCCTAAGCAGTAATTAACCACATTGACTAAGTCAATAGTTAGCCACAAAGCTAGGTTACTAGTTAGACACAGTCACTACGTCTCTAGTTAGCCACACACAATATATCACTACTTACCCACCCATACTAAGTCACTAGTCAGCCACACATCTAATTCACTAGCTAGCCACAAACATCAAGAAAATAGTCAGCCACACAGACACTGAGACAATAGTTAGCCATTCACCTATGTGGGTTAATATCAAGGTTTTCTTTTAATTTTCATTGAGGTACTTGTCTATCTTTGTGCTAATACCAGGGTTTTTTCAGGACTATAGCTCTGTAGCAGATCTTAAAGTCAGGGATAATGATGCCTTGTGAAGTTCCTTTATTATACAGGTTGTTTTGGGTATTCTTGTTCTTTTGTTTTTCTCTCTCTTTTTTTTTTTTTTTTTTTTTTTTTTTTTTGCTCACAGATGTTTTATTTTTTTCCATTTTATTTATTTCTTTTATATAACCAGGTCCATTTAAATAAAAACAAATATTTATAGACAATATTTGAATTTAGGCGTCCTTCTTTCCAAACTACTTCCTGCTGGTAAGGGGCGCTGTCATGGGAGATTCGGCAATCCTGGTTGTAGTCTGTAAGGCTGCTTTCTCCAGCTCTTTTGAATGTAGGATCACCTGGTACTCTTTTTCAGGCGGTCTGGCTTGATCAAACCATTTTAGTCTGGGATGAATCCACATCTTTGCATTTTCTGTGGAAACAACAATAGAAATCCTTTTCCACAGTAACTTGTCCTTGAACTAAAATTTTGGAGTCAAAGCATTTTTTTATTTAATTTATTATTTTAATTGTCGATTCCAGTTTCCTCTCCCTCTCTCCCTCCCTCCCACTATCCCTCCCTCCCTCCCCTCCTCCCTCCTTCCTTCACTCCATTTTTCCCTCTCTGCCCTCTCAAATGCACTCTAACCACCCTCCCCTCCCACCTTATTGTAAACAGTCAAGAATGTCCTATTGCCTTCTCACTGCTAGGGGGCAGAGTCTAGGAAATATTAGGCTAAGTTTTTCCATGTTTACAAAGCAACAATGAGAGCAAAACCAGTCTCTTTTAGTGGAAGATTCTAATAAAATTTGTTTCTATTTTAATTTTTTTTAAAATTTTGTTTTCATTTTACATACCAATCCCTCCTTCCCACTCTTCTTCCCCAACTACTCTCCCTTCCTTTCAACTTTTAATAGTCAGAGAGGGTAAGGCCCTCATTCAAGAGTCAACAAAGTCTGGCATACAAATCTGATGAAGAACCAAGCCTCTCTATCTTTTATCTCAACTGAGAAAGGTATCCCACTATAAGGTGTGTGCTCCAAAAACACTGTTCAAGCAACTGGGATGGGTCCTGGTTTCAATGCCAGGGGCCCCCTAACAGATCAAGTCACCAAAGTGTCAACCACATTCAAAGGGTCCAGTTTATTGCCTTGAAGATGCCCTAGTTGTCAGTCCATACTCTGTGAGTTCCCACTAGCTATATTAGATGTGGTGTGGCTTTGTTGGAGAGGGCTTTACCCTGTTAGAGGAAGCTTATCACGGTAGAGTCAGGCATTGATGTTTCTTATTCTCAGAATGATGCACAGTGTGTAAGACAATGCCCTGTTGCCTCTGAGTCATGCTGTAGGACTCTAACCTCGAGGACTGCAGCAGCCTCCATTCTGACATGTCCCCAGGCATAACAGAACCTCTGAAATTTAAGTGTGACACTTCAATTAAATATTTTCCTTGTAAGTGTTGCCCTGGCCCTGCTGTGTCTTTACACAGTAATGAAAACCTAACAAAGACATAAGTTGGTTCTAGGACCTGGGCTATTTCTATGATAGGCTCTCCCTATCGTACAATTTATTTCTGATGTGTTCTCAGTAGTGTTGTTCTGGTAGCTTGCCTCTCCCTTTATTTATTTTTATTGGGATTTCTTTCTCAGGGTGTATGCTACTTAAATGGCCAAAGAAATGGTGCATGTGGACCTCTAATTCAGTTTACTTCTAATGTGAATGGGTGAATGCATTATAATATACATGTGTAAAATAAGTGAGGGAAGCAACAAGAATTATATGACTATATTGTCTAAGAAGTTTATATTTACAATGTGAGTATTATACTTCTTTGTGTTATTTTAGGATGCAGTGACCTATGACGATGTGCACATCCACTTCACTGAGGAAGAGTGGGCTTTGCTAAATCCTTCTCAGAAGTGTCTCTACACAAATGCAATGCTGGACACCTACAGGAACCTCCCTGCTACAGGTAAGACTGAATTTTCCTTCATGTTTTAAAATAAGGGACCAACTGTTTCTTGATTATTGATACTATTCTGTAATTTGATTAAGAAAAGGGAAAATTGGTGAGTGAGGCATGGTTGTAAGGTTCATTGAAGTTATTACTGAAATTTTGTACAATTTGCAAGAATTCATCATCTATTCCTGTTATTTCAGGCTACATTTGGGATAACCACAATACGGAGGATCATTGTCAAACTTCTAGAAGACAGAGTAGGTAAAATTTCATATGCAAATTTATGCAAATTTGGCTCTGCAGATATTTTAATGTATCCTGGAAATTGTATTGAAGAGTCACACTTAAAAAATTAAAAAGATTAAGAATAGCAACAGTGAAAATAAGTATAGCTTAAAGTGATGATTGTCATTTTCTCACAAAACCCTGTACCTCCGTGAAAGGTAGCTCTTTTGTGTTTGCAAGGCATTCGTTAAAATGAGAAGGAAACTATGTCTTAACAGATATCACCCTTTGAATTATAGCACAAAGATATCTATTCTGTAGATATGCCAGTCTGTTTAGTTTCATTCTGTTCAGATACTTTAAACAGTATACATGTTGCATAGGTGATAATTATATGTCCAAGACCTCCTAAGAAAAAAAGTCTATAGTTAAGCAGGTATTACTTATCTATTTGTGACTTTGCTATGAATACTGAAAGGCTCAGTTTATGAGTGTCAAGAAGGTTGTTATGGAGAAAACTTGAAGTTGATTTAAAGAAAGTTAATGTGTGAATGCTATGTGGAAACCTTTTATTTGTTTTCTTAGATTCATAAGCATATGGTATGTAAAGTCGCATAGTTGTGGCCCATACCTTTAATTCCAACATTTATGATCAAGAGCAAGTGGACCCCTAAAGTTTATGATCACCCCAGTCTACAAAGTGAGTTCCAGGATAGCTAGGTTTACACAGAGACATTCTGTATTAGAAAATGTAGGGGAAAAAAGTATGTAGTTTACTCTAAATAAAAGGCATGTAAATTTACAATGTGGAAAGAAGCAACGTACCTCTCTTATGACAGTGAGAAGAAATGAAAGATATTTAGTAGTCCCCACTCTGAGGGTTTTTTTTTTTGAGTTGAAACAACTTTCAAATTTATCAGTATTCCTAAGTCATCTGAAAGATACCGACAACTTACACTGTAGAAAATCCATATGACCATTGGAATGTGTGAATGTGTGAATGCTTACTTTTGTACTGGTATATTTAGCCAATATAGTATGATTTCTATGAAGGAAATACTGATAAATGGTATAAGTATGGCAAAGCTCTGAGTTGTTGCAGTTTTTTCAATTATGTGGGAGATTTTATGTAAATAGATGCCATAATTGAGGGCTATGAAATAAAGCTCTTACTCTGAATCCACAGATATCTTCAATGAAAACAAAACAATACCACATTAGAGAAGCATTATGAATGTAAAACTCAAGATCTGATTCTTGTTTACAATCAGGCCAAATTACAACTTTATTTTATACATGTGGAAAGTTTCTTTAGTTTCATGCATGTGGTAAAGTTTTACATATGCTAATTATCTTTGCAGGAATGAAAGAAATCATAAGGGAGCTAATCCTGTGAATATACACAATGAATGTGTGCAAAAATTGTGGGTTACAGGCATCTTCAATGGCTTGAAAAACTACATACTGGAGAGAAACCATATAGAAGTCTAGAGTATGGTGAAAACTTTGCATGTCACAATTTCATTCTTCTCAGTGAAAGAGCACACATGGTAAAAAAAAAACACCTATGAATGTAGTCAATGTGGTAAAATGTTTGCAAGACATACTATGCTTAAAAGACATATTAGAACATATACTGGAGGGGAAAAACAAGACTATAATCAATGTGGTAAATGTTTTTCACAATACAGTCATATAGTATGTCATAAAAGAACACATATTAGATAGAAACCCTATGTATGTAACCAATGTGGTAGGGCATTTTCACAAGTTAGTATGCTAAAATCTCATTATAGAACACATAATGGAGAGAAACCCTACGTATGTAATCAATGAGGTAGAGCGTTTTCATGTGCCAGGAATCTCCAGTCTCATCATAGAACACACACTGGAGAGAAACCCTATGTATGTAATCAATGTGTTAGGGCATGTTCACATGACAGTACTCTCAAATCTCATCATAGAACACATACTGGAGAGAAACCCTATGCATGTAATCAATGTGGTAGGGCATTTGCAAGTAATGGTCATCGTAAAAGACATATAAGAACACATACTGGAGAGAAACCCTATATATGTAATCAATGTGGTAGAGCTTTTTCATATGCCAGTAATCTCGAGTCTCATCATAGAACACATATGGAGAGAAACCTTATGAATGTAATCAATGTGGTAAAGCTTTTTCACAACAACACAATCTGGTATGTCATAAAGGTACACATACTTGGGAGATACCCTAAGAATGTAGTCAATGTAGTAAAGCCTTCACAATATATGATGTGCCTAAAAGTCATATAAGAACACATACTGTAGAGAAACCTTATGGATGCCATGAATGTGATAAAGCCTTTGCATATCCCAGCACTATCTTACGTCATAAAAGAATGTATACTTGTAATATAATGAATGTATCCCATGTGGTAAAGCCTATGTATCATTAGTCTTTATAATCAAAGAAATAAATCATAGTGCATAAAAACACTATACATGTATCCATTGTTGTAATGCTGTGCACTTTGCTTATCCCAATGAACTTTGTGAGCCTAAGAAAACCCTTATGGGAAGGAATCTACCTAGAAAGGATGTGGTATGATCTTCATTCAACACAAATTGACTTTTATAGTTTTCTGGAGAGAAAAATATCTGACACGTGTGAACAATCAGTTCAAGCACTACAATGCCTCTGTTTTGTTCTCACTTGCAAATTCATGGGGGAAAAAAAGTCCTGGATATTCACTGGTAAGGTTACCATGTTTCATGGTAACACTTGACTTGATTTACATAAAAACCTCATTCAGATGGATTGCTATATCTAAGCCCAATCCTTCATGCTTAGTTTCTTTTACATGAAATAATTAATGTTGCAGGAAAACTTTGAAGACTTTAAGACCCTCAACACTATGGTTACAGGATTGAGTACTCATTAGAGAAAAATATTCAAATATGGAAATCTGTTTAGAGATTTGATTTAATTTTAATTATGTGAAGTCAGTGTGTTAGTTTGTGATTGTTCATGGTTTCTCACAAGAAGGTTACACCTTTGAGTATTCCTGTAGGAGGAACTAAAGTATGTTCTCTTATGAATGCCCATCCTTAGCTTGGTTTGTTTATTTCACCAAGTTTTTTTATTGTATATAACTAAGTCCATTTAAATAAAAATAAATATTTATTGACAATATTTGGGAATTTGGGCGTTGTTCTTTCCAAACTACTTCCTGCTGGTAAGGGGCACTGTCAAGAGGATTTTGAAGAAGATTGAGAAATCCTGGCTGTAGTCTGTCAGGCTGCTTTGTCCACCTGTTTTGAATGTAGGATCACCTGATACTCTGTATCAGGTGGTCTGACTTGATCAAACCACATTAGTCTGGAAGGAATCCACATCTTTTCACTTTCTGTGGAAACAAAAATAGAAATCCTTTTCCCCAGTAACTTGTCCTTGAACTTACATTTTGGAGTTAAAGAATTTTTTTAAAATTTAATTTATTATTTTACATGTCAATCCCAGTTCCCTCTCCCTCCCTCCCTCCCTCACAACCTTCCTCACTCCATCCCTGGGTTTTACCGTCTCTGCCGTCTCACATGCACTCTAACCACCATCCCATCCCCGCACCCCAATTCCATATATAGGGGAATGCCATCCAGTAGGAGTCATGTAGGTCTGACAGGTCATTTGAAGTAGGGACTAGGGCTTCTCTCCTGTCTCGAGATTAAGGGAGTTATCCCTCCATGAAGGATGTGTTTGCAAGGTCCTTTTGTGCACCAGGAATACATCCTGGCTCCACTGTCTGAGGTCCCTTAGACTGCTCAGTCCTTTTGGCTGAGACCCATATTCAGGGGGGCCTGAGTCAGTCCCATGCTGGCTTCCCAGCTATCAGTCTGGTGGCCCGTTATTTCCTCCTTGTTCAGGTAAGCTGTCTCTATGTGTTTCTGCTGCCTGATCTTATCCTTTCCCTCTGCATCTGAATTCTACTTCGACTCAGTGTTTATGTATGGGTATTTGCTTCTGTTTCCAACAGGCATTAGTTGAGGGCTCCATGGAGAAGTTAGTTGTTGATCTCACTTCTGGGAAGGGCATTTATGATAGCCTTTCCAAAGATGCTCAAATTGTTAGTTAGCAGCAGTCTTGTAGTTCTCTAGAACTTTCTTTGTGTTCAATTTTATCTTCAAACCAATATTGGCTCCCTATTTTATGTTCACTCTCTCTCTCTCTCTCTCTCTCTCTCTTTCCTGTCTTCTATTCCTAACCATCCTCAATCTTCCTGGTTGCACGTTTTCCTTTCCTCCCCGTCGTTTTCTCTGTCTTCTCTCTCTGTTCACTGCCCACCCCCCGAGCTCTGGGGGACTTGTCCATTACTACTTCTTTGAGGGACTTTATATGAATCTCTTAGAATATACCTTGTATCCTAGTTCCTCTCGTGGTGCGAATTATAGGCTGGAGATCCTTTGATCTAGGTTTAAAATCCATATATGAGTAAATGCATACTGTGTTCCTTTTTTGTGACTGGGTTACCTCATTCAGGATGGTTTCTTCAAGTGCCATCCACTTGCCTGCGAATTTAAAGATACCATTATTTTTTTCTGCAGAGTAGTATTCCATTTTGTAGATGTGCCCCATCTTCATTAACCATTCTTCAATGGAGGGGCATCTAGGTTGCTTCCAGGTTCTTGCTATTACAAATAGTGCTGCTAAGAACATAGTTGAACAGATGTCTTAGTTGCATGGTTGTGAATCCTCTGGGTATATGCCTAAGAGTGTGATTGCCGGGTCCTGTGGTAAACTAATTCCCATTTTCCTGAGGAACAACAATATTGATCTACAAAATGGCTGTATGAGTTTGCACTCCCACCAGCAGTGGAGGAGTGTTCCCCTTTCTCTGCATCCTCTCCAACATGAGTCATCATTGGTGTTTCTAATTTTAGCCATTCTGGCAGGCATAAGATGGTATCTCAAAGTTGTTTTGATTTGCATTTCCCTGATAGCTAAGGATGTGGAACATTTTATTCAGTGTCTTTTAGCCTTTTTTATTTCCTCTATTGAGAATTCTTTCTTCAGATCTGTACCCCATTTTTTAATAGGGTTATTTGGTGTTGTGTTGACTAGTTTTTTGCGTTTTTTGTATATTTTGGAGATCATCCCTTTGTCGGATATAGGACTGGTGAAAATCTTTTCCCACTCTGTGGGCTGCCGTTTGGTCTTGTCTTCTGTGTCCTTTGCCTTACAAAAGGTTCTAAGTTTGAAGAGGTCCCATTTATTAATTGTTTCTCTTAGTGTCTGTGCCCCTGGAGTTATGTTCAGGAAGCAGTCTCCTATACCAATTTGTTCAAGGGTACCTCCTAATTTCTCCTCTAAGAGGTTCAGTGTGGCTGGATTGATGTTGAGGTCTTTGATCCATTTGGACTTGACTTTTTTGCATGGCGACAGACATGGGTCTATCTGCCGTCTTCCACATCACCTCATCCTATTGTGCCAGCACCATTTGTAGAAGATGCTGTCCATGCACCATTGTATAATTTTAGCTGTTTTGTCGAAAATCAGGTGTTCATAGGTGTGTGGGTTAATATCAGGAATTTCAATTTGATTCCATTGCTCTACTTGTCTATTTTTATGCGAATAATAGGCTGTTTTCAGAACTATAGCTCTGTAGTAGAGCTTAAAGTCAGGAATGGTGATGCCTCCTGATGTTCTTTTATTGTATAGGCATGTTTTGGCTATCCTGGGTCTTTAGTTTTTCCATATAAAGTTGAATATTATCCTTTCAAGGTCGGTGAAGAATTGTGGTGAGATTTTAATGGGGATTGCATTGAATCTGTAGATTGCTTTTGGCACGATTGCCATTTTTAGTATGTTTATACTACCTATCCAAGAGCATGGAAGATCTTTCAATTTTCTGGTATCTTCTTTAATTTCTTTCTTTAGAGCCACAAAGTTCTTATTATATAGGTCTTTTACTTGTTTGGTAAGCGTTACACCGGGCTTGTGGCTTGTGGCTATTGTAAAGAGTGATGTTTCTTTGATTTCATTCTCTGTCTCTTTGTCGTCTGAATAAAGTAGGGCTACTGATTTTTTGAGTTTATCTTGTATCCTGCTCGTTTGCTGCAGGTGTTTATCAGCGGTAGGAGTTCCCTGGTATAGTTTATTGGGTCGCTTATGTAAACTATCATATCATCTGCAAATAGAGAGAGTTTGATTTCTTCTTTTCCAATTTTGATCCCCTTTATCTCCCTTTGTTGTCTTATATCATTAGATAGAACTGCTAGTACGATATTGAAGAGATATGGAGAGAGAGGGCAGCCTTGTCTTGTTCCTGATTTTAGAGGAATTGGCTTAATTTTCTCTCCATTCAGTTTGATGTTGGCATGTGTTTTGCTGTATTTTGCTCTTATTATGTTTAGGTATGTTCCTGTTATCCCTGATCTCTCCAAGACCTTTACCAAAAAAAGTCCAGGGCCAGATTGATTCAGTGCAGAATTGTAACACACATTCAAGGAAGAACTAATACCACTACTCCTCAAAGTGTTTCACAAGCAAGAAACAGACGGTCCATTGCCAAACTCTTTTTTTGAGGCCACCATAACCTTGGTACCCAAGACTCACAAAGACACTACTAAGAAAGAAAACTATAGTTCAATATCCCTGATGAACATCGATGCAAAAATACTCAATAAAATATTGGCAAACCAAATTCAAGAATACATCAGAGAAATCATCCACCATGACCAAGTAGGCTTCATCCCTGGAATGCAGGGATGGTATAACATATGAAAATCTATCAATGTTATCCACCATATAAACAAACAGAAAAAGAAAAACCACATGATTATCTCCCTATATACAAAATTCAACATCCTTTCATGTTAAAGGTCTTGGAGAGGACAGGGATAGCAGGAACATACTTAAACATAATAAGAGCAATTGACTTTAGTCTTAATTAATAAAATTGATTCATGTGGAGGTCATCTGTTAGTAAGTTCACTAGACCCAAGACAAATGATATATGAGATATTATTGGGGAGCAACTTACACAGATTATAATAAAGAACTGGGGACATGTTCCAGCTTAGACGGATGCAGTCCCTGCCCTTCTAATTTGATCTGCAACATAGTAGAGAGAAGTGAGAGACACAAATGTGGAAAGTGAGTGAGAAATAGATGGTGGGGGAGTGATAGTGTTACAGATTGCAAAGGAGAGAGGTCTATTCCAGGGTTCTCCACCTTCTGTTCATATACAAAGAACCAAAGGCACTACGTAAGAAATAACTTCATGAGATGATCTGAGCAGAAAATCTGGATTTACAAGGACACCCCCCTAAATGGTGGGTCCACTAGAGGTTCTAAGTGGTTCTTATAGCCTAAGTGACAGGACCAGGCAAGGAAAAGATACACAGCTGCTTGAGAGTGTGATTTGTAACTTGATAACCAAATAATCCCACCATTTGTGTACACATAGAAGCCCACAATGCTTTCACCTAAATTACGCTGAGACCCTGAGTGTGGGGGCATTTGTCTGAGTCCGGATTCTTTTTGATGGCAAGGGACAATGTGGGGTGGAGTTTTCAGGTGTTGGTGGACTCAGCAGGAGGTGTGCATAGAGAAGTTTTCTCTTAGCTGCCAGGTTGGAGACCTTAGGCATCTGTTCCTTGAGTAGGTGGATAAGGAGGGTTGAGTGAAGCTTCAGCCATACCAGTGAGTTTCAGGTAGCACCATTCCGTTCCCCAACCTCAGTGTACCTAATGCAAACTCTCATCTGAATTCACCTCAGTTCACCTTAAAAAGCTGCCATTAGAGTCTCGACCGGGATGTGGAACAGATGCAAAGGCATCCACTTTTAGATCCACCACCTGATTCCTTGTTTCCTATTCTCCAGGGCAACCCAGGACAGTCATGCTCTGATTAAGTATGGATTCATTATTTCAGTATTATTGAAGCATTGCATCAGAAACTCCAGGTTACAGTTTTCCTTTCCACTCACCAGGACTTTTAAGTGCACATGGAGGCTTTGCTCTTATGCTCCTGCTCACACAGCAGAACTAATACAGTATTCTTGTTCCTCCCTGGATTCTTTGATCTCACATTTCACCCCAATCAAATAGTCCAGCCCTCCAGATATGAGAGAGTGTTTCCATTGTGTTGTACTTTCCAATTGATTTCCTCACTTCTTTCAATTAGTCACTCAAACTCTCCTACTCTAAAAAGCTTACACCTTTGGAGGTGCCTACCTGCCTCCATTTTCTTTCCACCACTACTCTTTGGAATATACTCCCAGACACTTCTCTGAAGCTTTGTCTCTGTCCTCCATAATGTAGGAATGAGCTGCTGAGTCAGATGATTGGTTTCAGCTTGCATCTCTCTCACTGTTAGCACAAGGAGACCCAGAAGATGGAATGAGCTCCTGACACAGAAGTTGCTGCTGGCAGTTTAGGAATTAAGTTCATACCTACTTTGCAGCCACTCTGGTGTTTGACTTGGTGTCATTACTTCTTGGAAAAATCAATGGCTAGGTTTGTTTACTAGATGCAACAGCTTGTTAGCCTCTAATCAACCTGTAAGACTCAGGCATTATCGTAACCTGACTCTGTTACATGGGAGAGTGCACTGAAGAATTTTCTATGCTCAGCCTAGACTTCCATGAATACTAGTGTGCCCACAGGACCCAAGACCCCTATAAAGACAGATTTTGCCGACTTACACTCCCTCCCTCTTCTCTCTTTCAGGCTCTTTGTTCTCTTGCTGCTATTTCTTCTCTCTCCCCTCTCATCTCTTTGTGCTCCTATCTCCCCATTCTCTCCTGTCACCTGTCTATGTGTCTGTTTCTCTTTATCTATTTTTTTTGTTTGATTCCATCTCTTTCCCCTTACTAATAAAACTTCTCACCTAAGTTCTGGATGCCTGCCATGTTTGTCCCCCACCTTAGTCACCCTCCCTTCCATGGAATCTGCAGTGGTCCTCCATGCAGGACCACCATTAAGTTTATCTTAATATTGAAGCAAGATGACTTTGTCTTGAGATATCCACCCTACTTGTACCCAAAGATAACTGAGTAGACATCACTGAATTTACATAGTGCTGGTTTTCCTGTAATGTGGGGCAACATATTTCTCCATTATATCTGTCTGTGTTAAAAGTCAATTGTTAGTAGAAGGAGGATGTGGGGATTCGACTCTTTGCCTGACTGATATCGAAATTGCTGACCTGAATTTTAAATTTTCTTTTAATTCTTTTGTTGATGCTATGGCTGGGCTGGACCTCCTAGGTATAAAGTAGCCTACTGAACTGTCTCAATCTCTGTTGTAGCTGGGATTGCTGGTCATTACTAGAGGTAAACTTCTACCCAGTTGTAAGGTGAACTTGTAGGACAGGATGACACTTGTCATATGCATGTCATGGTTAGGGTTTCATTTTTTTCCTCAATGTTTTAGAGGATTTTCCTCTACATGAGTGTGTATGTGTCTTTCATATGTCTTTGTTTTTCAAAGATGTCCTTGCAGCTTTACCTTTTCAGTCAGAAAATACTCACCAATTTGAAATATTTTTTATTTTTTCAAAGTATGTAGGTTATTGTTTGCTAAATTCTAGTGATTAACTATAGGTATCAAAGATGATACAGTTATGATTTGTTTGTTTTTTTTTTTTTTTTTTTTTTGCAATGTTTGTGCCTCTCTATTAGCAAAAGAGTACCTTGCAGGCCTGGTAATCCTGCCTCTACCTATTAAGTGCTGGGGGGGGGAGTGTGCTTCACTTAGTTTCTTACCCTCATTATGTTTTTGAATTTGTATTTGGAAGAGTCTTTCTATTTTGCTTAGCCCAGATTCAAAATCTGGCTGTCTCACCGTATTACCCATCTGAGTCCTGGACTCACAGGCAGTATGAGCCTGGGAAAAATATGCTGGCTGACCAAGGTTATGTACAAGGAATAGAACAGGGTAAATAACTCCAAGGTGAACCTCAGTGTATTTTATGTAAAATTTTAATTATCAAAAGAGCTGGAAAAAGCTCTATGCTGGAAAATTTTCCCTAGGGTCTATAGCTGTGCAGCCTGTTCTCATTCTTAGTATCTGTAAATCTGATAACCCAGTATGGATTTTCCCCTGTGTGAAGAGTTCTTACCTGTTCTATACCTTGGAGTTAACCCCCGTGGTACCAAGCCTAAAGATATCTGGCAGATGGATGTTACTCATATTCCTTCCTTTGGCCAACTACAATTTGTACATGTATCTGTGGATATCCATTCTCATCTCATGTTTGCCTCTACTCATACTGGAGAAAGGCTTAAGGATGTTAAGAACCATTGTTTACAAACCGTTGCTTATATGGAAATGCCCAGACAATTAAAAACTGATAATGGACGTGCTTATACTAATAAGAGTTTTAACTCTTTTTTGCAAAAAAAAAATAATAATAATCTTACACAAGACAGGCATCCCTTATAATCCTCAAGGTCAGGCCAAACCCAGTTCTATTACGGGCCCAAGGGTCAGTTTGTGTCTTTCCAGAAGACAAAGATAACTCTGTTTGGGTGCCTGAGTGGCTGATTCGCCATATGAGGAGGGAAGGTGATCGTAACAGCCAGAAAGAAGGTCCGGTGGGTCTTCAAGAATCTACCCATCCTGATGCCTGCAGGTCTGAGTAGCTATATGTGGCCTTTTATCCTAACCACTAATTATAGATTAAATCAAGAAGCTATAAATTTACACCATTATCCACAGGACAAGAATTTCACCTTCATCTCAGGCACTGTATTCTGGTTCTATTCTTATTGTTGTAAACAATGCTAATAATTTTGGAGGAAGTTTCAATTGTTCTCAGGAGGTCTGCCGACTGTAACAGCTGCCTTGGGGACGTCTTCTTCCAAATAAGGCAGATGTTAGTTTATATTAAAAGAAAGGGAGAACTGTAAGACCCAAAGCAACTTGAGCAAGCCTGAATCTGTTGGAGGGAATTCAATGCACCATGGCTGTTGTTGGTACTCTTCCCGTTTTGATAACAAACCTCGAGACAACACACTCCTTGACAACACACAACTTGTGACAGCACATACCTCATGACAATACATACCTCATGAAAACACACACCTCATAGTGAGGAGCTAAGCCTAAATTTCCTGTAATATTCCACTGTGCTATAAGTCAGTAATTAAGCACTAACTTGCCCCTCAATAAATGGCATTCAGTATTTGGCATTCTGACATTACATTGAACGAATGACCTGCTTCCTCTGTGGAGATAATGTGCAATATAATCACATTTTATGATACTTTGATTCAGTGGAGGTTGATGACATCCTTCATGACTGGAGTCTGGCCATGCTTCCCTGCCAGTAAAATGCTACATCACCTATTTATTGTGACAGTTACCTATTACTGACTTATTTAATTCTTTAAATTATGTAAGCAACAGACAATGCTATCACCGATTTCGATTAGTGTGCAAATATCTGTCAGGGACAAGGTTAGAAAAGATGTACACATGGGCGGAACATTTTCTAAATGATCTATGCATCTCCCATAGTAAAAAAGGATGCTTGATGATAGAGTCCAGAAGATTGCTCAGGGTCAAACGAGAAGTAAAAGGACTTCACCAAGGCTGGCATGGAGGTCTGGGTGTTGACTACCTGCTGTTCCTCCACATCATCACATCTGTTGTGATCTACCATGTGAAGAAGTAGTAGCACTAGGAGGTCGGCACCATCTTCGAGACCTGGCAAAAGGATGACGACCTAGAACACGGAAGAACATCTCTCACTCAGATATGCTGGTTAGGCCCTAGCTGCAGCCATCTTTTCAGCTGATAACAACATCTTGGTTACTACTTCTAAGCCTGGATTGGGACCATTATCTCAGATCCTGCAACACCACAACAGAGATTCAGGTGCTGGTGATAAAGTCAGGCCAACAGAATTCATCATGCAAGACAGTATGTATGATTATCTGACGATTAACTTAGGGCATTTTAAAAATTCTTGATGACAGCACACATTTCCATATCTGTCAAGTCTGCCCAGGATTTGAAGATACAAAAAAAGGTCAACGACTTACATATTTAAAGAGGTAATTATTAAATTCTTTCATTGTATAATCTGTGATCCCTGAAATTTGGTGCCACCTTGTGTGACTCAAGTGTGACAGACGATCTAACTATCTGATTATTTCATTATATAAATCTGTCTTTTTCTACTCCAGGAAGAGTGGAGTCTGGATCCACCATGTTAGTTTTAAATTGTCTATTGTGACGTTTCTTTCTTTCTTTATTTTTCTCTTTCTTTCTATCTTTCTTTAAATTAATGTTGATATCAATTTGTTATCTTTCTATGGGTTAATTATGAGAAATTATCTCTTCATTCATTCATTTTTTGTTCATATCTATGATTAAGAACTCAATGCCCCTTCAGTATTGCGCAATCATTTAGGCTTCACGCGTAAAACACCATTCACTGGTTTAAAGTTTATTCATTTAATTATGAAAATCTGTCATTATGTATTCAGTGATCACTGGAGATTTGAGCCTCCTTAGGGGAGTCCATCATGTCAGACCATCACATCATCGAACACTACACTTACTTCCTTAACTGTTAAACTAGGAAATTAAATGATAATTCATCACTTAATTAATGAATTTAAAATACAAGTAATGTTATGGATCATAAGTCCCTATTGCAGTCAGATTTTGGGAGTTGATGTAACATCATCTCATTTCTTCTTCATTTAGCTATATAAACAGTTCTTTACATCAGCGATACATTTAGGACTTTGGTGCCATTTTGTCAGTGTTAATATAAAATGCCTACTAATTTATTATCAATTTAATATATTAGCAATTTAATTTATTATCAATTTAATTTTTGCCCTGGCCCTGGCACTGGCCCTGGCTGTTCTGGACCAATGCAAATGTAAACAATGCCGAAAACCATGGGATCAAGCTCCTCTAAAGGGCAGAGAATGAAGAGGTATCATTTTATATTCAAAAAAGGGAAAAGTTCTATGGTAGAGATGATTAATTGTATTGTATCCATTCTAGGAATTAGAAAATTGAAACATAGAAAAAAGGTTCAAAATACTCATCTTTGTACTTGAATGGCATTATGATGCTTTCGTTTTTATGTTTATGTCACTATAGGCATGTTGTAGTTTGAGAGACAGGTAAATATGTAGAACCCAAAAGAAAGAGCCCTGCTTTGTTTTTGTGAGAAACTCAGTGAGGCTGTAAGGTTAGTTCATCTTTAGGTATGCTCCTTTTAGCATGTGGGAGGGGCACTAGAATGTGACAGAATGTTGGTTCATAAATGTTGCCTGGCAACCCTTCTTGCATTCTGTATTCTGTTATCATGGGCCAAGAACCAGAGAGCAGCTTTGAGAAAATGTTATTATGGGACATTACAGTCTCCCAAGATAACTATCTCCTAAAATTTTCATTGACAGCATTTGTTTCCCCTAACCACGTCATAGCCAAATCTGTGGAAGTTTGCCTACAGCTTTTAATGGTCACCAAATTCTAGATTACCTAATTATCAGAGAACATTCAATTTCTTCTGTTTATGAATTCTCTCTCTCCTAAGAATTAATACTATGGAAACAAAGAAAATAAGACTCACAATTATTCATCAAAAGGTGAGTGTGTCATTGTTAACTTCATTCCAGATGGTGATAATCCATTTGTTAGAGTAGACTTAGGGATTATTGGATTGCGGTCCATCTCTTTTGAGGCAGCCGTCCAACATGAAATGTGTAGGATCTTTTAAAAACCCTGCATACACAATGACATTTCATCATTTAAACATTTCATGACTGTGATCTCCAATTAAATAAGGGATGAACCTGGGATTTTCCCACAATCATGTAGGAGTCGGTGAGAGTCAATTGTGTCGAGTAAGGCAGACCATTTCATCATCTGATTATGTTGTTATTTGATTATTAAAATAGGACATTAGATAATCCATGATCAGTGGATTCTACGATGTGGGAAACTGTAGTGACATAGTCCTTCTGTAGCCCTGACCACGCCCATTGGGGGGTGGAGCGATGGGCGGAGGTAACCTGAGGAAAGAGGTCGGAGGGGGCCAGGAAGGCACTAGCTCTTTCTGATGTGACTCGGACAGGAGAGGATCGGGTTGAATTTCCTGGTGTTCATCTGTCTAGGTTGTAAGTTATTTCTCCCTGAATAAACATCTATTCGGCCTATTTGTTTATCCTGATCCTTATTTACCGCAATAGGAAACAATTATTATGGACCACCTAAATATCAATTTTGTAGTTAAAATATTTAAATAAATCACGACAGCATCGTTCAAAGCCTGGAGCCACCTTAGGGAAGTGGATGATGTTACATGATCTCATTGTTTGATTATTAAAATATATAAAACAATGATTATATCATCCCTGACACCTGGAATCTGGTGCCACAGACCATCTAATTGCATAATTAATGTATTTAAATTGACAATCTGCGTTAATACCCAAGATAATGTAAATATTTATAAAGTTATGTAAACCAAAAATCCTCCATTCCATGAAGAGACCTGTAAATCTTCCTCTTGTGGAGATAATGTACAATATCATCACATTTTATGATACACTGATTTAATTGAGGATGATGACATCCTTCATGACGGAGTCTGGCCATGCTTCCCTGCCCGTAAAATGCTACATCACCTATTTATTGTGACCTTTAGCTATTAGTGACTTATTTAATTCTTTAAATTATGTAAGCGACCGACAATGCCATCACCGATTATGATTAGTGTGCAAATATCTGTAAGGGAAAAAGTTAGGAAAGATGTGGACATGGGCAGAACATATTCTGAATGATCTATGCATCTCCCATAGTAAAAAGGATGCAGGATGATTGAGTACAGAATGTTGCACGGTGTCCTCCGAGAAGTACTAGGACTTAATCATGGCTGGCATTTTGGTCTGGTGTTGACTACCTGCTCTTCCTCCACATCTTCACATCAGTTGTGATCTACCATGAAAAGAAGGAGTGGCACTAGGAGGTAGGCACCATCACCGATACCTGGCAAAAGGATGACGACTGGGAACACAGAAGAACATCTCTCTCTCAGCTATGCTGGTGAAAGACCTGTTGCAGCCAACTTTTCTGCTGTTATCAACATTGTGGCTGCAACAGCTACGCAAGGATTGGGCCCATTATCTCACGTCCTGCCGCACCACAACAGAGATTCAGGCGCTTGTGATGATGTCAGGCAAAGAGAATTCATCAGGCAAGACCGTATAATTATCTGATAAATAACTGATAGCATTTTAAAAATGCGTGATGACAGCATACAGTTTCATATCTGGCAAGTCTGCCCCGGAATTCATGATACAAAAAAAGGCTAACGGCTTACATATTTAAAGATGGAATTATTCAATTCTTTCATTATAAAATCTGTGATCCCTGAAGTTTAGCGCCACCTTGTGTCACTCAAGTGTGACAGACGATCTAACTATCTGATTATTTCATTATTCAAATCTGTCTTATTCTACTCCAGGAAGAATGGAGTCTGGATCCACCTTGTTGTTTTTAAATTTCATCCTGTGAATTCTTTCTTTCTTTGTTTCTTTCTTTCCTTCTTTCTTTCTTTCTTTCTTTCTTTCTTTCTTTCTTTCTTTCTTTCTTTCTTGCTTGCTTGCTTGCATGCTTTCCTTATTTAAATCAGTGTTGATATCGATTTGTTATCTCTCTAGGGGTGAATTATGAGAAGTTATCTCTTTATTCATTCATTTTTTGTTCAAATCTATGATTAAGAATTCAATGTCTCTTCAATATTGAGCAGTCATTTAGGCTTCACGCATAAAACACCATCCACTTGTTTAAGGTTTATTCATTTAATTATTAAAATCTGTCAGTATGTATTCAGTGATCAGTGGAGTTTTGAGCCTCCTTAGGGGAGACAGTTGTACCAGAACATCACATCAGCTAATACTACACTTACTTCTTTAACTGTTAAACAAGGAAATAAAGTAATAATTCATCATTTAATTTACATATTTATAATACAGGTAATGTTATGGACCATAAGTCCCTTTTGCAGTCAGATTTTGGGAGTTGATGATGTAATATCATCTCATTACTTCATCATTTAGCTATGTAAAAAGATCTTTACATCAGCGATAGGTATAGGACTTTGGTGCAATCTCGTCAGTGTTACAATAAAAGGCCCACTAAATAATTATCAATTTAATTTTTAAAAAAATCCTTATTCCAGGAAGAGATCAGTCTGACTACTCCATGTGGGATTTAAGTATGCACCAACATGTCATTATTTAATCATATTTCATTATATATTAATTATTTAAATCGATGAAGATGTTGTTCTAATGACTAAAGTCGTTCCGTTCCTCCATGGGAGTTAATCCCGTGGATTTATTGAATTATCTAAGTACTACTTCCTTGACAATCACTGGAGTTTGGTTCCATATTATGAAAGTTGAATATGGAGGACTATCCAATTATTAACTTATTTGATTGCGTAAGTCATGATGGAGTCATCCATCATTTGGCTGCTGAGGGATTGACACAGCAGGAGATCGGTACCAGAAGCAGTGCCCAGAGAGTATGGGGAAACTACCTTATATGGTGATTACTGATTACATAATAGTAGATTTTTAACAATCGAATGTTTACACGATTTTAAAAAAAAATTGTACTGTTTCGCATCATGAGTTTTTGAGAGGTTGCAACAGAACTGACCCATGAAGGACACATGACCACCGATTTTAAAAATGGAATAACTGAATAATCAACTGATCAGGGGATCTCATCTAATGAACTCTGTCGGGCTGATAACATGACACACCACCAACAATAATTCACTCTAAATAACCATATTAGAAAGCAGAGTACAGGACTTAATAGAGAAGAGTCAATTGAGGAATCCAAAATGACTGAAAGAAACATAAGACACTGCTCAAAATCCTTAATCATCAGCCTAATACAAATCTAAACAACTCTGAGAAACCATGGGATCAAGCACCTCTAAAGGTAAGAGAATGAAGAGGAGTTTATTTTATTTTCAATAAAGAGAAAAGGATTATGGTAGAGGCGATTAATTCTATTGTTTCCATTCTAGGAATTAGAATATTGAAGCATAGAAAACAGGTTTCAAATACTCATCATTGTACTTGAATGGCACAATGATGCTTTCGTTTTCATGCTCATGTCACTATAGGCATGTTGTAGCTTGAGAGACTGGTAAATATGTAGAACTCAAAAGAAAGAGAAAATCGGTGAGGATGTAAGGTTAGTTCATTGGTGGGTATACTCCTTTTAGCATGCGGGAGGGGCACTAGAATGTGACAGAATGTTGGTTCATAAATGTTGCCTGGCACCCCTGCTTGCATTCTGTATCCTGGTATCATGGGCCAAGGACCAGAAAGCAGCTTCGAGAAAGTGTTATCATGGGACATGACCATCTCCCAAGATAACTATCTCCTAAAACTTTTCATGACAGCATTTGATTCGACTAAACAAGTCATAGCCACACCTCTGGAAGTGTGCCTACAGCTTTTACTAGTTACCAAATTCAAGATACCTAATCATCAGAGAACGTAGTCTGTGGAGAAACAGTACAAAGTCTTCCGTTTATGAATACTCTCTCTCCTAAGAAGTGAAACTATGGAATAAAAGATAATACGACTCACAATTATTAATCAAAATGTGAGTTTGCCATTGTTGGCTTCCTTCAGGAAGGTGATAATCCATTTGTTAGAGTAGACTTAGGGATTGTTGGATTTCAGTCCATCTCTTTTGAGGCAGTCCTCCAACATTAAATATGTGATATCTTGTAAAAATTCTGCATACACAATGGCAGTTCAGCATTTAAACATGTTACTACCCAACTCTGCGATTGAATAAGGGATGAACCTGGGAGTTTCCCACAATCATGTGGGAGTCAACTGAGACTCAATTGTGTGGAGTATGGCAGAGCATTTCATCCTCTGATTATATTGTTATTTGATTATTAAAATAGGACATTAGATAATCCATGATCAGTAGACTGTGGTGATGTGATGTGGGAGGCAATTATTACAGACCATCTTAATGTCAATTTTGTAGTTAAAATATTTAAATTAATCACGACAGCATCTTTCATGAGCCTGGTTTGGAGCCACCTCAGGGAAGTGGATAATGTTACATGAACTCATTATTTGATTATTTAATTATATAAAACAATGATTATATCATCAATGACACCTGGAATCTGGTGCCACAGATCATCTAATTACATAATTAATGTATTTAAATTGACAATCTGTGTTAATCCCAAGATAATATAAATATTTGTATAGTAATGTAAACAACAATCCACCATTCCATGAAGAGACCTGTAAAGCTCCCTCTTATGGAGTTAATGGGCAATATCATCACATCTTAAGATTCATTTTTTCAATTGATGATGATGATATCCTTCATGCCTGGATTCTGACCATGCTTCCCTGCCAGTAAAATGCTACATCACCTATTTATTTTGACAGTTAGGTATTGCTGACTTATTAAATTCATTAAGTTATGTAAACGACCGAAAATGACATCACAGTTTACGGTTAGGTGCAAATATCTGTCAGGGACAAGATTAGGAAAGATGTAGACATGGGCAGAGCATTTTCTGAATGATCTATGCATCTCCCAGTGTACGAGGGATGCTGGATGATTGAGTCCAGAAGGTTGCACGGTGCCAACCGAGAAGTACAAGGACATCACCAAGGCCGGCATGGTGGTCTGGGTGTTGACTACCTGATCTTCCTACACATCTTCACATCGGTTGTGATCTACCATGAGAAGAAGGAGTGGCACTAGGAGGTAGGCACCATCACTGAGACCTGGCAAAAGGATGAAGACTGAGAACACAGAAGAACAACTGTCTCTCAGCTATGCTGGTGATACACCTGCTGCAGCCAACTTTTCAGCTGTTATCAACATTGTGACTACTACTGCTACGTCAGGATTGGGCCCATTATCTCAGGTCCTGCCGCACCGCAACAAAGATTCAGGCGCTTGTGATGAGGTCAGGCCAACAGAATTCATCAGGCAAGACAGTATGTTTATCTGACGAATAACTGATGGCATTTTAAAAATGCGTGATGAGAGCATACAGTTTCATACCTGGCAAGTCTGCGCAGGAATTGATGGTACAAAAAAGGTCAACGGCTTACATATTTAAAGATGTAGTTATTCAATTCTTTCATTATAAAATCTGTGATCCCTGAAGTTTGGCGCATCCTTGTGTGACTCAAGTGTGACAGATGATCTAACTATCTGATTATTTCATTATTCAAATCTGTCTTATTCTACTCCAGGAAGAATGGAGTCTGGATCCACCTTGTTGTTGTTAAATTGCATCCTGTAAATTCTTTCTTTGTTTCTTTCTTCCTTTCCTTCTTTAAATCAATGTTGATATCGATTTGTTATTTCTCTAGGGGTGAATTATGAGAAATTATCTGTTTATTCATTCATTTTTTGTTCAAATCTATGATCAAGAACTCAATGTCTCTTCAGTATTGAGCAGTCATTTAGGCTTCACGCATAAAACACCATCCACTTGTTTAACGTTTATTCATTTATTTATTAAAATCTGCCAGTATGTATGCAGTGATCACTGGAATTTTGAGCCTCCTTAGGGGAGACAGTTGTACCAGACCAACACATCATCTAATACTACACTTACTTCTTTAACTGTTAAACAAGGCAATAAAGTAATAATTCATCATTTAATTTACATATTTAAAATACAGGTAATGTTATGGATCATAAGTCCCTTTTGGAGTCAGATTTTGGGAGTTGATGATGTAATATCATCTCATTACTTCACCATTTAGCTATGTAAATATATCTTTACATCAGCGATAGATTTAGGAATTTGGTGCCACCTCGTCAGTGTTATAATAAAAGGCCCACTAAATAATTATCAATTTAATTTTTTAAAAACATCCTTGTTCAAGGAAGAGATCAGTCTGACGACTCCATGTGGGATTTAAGTTTACACCAACATGTCATTATTCAATCATATTTCATTATATATTATTTATTTAAGTCGATGAAGATGTTGTTCTTTTGACTAGAGTCGGGCCGTTCCTCCATGGGAGTTGATCTCATGGATTTATTGAATTATATAAGTACTACTTCCTTGACAATCACTGGAGTTTGGTTCCATCTTATGAATGTTGAGTATGAAGTACTATCCAATTATTAACTTATTTGATTGTGTAAGTCATGATGGTGTCATCCATCTTTTGGCTGCTGAGGGACTGACACAGCAGGAGATCGGTACCAGAAGCAGTGCCCAGAGAGTATGGGGAAACTGCCTTATACGGTGATTAGTGATTATGTAATAGTAGATTTTTATCAATCGAATGATTACACGATTTAAAAAAAAAAAACTGTACTGTTTCACACCATCAGTTTCTGAGAGGTTGCAACAGAACTGACCGATGAAGGACACAGTGACCACCAATTTTAAAAATGGAATAACTGAATAATCTCCTGATCAGGGAATCTCATCTAATGAACTCTGTCGGGCTGATAACATGACACACCACCAACAAAAAATCACTCTAAATAACCAAATAAGAAAGCAGGGTACAGGACTTAATAGAGAACAGTCAATTGAGGAATCCAAAATGACTGAAAGAAACAGAAGACACTGCTCAAAATCCTTAATCATCAGCCTAATGTAAATCTAAACAACTCTAAGAAACCATGGGATCAAGCTCCTCTAAAGTTAAGAGAATGAAGAGGAGTTTATTTTATTTTCAATAAAGAGAAAAGGATATGGTAGATGCGATTAATTCTATTGTTTCCATTCTAGGAATTAGAACATTGAAGCATAGAAAACAGGTTTCAAATACTCATCATTGTACTTGAATGGCACAATGATGCTTTCGTTTTCATGCTCATGTCACTATAGGCATGTTGTAGCTTGAGAGACTGGTAAATATGTAGAACTCAAAAGAAAGAGCCCTGCTTTCTTTTTGTGAGAAAATCGGTGAGGCTGTAAGTTTAGTTCATCGGTGGGTATACTCCTTTTGGCATGGGGGACTGGTACTAGAATGTGACAGAATGTTGGTTCATAAAAGTTGCCTGGCAACCCGGCTTGCATTCTGTATCCTGGTATCATGGGCCGAGGACCAGAGAGAAGCTTCGAAAATGGGTTAACATGGGATATTACAGTCTCCCAAGATAACTATCTCCTAAAAATTTAATGACAGCATTTGATTGGCCTAAAAAAGTCATAGCTACACCTCTGGAAGTATGCCTACAGCTTTTACTGGTTAACAATTTCAAGATTACCTAATCATAAGAGAACGTAGTCTGTGGAGAAACAGTTCAAAGTCTTCTGTTTATGAATACTCTCTCTCCTAAGAAGAAAAACTATGGAACAAAAGATAATAAGACTCACAATTATACATCAAAAGGTGAGTTTGCCCTTGTTGGCTTCCTTCAGGAAGGTGATAATCCATTTGTTAGAGTAGACTTAGGGATTGTTGGATTTCAGTCCATCTCTTTTGAGGCAGCCGCCCAACATTAAATATGTGATATCTTCTAAAAAACCTGCATACACAATGACAGTTCAGCATTAAAACATGTTACTACTCTGCTCTGCGATTAAATAAGGGATGAACCGGGAATTTCCCAAAATCATGTGGAAGTCAGTAAAAGTCAATAATGTGGAGTGTGGCAGAATATTTCATCCTTTGATTGTGTTGTTATTTGATTATTAATATAAGACATTAGATAATTCATGATCAGTGGATTGTAGTGACGCGAAGTGGGAGGCAATTATTATAGACCATCTTAATATCAATTATGTAGTTAAAATATTTAAATTAATCACGACAGCATCGTTCATGAGCCTGGTTTGGAGCCACGTAAGGGAAGTGGATGATGTTACATGAACTAATTTTTTGATTATTTAATTATATAAAACAATGATTATATCATCCATGACACCTGGAATCTGGTGCCACGGATCATCTAATTAAATAATTAATGTATTTAAGTTGACAATCTCTATTAATCCCCAAGATAATGTAAATATTTGTATAGTAATGTAAACAAAAATCCTCCATTCCATGAAGTGACCTGTAAAGCTCCCTCTTGTGGAGTTAATGTGCAGTATCATCACATTTTATGATTCATTGACTCAATTGATTATGATGACATCCTTCATGACGGGAGTCTGGCAATGCATCCCGGCCAGTATAATGCTACATCCCCTGTTTATTGTGACAGTTAGCTTTTACTGACTTATGAAATTCATTAAGTTATGTAAATGACAGACAGTGCCATCACCGAATACGGATAGGGTGCAAATATCTTTCAGGGACAAGGTTAGGAAAGTTTTAGAAATGGCCAGAGCATTTTCTGAATGATCTATGCATCTCCCAGAGTGCGAGGGATGCTTGGTGATTGAGTCCAGAGTGTTGCACGGTGCCCTCCGAGAAGTACAAGGACTTCACCAAGGTGGGCATCGTAGTCTGGTGTTGACTACCTGCTCTTCCTCCACATCTTCACATCAGTTGTGATCTACCATGAGAAGAAGGAGTGGCACTAGGAGGTAGGCACCATCACTGATACCTGGCAAAAGGATGACGACTGGGAACACAGAAGAACATCTCTCTCTCAGCTATGCTGGTGAAAGACCTGTTGCAGCCAACTTTTCTGCTGTTATCAACATTGTGGCTGCAACAGCTACGCAAGGATTGGGCCCATTATCTCACGTCCTGCCGCACCACAACAGAGATTCAGGCGCTTGTGATGATGTCAGGCCAAGAGAATTCATCAGGCAAGACCGTATGATTATCTGATAAATAACTGATAGCATTTTAAAAATGCGTGATGACAGCATACAGTTTCATATCTGGCAAGTCTGCCCCGGAATTCATGATACAAAAAAAGGTCAATGGCTTACATATTTAAAGATGGAATTGTTCAATTCTTTCATTATAAAATCTGTGATCCCTGAAGTTTGGTGCATCCTTGTGTCACTCAAGTGTGACAGACGATCTAACTATCTGATTATTTCATTATTCAAATCTGTCTTATTCTACTCCAGGAAGAATGGAGTCTGGATCCACCTTGTTGTTGTTAAATTGCATCCTGTGAATTCTTTCTTTCTTTGTTTCTTTCTTCCTTTCCTTCTTTAAATCAATGTTGATATCGATTTGTTATCTCTCTAGGGGTGAATTATGAGAAATTATCTCTTTATTCATTCATTTTTTGTTCAAATCTATGATTAAGAATTCAATGTTTCTTCAATATTGAGCAGTCATTTAGGCTTCACGCATAAAATACTATCCACTTGTTTAAGGTTTATTCATTTAATTATTAAAATCTGTCAGTATGTATTCAGTGATCAGTGGAGTTTTGAGCCTCCTTAGGGGAGACAGTTGTACCAGGCCATCACATCAGCTAATACTACACTTATTTCTTTAACTGTTAAACAAGGAAATAAAGTAATAATTCATCATTTAATTTACATATTTAAAATACAGGTAATGTTATGGACCATAAGTCCCTTTTGCAGTCAGATTTTGGGAGTTGATGATGTAATATCATCTCATTACTTCATCATTTAGCTATGTAAAAAGATCTTTACATCAGCGATAGGTATAGGACTTTGGTGCCATCTCGTCAGTGTTACAATAAAAGGCCCACTAAATAATTATCAATTTAATTTTTTAAAAACATCCTTGTTCCAGGAAGAGATCAGTCTGACTACTCCATGTGGGATTTAAGTATGCACCAATGATTCAATCATATTTCATTATATATTAATTATTTAAATCGATGAAGATGTTGTTCTAATGACTAGAGTCGTGCCGTTCCTCCATGGGAGTCAATCCCGTGGATTTATTGAATTATCTAAGTACTACTTCCTTGACAATCACTGGAGTTTGGTTCCATCTTATGAAAGTTGAATATGGAGGACTATCTAATTATTAACTTATTTGATTGCGTAAGTCATGATGGAGTCATCCATCATTTGGCTGCTGAGGGATTGACACAGCAGGAGATCGGTACCAGAAGCAGTGCCCAGAGAGTATGGGGAAACTACCTTATATGGTGATTACTGATTACGTAATAGTAGATTTTTAACAATCGAATGTTTACACGATTTTAAAAAAATACTGTACTGTTTCACATCATCAGTTTCTGAGAGGTTGCAACATAACTGACCCATGAAGGACACATGACCACCGATTTTAAAAATGGAATAACTGAATATTCTCCTGGTCAGGGAATCTCATCTAATGAACTCTGTCTGGTTGATAACATGACACACCACCAACAATAAATCACTCTAAATAACCATATTAGAATGCGGGGTACAGGATTTCATAGAGAACAGTCAATTGAGCAATCCAAAATGAATGAAAGAAACATAAGACACTGCTCAAAATCCTTAATCATCAGCCTAATACAAATCTAAACAACTCTGAGAAACCATGGGATCAATCACCTCTAAAGGTAAGAGAATGAAGAAGAGTTTATTTTATTTTCAATAAAGAGAAAAGGATTATGGTAGAGGTGATTAATTCTTTTGTTTCCATTCTAGGAATTAGAATATTGAAACATAGAAAAGAGGTTTCAAATACTCATCATTGTACTTGAATGGCACAATGATGCTTTCATTTTCATGCTCATGTCACTATAGGCATGTTGTAGCTTGAGAGACTGGTAAATATGTAGAACTCAAAAGAAAGAGCCCTGCTTTCTTTTTGTGAGAAACTCAGTGAGGATGTAAGGTTAGTTCATTGGTGGGTATACTCCTTTTAGCATGCGGGAGGGGCACTATAATGTGACAGAATGTTGGTTCATAAATGTTGCCTGGCACCCCTGCTTGCATTCTGTATCCTGGTAACATGGGCCATGGACCAGAGAGCAGCTTCGAGAAAGTGTTATCATGGGACATGACCATCTCCCAAGATGACTATCTCCTAAAACTTTTCATGACAGCATTTGATTCGCCTAAACAAGTCATAGCCACACCTCTGGAAGTGTGCCTACAGCTTTTACTAGTTACCAAATTCAAGATACCTAATCATCAGAGAACGTAGTCTGTGGAGAAACAGTACAAAGTCTTCTGTCTATGAATACTCACTCTCCTAAGAAGTGAAACTATGGAATAAAATATAATACGACTCACAATTATACATCAAAAGGTGAGTTTTCCATTGTTGACTTCCTTCAGGAAGGTGATAATCCATTTGTTAGAGTAGACTTAGGGATTGTTGGATTTCAGTCCATCTCTTTTGAGGCAGTCCTCCAACATTAAATATGTGATATCTTCTAAAAATGCTGCATACACAATGGCAGTTCAGCATTTAAACATGTTACTACCCAACTCTGCTATTAAATAAGGGATGATCCTGGGAGTTTCCCACAATCATGTGGGAGTCAACTGAGACTCAATTGTGTGGAGTATGGCAGGGCATTTCATCCTCTGATTATATTGTTATTTGATTATTAAAATAGGACATTAGATAATCCATGATCAGTGGACTGTGGTGATGTGATGTGGGAGGCAATTATTACAGACCATCTTAATGTCAATTTTGTAGTTAAAATATTTAAATTAATCACGACAGCATCGTTCATGAGCCTGGTTTGGAGCCATGTCAGGGAAGTCGATGATGTTACATGAACCCATTATTTGATTATTTAATTCTATAAAACAATGATTATATCATCCATGACACCTGGCATCTGGTGCCATTGATCATCTAATTACATAATTAATGTATTTAAATTGACCATCTGTGTTAATCCGCAAGATAATGTAAATATTTGTATAGTTATGTGAACAACTATCCTCCATTCCATGAAGTGACCTGTAAAGCACCATCTTGTGGAGATAACGTGCAATATCTTCACATTGTATGATTCATTGACTCAATTGATGATTTTGACATCCTTCATGACTGGAGCCTGGCCATGCTTCCCTGCCAGTAGAATGCTACATCCCCTATTTATTGTGACAGTTATCTATTTCTGAATTATTTAATTCTTTAAATTAATTAAAGGACAGAGAGTTGCATCACTGAATACAGTTAGGGTGCAAAAATCTATCAGGGACAAGGTTAGGAAAGTTTAATACACCGACAGAGCATTTTCTGAATGATCTATGCATCTCCCAGAGTAAGAGGGATGCTGGGTGATTGATTCCTGAATGTTGCACGGTGCTCTCCGAGAAGTACAAGGACTTCACCAAGGCCGGCAAGGTGGTCTGGCTGTTGACTACCTGCTCTTCCTCCACATCTTCACATCGGTTGTGATCTTCCATGAGATGTAGGAGTGGCACTAGGAGGTCGGCACCATCACCGAGATGTGGCAAAAGGATGACAACTCAGAACACAGAAGAACATCTCTCTCTCAGCTATGCTATTGATGTCCCTGCTGCAGACATTCTTTCTTTCTTTCTTTCTTCCTTCATTTCTTTGTTTACATCAATGTTGATATCATTTTATTATCACTCTAGGGGTGAATTATGAGAAACTATCTCTTTATTCATTCATTTTTTGTTCAAATCTATGATTAAGAACTCAATGTCTCTTCAGTCTTGAGCAGTCATTTACGCTTCACTCGTAAAACACCATCCACTTGTTTAAGGTTTATTCATTTAATTATGGAAGTCTGTCATTATGTATTCAGTGATCACTGGAGTTTTGAGCCTCCTTAGGGGAGAACATTGTACCAGACCATCTCGTCATCTAATACTACACTTACTACTTTAACTGTTAAACTAGGAAATTAAGTAATAATTAATCATTTAATTTATGTATTAAAAATGCAGGTAATGTTATGGACCTTAAGTCCCTTTTGCAGTCAGATTTTGGGAGTTGATGATGTAATATCATCTCATTACTTCATCATTTAGCTATGTAAATAGACCTTTCCATCAGCGATAGGTTTATGACTTCGGTTCCATCTTGTCAGTGTTAATATAAAAGGCCCACTAATTAATTATCGATTCAAGTTTTTAAAAACATCATTATTCCAGGAAGAGATCAGACTGACGACTCCATGTGGGATTTAAGTATGCACCACCATGTCATTTTTCAATCATTTTTTCATTATATATTAATTATTTAAATCGGTGAAGATGTTATTCCTCTTGAATGGAGTAGGGCCATTCCTCCTTGGGAGGTAATCACATGGCATGAGTTTAACTATCTAAGTACTACTTCCTTGACAATCACTGGAGTTTGGTTCCATCTTATGAAATTTAAGTATGCAGGACTATCCAGTTATTAACTAATTTGATTGCGTAAGTTATGATGGTGTCATCCGTCTTTTGGCTGCTGTGGGATTGACACAGCAGGAGATCGGTACCAGAAACAGTGCCTATAGAATGGGGGACACTGCCTTATACAGTGATTACTGATTATGTAATAGTAGATTTTTAACAATTGAATGATTACACAATTTTAAAAAACTGTACTGTTTCGCATCATCAGTTTCTGAGAGGTTGCAACTGAACTGACAAATGAAGGACAGATTGACCACCGATTTTAAAAATGGAATAAGTGAATAATCTCCTGATCAGGGAATCTCATCTAATGAACTCTGTCGGGCTGATAACATGACACACCACCAACAAAAAATCACTCTAAATAACCATATAAGAAAGCAGGGTACAGGACTTAATAGAGAACAGTCAATTGAGGAATCCAAAATGACTGAAAGAAACAGAAGACACTGTTCAAAATCCTTAATCATCAGCCTAATGCAAATCTAAACAACTCTGAGAAACCATGGGATCAATCTCCACTAAAAGTAAGAGAATGGAGAAGCATTTATTTTATTTTCAATAAAGGGAAAAGGATCATGGCAGAGGCGATTAATTGTATTGTTTCCATTCTAGAAATTAGAAAAATTGAAGCACAGAAAACAGGTTTAAAACACTTATCATTGTACTTTAATGTCACAATGATGCTTTCGTTTTCATGCTTATATCACGATAGTCATGGTGTAGCTTCAGAGACTGGTAAATATGTAGAACTCAACAGAAAGTGCCCTGCTTTGTTCTTGTGAGAAACTCGGTGAGGATGTAAGGTTAGTTCATCGGTGGGTATACTCCTTTTAGCATGGAGGAGGGACACTAGAATGTGACAGAATGTTGGTTCATCAATGTTGCCTGGCAACCCTGCTTGCATTCGGTATCCTGGTATCATGGGCCAAGGACCTGAGAGCAGCTTCGAGAAAGTGTTATCTTGGGACATTACAGTCTCCCAAGGTAAGTATCTCCTAAAAGTTTTAATGACAGCATTTGATTCGCCTAAACAAGTCATAGCCACATCTCTGAAAGTGTGCTTACAGCTTTTACTGGTTACCAAATTCAAGATTACCTAATCATCAGAGAACATAGTCTGTGGAGAAACAGTTCAAAGTCTTCTGTTTATGAATACTCTCTCTCCTGAGAAGTAAAACTATGGAACAAAAGAAAATAAGACTCACAATTATTCATCAAAAGTGAGTTTGCCCTTGTTGACTTCCTTCAGGAAGGTGATAATCCATTTGTTAGAGTAGACTTAGTGATTGTTGGATTTCAGTCCATCACTTTTGAGGTAGCTGTCCAACATTAAATATGTGATATCTTCTAAAAACTCTGCATACGCAATGACAGTTCAGCATTTAAACAGGTTACTACTCTGCTCTGTGATTAAATAAGGGATGAACCTGGGAGTTTCCCACAATCATTTTGAGTCAACTGAGAGTCAACTCTGTGGAGTTTGGCAGACCATTTCATCCACTGATTATGTTGTTATTTGATTATTAAATAGGACATTAGATAATCCATGATCAGTGGATTGTGGTGACGTGATGTGGGAGGCAGTTGTTATAGACCATCTTAATATCAATTATGTAGATAAAATATTTAAATTAATCACGACAGCATCGTTCATGAGCCTGGTTTTGAGCCATCTTAGGGAAGTGGATGATGTTACATGAACTCATTATTTGATTATTTAATTATATAAAACAATGATTATATCGTCCATGACACCTGGAATCTGGTGCCACAGATCATCTAAATACATAATTAATGTATTTAAGTTGACAATCTGTGTTAATCCCCAAGATAATGTAAATATTTGTATAGTTATGTAAACAACAATCCTCCATTCCATGAAGAGGCTTGTAGAGCTCCCTCTTGTGGAGTTAATGTGCAATATCATCACATTTTATGATTCATTGATTCAATTGATGATGATGCCATCCTTCATGACTGGAGTCTGGCCATGCTTCCCTGACAGTAAAATGCTACATCACCTCTTTATTGTGACTGTTAGCTATTACTGACTTATTTAATTCTTTAAATTATGTAAACGACAGACAATGCCATCACCGATTACGGTTAGGGTGCAAATATCTGTCAGGGACAAGGTTAGGAAATTTGTAGACATGGGCAGAGCATTTTCTGAATGAGTGGGGTCTGGAACCACCTTGGTCTTAATTGGAACCTTGTGGGTCTTAATTGTCTCTTGTAATTTCATTATTTATTTATTTAATAAATGGGGATATCATTTCTTATCTCTCTAGGACTGAATTACGAGTAATTATCTCATTCATTCATTTTTTTTGTTCAAATCAATGATTAAAAACTCAATGATCTCTTCAGGTTTGAGCAATCTTGTAGGAGTCACATATAAAACATCCACTCATTTAATTTTTATTCATTTAATTATTAAAATCTGTCATTATTTATTCAGGGATCACATGAGATTTGGGGCTCCTTATGGGAATCAATCATGCCAGACCATCACAACATGTAATACTAAACTTACTTAACTGTGAAATTAGGAATTTAAATCTTAATTCATCATTTAATTAACATATATAAAATAAAGGTGATGTTGAGGACCATAAGACAGTTTTGGAGACTGATTTTTGGAGTTGATGATGTGACATCATCTCAGTACTTGACTATTTAGCTATTTAAATAGATCATTACATCAGAAATAGTTTTACGAGGTTGGTGCCATCTTGTCAGAGTTAATATAAAACTCCAACTAATTAATTAGCAATTTAAGTTTTTATATACATAATTATTCCAGGAAGAGAACGGTCTGACTTCTCCATGTGGGATGTAATTATGCACTACCATGTCATCATTCAATTATTTTTCATTTTATATTATTAAAATCGATGAAAATGTTGTCCTTCATTACTGGAGTCTGTCCATTCCTCCCTGGGTGTTAAATGTGTGGCATTTTTAATTATCTAAGTATTTCTCCTGGACAATCACTGGAGTTTGGTTCCATCCTATGAAAGTTGAGTATGCATGACTTTCCAATTATTTACTTATTTGATTACCTATATAATGCAGGTACCATCCATTATGTGTTTGGCTTCTGTGTGATTGACACATATAGGAGATTGGTATCACAAGCAGTGCACAGAGAATGACAGACACTGGTATATTAATTGATTATTGATCACATAATAATAGATCTTTAACGATCCCTAAGCCTACTCTTACAAATGGATTTTCGCCTTCCTGAAGGAAGTTAACAATGCAAAACTCAACTTTTGATGAATAATTCTGAGTCTCATTATCTTTTAAACCATAGTTACTTCTTAGGTGAGAGAACATTCATATACAGAAGTCTTTGACCAGTTTTTCCACAGATTATATTCTCCGATATCTGGTAATCTTGAATTGGGTAACCAGTAATAGCTGTAGGCAAGCTTCCAGAGATTTGGCCATGACTTGGTTAAGGGAATCAGTTGCTGACATTAAACGTTTTAGGAGCTAGTTATCTTGTAAGCTTTTCATGTCCAACGATAACACTTTATCGAAGCTGCTCTCTGGTATTTGGCCCATGATACCAGGTTACAGAATGCAAGCGTTGTTGCCAGGCAACCTTTATGATCCAACACTCTGTCACTTTCTAGTGCACCTCCCACATGCTAAAATTAGCATACCAAACGATGGACTAAATTTACAGCCTCACTGATTTTCTCGCAAAAACGATGCAGGGCTCTTTTTTGAGTTATACATATTTACAGTCTCTCAAGCTAAAACAAACCTATAGTTATATAAGCATGAAAAGGAAATATTCATAGATTTAAATAATTAAGATATAATGAAAAATAATTGAATAATGACATGGTAAAAGTAGTCTACCCACCGATGAACTAACCTTACAGCCTCACTGACTGTCTTACAAAAACAGAGAAGGGATCTTTCTTTTGAGTTATACATATTTACCAGTCTCTCAAGCTACCACATGCCTATAGTGACAAAAGCATGAAAACGAAAGCATCATTATGACATTCTAGTACATTTATGAGTATTATAGACCTGTTTTCTATGCTTCAGTTTTCTCATTTCTAGATGGAAACAATTAATCACATCTAACATAATACTTTTCTCCTTATTGAAAATTAAATAAACTCCTCTTCAGTCTCTTACCTTTAGAGGAGCTTGATCCCATGGTTTCGCAGAGTTGTTTACATTTGCATTTGGTTGATGACTAAGGATTTGGAGCCCTGTATTATGTTTCTTTCAGTCATTTTGGATTCCTCAGTTGACTGTTCTCTATTAAGTCCTGTACCATGCTTTCTAATATGGTTATTTAGAGTTATTTATTGTTGATGGTGTGTCATGTTATCAGCCAGACAGTGTTCATTAGATGAGATTCCCTGATCAGGAGATTATTCACTTATTCCATTTCTAAAATCGGTGGTGACTGTGTCCTTCATGGGTCAGTTCTGTAGCAAGCTCTCAGAAACTGATATGTGAAACAGCACAGTTCTTTTAAATCGTGTAATCAATCTATTGTTAAAAATCTATGATTACATAATCATTTATCACTGGATAATGCAGTGTCCTTCATTCTCTGGGCACCGCTTCTCGTACCGGTCTCCTGCTGTGTCATCGCACAGCAGTCAAATGACGGATGACACCATCATTACGTACTCAATCAAATAAGTTAATTATTGGATAGTCCTGCATACTTAACTTTCATGTGATGGAACAAAACTCCAGTGATTGTCAAGGAAGTAGTACTTAGATAAGTAAATAATGCCACGTGATTAACTCCCAGGGAGGAAGGGCCAGACTCCAGTCATGAAGAACAACATCTTCATCGATTTAAATAATTAATATATAATGATAAATGATTGAATAATGACATGGTGGTGCATACTTAAATCCCACATGGTGTAGTCAGACCAATCTCTTCCTGGAATAATGATGTATTTAAAAATTTAAAAAGATAATCAATTAGTTGGCATTTTATATTAACACTGACGAGGTGGCACCAAAGTCCTAAACCTATCGCTGATGAAATGATTTATTTACATAGCTAAATGATGAAGTAATGAGATGATGTTGCAACATCAACTCCCCAAATCTGACTCAAAAAGGCACTTATGGTCCATAACATTACCTTTATTTTAAATACATTAATTAAATGATCACCACCAAGGTGAAGATGTGGAGGAAGAGCAGGGAGCAAACACCCAGAAAACCGTACCTGCCTCCGTGAAGTCCTTGTATTTCTCGGAGGGCACCATGGAATTTTGTGGACTCAATCATCCAGCAACACGAGTATCTGGGTGATTCATTGATCATTCAGAAACTGCCGTTTCCATGTCTACAACCTTCCCAACCTGGTCCCTGACAGGCATTTTCACCCTAATCGAAATCCATGATGCCACTGTCTGCCGTTCAATTAATTTAAACAATTAAATAAGTCAGTAATAGCTAACCATCACAATAGAGAGGTGAGGTAGCATTTAACTGGCAGGGAAGCATGCCCAAACTCCAGTCATGAAGGATGTCATCATCATCAATTGAAAAAATTAATCATAAAATGTGATGCATATTAACTCCCAAGACGGAGCTTCACAGGACTCTTCATGGAATAGAGGGTTATTGGTTTACATAATTATACAACTAATTACATTATGAGTATTAACAGGAATTGTCAATTTAAATATTTTAATTATATAATTAGATGATCTGTGGCACTTGACCCCACAAGGTGGGACGAAATTCCAGGTGTCACGTATGATATAATCATTGTTTTCTATAACTAAATAATCAAATAAAGAGTTGATGTAACATCATCCACTTTCATAAGGTGGCTCCAAACCAGAATCGTGAACAAGGCTTGTCATCATTAATTTAATTACATAATTAACTTAATTATATAATTATTATTTAGATGGTCTAAAATATGTGACTCCCACATCGTGAAACAATAATCCACTGATCATGGATTATCTTATGTCCTATTTTAATAACTAAATAATAACATGATCAGAAAAGGATATGGTCTGCCATACTCGACACAAGTTGTCTCTCACCTGCCTCCCACAAGACTGTGTGAAACTCCCCGGTTCATCCCTTATTTAATCGCAGACTTGAGAAGTAAAACATGTAAATGCTGAAATGTCATTGTGTATGCAGGGTTTTAGAAGATACCCCATATTTAATGTGGGACAACTGCCTCAGGGGAGATGAACTGCATTCCAATAATCACTAAGTCTACTCTAACAAATGGATTATCAACTTCCTGAAAGAATTTAACAATAGAAAACTCAACTTTTGATGAATAATTGTGAGTCTTATTATCTTATAATCTATAGTTTTACTTCTTAGGAGTGAGAGCTTTCATAAACACGAGACTTTGAACTGTTTCTCCACCAACTATGTTCTCTGATATTAGGTAATCTTGAATTGGGTAACCAGTAATAGCTGTAGGTCAATTTCCAGACATTATTCTATGACTTGCTTAGGGGAATCAAATGCTGTAATCAAAAGTTTTAGGAGATAGTTACCTTGGGAGATTGTAATGTCCCACAGTTTATCGAATCTGCTCTCTGGTTCTTAGCCCATGATACCAGGAGGCAAGCAGGGTTGCCAGGCAACATTTATGATCCAACATTCTGTCCCATTCTAGTGCCCCTCCCACGTGCTAAAGTTACATACCCACCAATGGACTAACCTTACAGCCTCACTGATTTCCTCACAAAAACAAAGCAGGGCTCTTCTTTTGAGTTATACATATTTACCAGACTCTCAAGCTCACAACATGCCTATAGTGATATGAGCATGAAAATGAAAGCATCATTCTGCCATTCAAGTACATTGATGAGTATTTAAACCTATGTTCTATGCTTCAATTTTCTCATTTCCAGAGTGGAAACAGTACCATTAATCGCCTCTACCATAATACTTTTCTATTTACTGAAAAGAAAATGAAATTCTCTTCATTCTCCTTCCTTTAGAACAGCTTGTTCACATGGTTTTTCAGAGTTGTTTTGATTTGCATTTGGCTGATGACTAAGGATTTTGAGCACTGTCTTAGGTTTCTTTCAGTCATTTTTGATTCCTCAATTGATAATTCTCTCTTAAGGTCTGTACCCCACTTTATGATATGGATATTTAGAGTTAGTTAGGGTTGGTGGTGTGTCATGTTTAAAGCCAAACAGAGTATATTAGATAAGTTTCTCTGATCATGAGATTATTAAGTTACTCAATTTTTTAAACTGGAGTTGAGTGTGTCCTTCTTGGGTCAGTTTTGTTGCAACCTCTCAGAAACTGTTGATGTGAAACAATAAAGTTTTTTAAATCGTTTAATCACTCGAACATTAAAAATCTATTATTATGTCATCAGTAATCACTGGATAACCCAGTGTCCCTCATTCTCTGGGCACTGCTTCTGGGACCAATCTCCTGCTGTGTCAATCGCACAGCAGCCCAACCTATAATTGTTGGCGCCATCATTATTTATGTAATCTAATCAGTAAATCATTGGATACTCCTGCACACTTAACTTTCATAAGATGGAACCAAACTCCAGTGACTGTCATGGGAGTAATACTTAGGTAAGTAAATAATGCCACACGATTTACTCGCAGGGAGGAATGACCAGACCTCAGTCGTGAAGGACCACATCTTCATCGATTTAAACAATTATTATATATTGAAAAATTATTGAATAATGACATGGTGGTGCATAGTTAAATCTCACATGGAGGAGTCAGACTGACCTCTTCCTGGAATAATGATTTATTTTAAAAAATAAATTGACAATTGGAATTAGTGGGTGTTTATAATAACAGTGACAAGATGGCACCAAAGTAGTAAAGCTATGGCTGATGTAATGATCTATTTAAATAGCTACATAGTCAAGTAATGAGATGATGTTACATCATCAAGCCCCCCAACATCTGACTCCAAAAGGGACGTATGGTCCGTAACATCATCTTTATTTCAAATATGTTAAATAAATGATGAATTTTTATTTCATTTCTTATTTTACAGTTCAATAAGTAAGTGTATTAGATGATGTGATGGTCTGGCATGATTGACTCCCATAAGGAGGCTCAAAACTACAGTGATCACTGAATACATAGTGATAGATTTTCATAATTAAATGAATAAAAATTCAACAAGGGGATGGTGTTTTATACGTGACTCCTACAAGATTGCTCAGAACTGAAGAGGTCATTGAGTTTTTAATCATTGACTTGAAAAAATAAGTGAATGAATAATGAGATAATTTCTCATAATTCACCTCTAGACAGTTAACAAAATGATATCAACATTGATTTAAATAAATAAATAATGAAATCCCAAGAGACAATTAACACCACCAAGGTGGGTCCAGACTCCACTTTTCCTGGACTAGAAAAAGACAGATTTGAAGAATGAAATAACCAGATAGTTAGATCGTCTGTCACACTTGATTCACACAAGGTGGCACCAAACTTCAGGGTTCACAGATTATATAATGAAACAATTTAATAATTACATCTTTATATATGTAAGTAGTGGAACTTTTTTGTATCATAAATTCCTGGACAGACATGACAGACATGATAAAGTATGCTGTCATCATGGAATTTGATTTTTAATAATTCCATAAGTTAATGATCAGATACTCATACTGTCTTGCCTGATGAAGTCTGTTGGCCTGACATCATCACCAGTGCCTGAATCTCTGTTGTGCTGAGGCAGGACCTGAGATGATGGGCCCATACCTGGCGTAGCAGTAGTAGCTAAAATGTTCATATCAGCTGAATAGATGGCTGCAGCAGGGGCATCACCAGCAGAGCTGAGAGACAGAGCAGGGCAGTTCTTCCATTCTGGGTCATCATCCTTTTGCGAACTATCAGTGATGGTGCCGAACTCCTTGTGCTACTACTCCTTCTCATCGTAGATCACAACCAAGGTGAAGATGTGGAGGAAGAGCATGGAGTCAAACACCCAGACCACTGTGCCTGCCTCGGTGACATCCTTGTACTTCTCGGAGGGCACCATGGGATCTTCTGGACTCAATCATCCAGCAACCCGATTACTGGGTGATTCATTGATTATTCAGAAACTGCTGTGTCCATGTCTACAACCTTCCCAACCTGGTCCCTGACAGGTATTTTCACCCTAATCATAATTGATGATGCCACTGTCCCACGTTTAAATAATTTAAACAATTAAAAATTCAGTAATAACTAACCTTCAAAATAAAGAGGTGGTGTAGCATTTAACTGGCAGTGGAGAATGGCCAGACTCCAGTCATGAAGGATGTCATCATCATCAATTGAAAAAATTAATCATAAAATGTGATGACATTACATATTAACTCCCCAAGAGGGAGCTTCACAAAACTCTTCATGGGATAAAGGGTTATTGGTTTACATAATTATACAACTATTTACATTATCTTGAGTATTAACAGGAATTGTCAATTTAAATATTTTAATTATGTAATTAGATGATCGGTGGCACTTGACCCCACAAGGTGGGACAAAATTCCAGGTGTCACGTATAATATAATCATTGTTTTCTATAACTAAATAATCAAATAAAGAGTTGATGTAACATCATCCACTTCCGTAAGGTGGCTCCAAACCAGACTTGTGAACAATGCTTGTCATCATTAATTTAAATGACTTAATTACATAATTAATATTTAGATGGTCTAAAATACATGACTCCCACATTGTGGAACAATAATATTTTTATATATTGAAAAATTATTGAATAATGACATGGTGGTGCATACTTAAATCCCACATGAAGAAGTCAGACCGTTCTCTTCCTGGAATAATGATTTATTCAAAAACTTAAATTGATAGTTAATAAATAGGCATTTTATATTAACTCAGACAAGATGGCACCAAACTCGTAAACCTATGGCTGATGTAATGATCTATTTCAATAGCTAAATAATCAAGTAATGAGATGATGTTACATCATCAATTCCCAAAATCTGACTCCAAAAGGACTTATGGTCCATAACATCACCTGTATTTTGAATACATTAAATAAGTGATGAACTATTATTTGATTTCCTAATATTATATTTAAATAAGTAAGTGTAGTATTACATAATGTGATGGTCTGGCATGATTGGCTCCCATAAGTAGGCTCAAAACTTCAGTGATCCCCGAATAAATAATGACAGATTTTCATAATTAAATAAATAAAAATGAAACAAGTGGATGTTGTTTTATATGTGACTCCTACGAGATTGCTCAAAACTGAAGATCATTGAGTTTTAATCATAGATTTGAGCAAAAACATGTGTGAATAAAGAGGTAATTTCTCATAATTCACCCCTAGAGATATAACAAACTGATATCACCTTTGATTTAAATAAATAAATAATCAAATCACAGGAGACAATGAACAGCACTAAGGTGGATCCAAACTCCACTCTTCCTTGAGTAGAAGAAGACAGACTTGAATAATGAAATAATCAGATAGTTAGATCGTCTGTCTCACTTGAGTCACACAAGATGTCCCCAAACTTCATGGTTAACATTTTCTATCAGGAAACAATTTAAAAAGTACATGTTTAAATATGTAAGTAGTTGAACGTTTTTGTATCATCAATTCCTGGGCAGACATGGCAGACATGATAAAGTATGCTGCCATCACGGATTTTTAAAATTCCATAAGTTAATGATCAGATACTCATACTTACTTGCCTGATGTATTCTGTTGGTCTGACATCATCACCAGTGCCTGAATCTCTGTTGTGCTGAGGCAGGACCTGAGATGATGGGCCCATACCTGGCATAGCAGTAGTAGCTAAAGTGTTCATATCAGCTGAAAATATGGTTGCAGCAGGGGCATCACCAGCAGAGGTGAGAGAGAGGAATTCTTCTGTCTTCTGGGTCTTCATCCTTTTGTGAGGCTTCAGAGATGGTCGCGACCTCCTTGTGTCAATATTTCTTCTCATCGTAGATCACAACCATTGTGAAGATGTTGGCGAAATTAGGCAGTCCAACACCCAGACCACCATGCCAGCCTTGGTGAAGTCCTTGTGCTTCTCAGAGGGCACCATGGAATCTTCTAGACTCAGTATTCCAGTATCCTTAGTACTCTGGGGGATGCATAGACCATTCAGAAACTTCTGTGGCCATGTCTACATCTTTCATGAACTTGCCCCTGACCGATATTTGATCCTAATCGTAATCAATGATGTCATTGTCTGTCATTTAAATATTTTAAATAAGTAAATATGTTAGTAATCGCTAACTGTCACAATAAAATTGATGTAGCATTTAACTGGCAGGGAAGCATGGCCAGACTCCAGTCATGAAGGATGTCATCATCATCTATTGAAACAATTAATCATAAAATGTGATGATACTGCATATTAACTCCCCAAGAGGGAGCTTTACAGGGCTTTTTATGGAGTAGAAGATTATTGGTTTATTTAATTATACAAATATTTACTTTATTTTGGGTATTAACACAAATTGTCAATTTAAATACTTTAATTATGTAATTAGATGATCTGTCGCAGGTGACCCCACTAGTTGGCACCAAATTCCAGGTGTCGTGCATGATATAATCATCATTTTATATAATTAAATAATCAAAAATGAGTTGATGTAACATAGTCCACTTCCCTAAAGGTGTCATCATCAATTTAAATAATTTAATTACATAATTAATATTTAGATGATCTAAAATGGTTGATTTCCACATTGTGGTAAAATAATCCACTGATCAACTGATCATGGATTACCTAATGTCCTATTTTAATAACTAAATAATAACATAATCAGAGGCTGAAATGGTCTGCCATACTCTACAGAAGTTTTCTCTCACGTGACTCGCACAAGATTTTGTGAAACTCCCCGGTTCATCCCTTTTGTACTCTCAGAGCTGAGTAGTAAAATGTGGAAATGCTGAAATGTCATTGTATATGCAGGGTTTTTAGAAGATATCTCATATTTAATGTTGGACAGCTACCTCAAAAGAGGTGAACTGATATCCGATAATCCCTTAGTCTATCCTAACGAATTATGTTCCTGAAGGAATTCAACAAAGGAAAACTCACCTTTTGATGAATAATTGTGAGTCTTATCACCTTTTAATCCATAGTTTTACTTCTTTAGAGAGAATGCATAAATAAACAGAAGTCTTTGAAGTGTTTCTCCACAGACTACATATATTCTCTGATAATAGGTAATCTTTAATTGGGTAACCAGTAATAGCTGTAGGCAAACTTCCAGAGATTTGGCTATGACTTGGTTAGCGGAATCAAATGCTGTCATCAAAAGTTTTTGGAATATGTCATCTTGAGAGATTGTAATGTCCCATGATAATACATCATCGAAGCTGCTCTCTGGTTCTTGGCCCATGATACCAGGATATAGAATGCAAGTAGGGTTGCCAGGCAATATTTATGATCCAACATTCTGTCACATTCTAGTGCACCTCCCATATGCTAAATATCTCAAGAATTTGACATGAATTTCAGGAATGAAGCCACAATCCAATGGTCCTATCACCCAGACATCTCTCAGGAAAAAAATATATCATCTTGTTTATGAGGTGGCACCTGCATTTCTATCATGGTTGTCTTTGGGGCCTGTGACATCCAGGTAAAAGAACCCTCAGGGATCTTGACCTCAGCGGGATGACACAGTAAAAAACATCATCTTTTGTGACCTAAAATGTTTCTCTTGATTTTTAATATTCTGGGAAGCCTTCAATATGTGAAAGAAGAGAATCATTTCAATCTGCATTTAGTAATGGTCTGTGCTAGCTCTGCACATTGTGGGGAGGAAGAAAGAGAGATTAAACCTTTATACTGTAGGAAGAAACCTGTGTCATCTATTAGTGACATGGATAAGCGGCAATAAATTTTGTGTCTAACTATGCAGTGCTGGCTCTCGCCTTTCAGTCCAGCACTCAGGAAATAGACACAAGTGGACATCTGTGAGTTTGAGGACAGCCTGCTCTACAGAGTAAGTTCCAGGACAGCAAGGCCACAAATGGAAATTCTGTGTCAAACTCCAAAATAAATAAATATATGAATAAATAAATAAATAAATATTAAACAATTAATTGGAAAAATCTACTAGAAAACATCAGCAAGACTAATATTAATAACTAGGAAGGAATTGGCCAGTGCAGTTTACTGATCAAGTCCCAGGACAGCAGGAAACACAGGGAAAATTTGTGGCGCCTTCACAGCTGTAGAAGCCCGAGAAACTGTGGAGGATGTTGAGGTTAATAACACAGCACTCTTGATATTAAGAAGGCTTTATATTATATATCTTACTTTACTAGGCTAGCTTATATATCCTGGCACCAGATGGATGTGGGGGAAGCAAAAAAAGGGTGCTTAGTCATTTCAGGTTCCAAGGACCTGTTAGGGTGCTTTCAAGGCTGAAGGAGCCAATAGAGCATTAGCATTTTGCATTAGAAAGCATGTCTCCTGTTATCTAGTTGTTACAGCTGGAGGTTAATGTAAGATTTCAGAAAAGCTATGGAAGGGAGGGCTCAGGAAACTTTTAGGCCCCACCTGGAGCGGTGTCAATGAAAATGCAAATGAGAACTTATCAACAATTAAGAATAAGCCTCAGGGAACTGCACACCCTGTTAGCCTCACCTAGAAAGGTGTCAGTGAAAATGTAAATGAGACCTGGTCATCTGTAAGGTGTACAAGTTTTCTGCCTGCCTCCGCTGGTCTTGTCCCACCACCGAGATAGCCCCAAATAATGCACACAGAGACTATGTATTTGATATAATCTGTTGGCCCATTACTAGTTTCTTATCGGCTAGCTCTCTCTTAATTATTCACCCATTTCTATGTATTTCCACGTGGTCTTACCGAGAGCGGAGGAATGGCAGTTCTGTTCTCTCCAGGCTCTCCATCCTGACCCTCCTTCCTACTTCCTATTTCCTCCTTGTCACCTAGACCCTCCTATCTTCCTTTCCTATTGGCCAACAGTGCTTTATTCATTAACCAGTATGAGAAACATATACAGAATGACATCTCCCATCATCTCCTCTTTTCTGTCTAAATAAAAAGAAGGGTTTTAGCCTTAACATAGCAAAATATATCACACAACAGTTATCAAGTAAGAATCACAGTTAACAATATTTAGTTCATTAACATTTAGTTAGATTTGAATAAAATATTCTATCATCTATTTTATCTTGTGAGTCTAAAGTCCTATATCATTGAATACTAACTAAGGAAAACAATAACCATAACTATCTGTCTTCAACTCCTTCAAAGACCACAGAAGGATAGTATAAAAACTCTAGAAATGACATAGACATCTCACTGTCTGGCCAGTCACCTGAAGTTCTTCTGTAATCTTCCATCTTCAGCCCATATGCCATAGTATGTCTGGCAGACTCTTCAGCAAAGTAGAAAACATTAAACTGTCTTCTTGTACTGGCAGTTTGTCAGTGATTTTTCTCTGTGTCCTGTAGACTGTCTGGCAGACTCTTCCATGAAGGAGGAAGTCTATAGCAATATCCGTCTTGAATCAGCAGTCACTTTTCTGTGGGTCCTGCATGTCCAATTTATATAGCATAAAGTCAAACAGTCCAGACAAGAGCAGTATCTTGTCCAAATGGCTAGTCTTGCCATATTAGAAGTAAACTCCATAACAAGTTTCTTCAATGTTTATCTTCATCTTCCTTTTTGACTCAGGTGGTGTTGCCAGGAGCATTTATGTCTCACTGTCAAGAAAAACCCTAAGTCATTTTAAATGACATATTCTGTAGGTCTTTGAAAGGTTTGAAGTATTCCTATCCATCTCAAATACATGTCTGTATATCTAGAAATCTTAACTAAATTAACTATAATATCTGACTATCATAGTTACTATCTATGATCTGTTCTCAAATACATCTCTATATATCTAGAAAACCTAACTCACCTGGCTATAACTTTTTAGCTAGGTAACTATCTAAAATCGGTACTAAATTACACATTACATATCTAAATGAGTTATATAAACACAATATCTAAACAAGAGGAGACATATACTTAATTACAAAATTGACCTTAAGTTTATATCAATAAATGAAAATCCATTTGAAAATAAAGTATTCATAGCTATACCATAATTCCCTTTTTACCTTTAAAAAGAGATTGGTTGTGATCATTAACCATTTATAACCAAGTCCATTTAAATGAAAACAAACACTTATAGATAATATTTGGGAATTTGGGCATCGTTCTTTCCAAACTACTTCCTGCTGATAGGGGGCGCTGTCATGGGGATCCTAAGAAGATGCAGAAATCCTGGCTGTAGCCTGCAAGGATGCTGTGTACACCAGCTTTGAATGTAGGATCACCTGGTACTCTTTTTCAGGGGGTTTGTCTTGCTCAAACCACATTATTCTGGAAGAAATCCACAGCTTTTTATTTTCTGTGGAAACAAAAATAGAAATCCTTTTCCCCATTAACTTATCCTTGAACTTAAATTTTGGAGTCAAAGCATTTTTAAAATATATAAATTGAATTAATTCAGCAGCATTTGTTTTTAACAGTTGTTTCCTCAGCAGTCAAACAATACAAAGACAATATAATGTCATACAATATACAGATTCTCTCTGAGCTTTTCATCTTTACGTGGCTTTATTATTACTCCGTTTCTTTTACTTTTTATTTTTTTATATTTTGAGACAGGGTATCTCTGTGTAACTCTTATCTGTCCTGAAATTCACTCTGCATACCAGTTTTACTTTGAAATCACAGAGATCTGCTTGCCTCTGTCTCCCAAGTGCTGGGATTAAAGGCATGTGCCACCACACCCAGCTCCCCACTCTCTTTTTAAAACCATTTTATTTCTTTTCTCTCCCAAGCCTACGTATCTTTTAAAATATACACTGTAAAACTTTAGAGGTTTTTCTTAATATGAAACTGTCTTTACTGTAAATCTTTATCTTTTTCTGGCCATGAGTCTTTTATCAGGTAAACAACAATACTGCTAAAATGAAAGTCTTTGTTGTTTCTGCCAGGGTTTATAAAAGATGGCGGCGGCTATTTTACCGCCAGCACTAAAAGCTGTGCTCACTGCCTTGGACTGCATGCTGGCAGCTTGGAGAAGTGGTAACTGCCATTGCCAGCTCTGATACACACCTATGAATTTTTAGCAGTGCTTTTTTAAACCCTTGCAGTTTTTTCCCGAGTCAGGAATCTTCCCTTTAAAGGAGCCACACAATCTGCTTGTCTCTCACAGGAGAAAAATGCTGCTACCAAGAAACCTTGCTTGTCTCTGTTCATTTGTTTTAAATCCCTTTTTTAAGATTCTGTTGAATTTTAAGTGGAAGTTCTTATTAGCCACGTGGGTGCCATTTGTAATGAGTATGGGTTTTTCTGCCCACCACCTGGTCTTTTCCTGCCACCGTGCCAGCCCCAAATAATGCACACAGAGACTCTATATTTGATATAATCTGTTGGCCCTTTACTAGTTTCTTATCGGCTAGCTCTGCACCTGGCTGTGGCCCTGGCCCTGCACCTGGCCCTGGCCCTGAACCTGGCCTTAGCCCTGGCCCTGCACCTGGCCCTGGCCCTGGCACTGGCCCTGCACCTGGCCCTGGCCATGCACCTGGCCCTGGCCCTGCACCTGGCCCTGCACATGGCCCTGCAACTGGCCCTGGACCTGCACCTGGCCCTGCACCTGCCCTGGCCATGAACCTGGCCCTGGCCCTGGCCCTGCAACTGGCCCTGCCCTGCACCTGACCCTGGCCGTGGCCCTGTACCTGGCCCTGGCCCTCCACCTAGCCCTGGCATTGGCCCTGCACCTGGCCCTGCTCCTGGCCCTGGACCTGGTCCTGGCCCTGCACCTGGCCCTGGCCCTCCACCTAGCCCTGGCATTGGCCCCGCACCTGGCCCTGGACCTGGCACTGGCCCTGAACCTGGCACTGGCCCTGCACCTGGCCCTGGCACTGACCCTGCATCTGACCTTTGCCCTGGCCCTGCACCAGGCCCTGAACCTGGCCCTCACCTGGCCCTGGCCTTGCACCTGGCCCTAGCCCTGGAACTGGCCCTGCACCAGGCCCTGCACCTGACCCGGCATCTGGATCTGGCCCTGCACCTGTCCCTGGCCCTGCACTTGGCCATGGCCCTGACCTGGCCCTGCACCTGGCACTGGCCCTGGACGTGCACCTGGTGCTGGCTCTGGCCCTGGCCCTGCACTTGGCCCTGGCCCTGCACCTGGCCCTGGCCCTGCACCTGGCACTGGCCCTGGCCCTGCACCTGGCCCTGGCCTTGGCCCTGAACCTGGCCCTGGCCCTGACCCTGGCCCTGCACCTGGCCCTGCACCTGGCCCAGGCCCTGGCCCTGTATCTGGCCCTGGCCATGGCCCTGCACCTGGCCCTGGCCTTGGCCCTGCACCTGGCCCTGCACCTGGCCCTGCACCTGGACGTGGCCCTGGCCCTGCATCTGGCCCTGGCCATGGCCCAGCACATGGCCCTGGCCCTGGCCCTGGCCCTGCACCTGGCCATGCACCTGGCCCTGGCCCTGGCCTTGGCTCTGCACCTGGCCCTGGCCCTGCACATGGCACTGGCCCTGCACTTGGCCCTGGCCCTGGCCCTGACCCTGCACCTGAACTTGGCCCTAGCCTGCAACTGGCCCTGGCCCTGCCCATGGCCCTGGCCCTGCACTTGGCCATGGCCCTGCACCTGGCCCTGCACCTGGCACTGGCCCTGGACATGCACCTCGCCCTGGCTCTGGCCCTGGCCCTGCACCTGGCCCTGGCCCTGCACCTGGCCCTGGCCCTGCACCTGGCACTGGCCCTGCACCTGGCCCTGCACCTGGCCCTGGCCTTGGCCCTGCACCTGGCCCTGGCCATGACCCTGGCCCTGCACCTGGCCCTGCACCTGGCCATAGCCCTGCACCTGTCCTTGGCCCTGGCCCTGCATCTGGCCCTGGCCATGGCCCTGCACCTGGCCCTGGCCTTGGCACTTCACCTGGCCCTGGCCCTGACCCTGGCCCTGGCCATGGCCCAGCACATGGCCCTGGCACTGGCCCTGGCCCTGCACCTGGCCATGCACCTGGCCCTGGCCCTGGCCTTGGCTCTGCACCTGGCCCTGGCCCTGGCCCTGCACCTGGCACTGGCCCTGCACCTGGCCCTGGCCCTGGCCCTGACCCTGCACCTGACCTTGGCCCTGACCTGCAACTGGTCCTGGCCCTGCACATGGCCCTGGCCCTGCACCTGGCCCAGGCCCTGCACCTGCCCCTGAACCTGGCGCTGACCCTGCACCTGGCCCTGCACCTGGCCCTGACCCTGCATCTGGCCCTGGCCCTGCACCTGGCCCTGCACTTGGCCCTGGCCCTGGCCCTGCACCTGAACCTAGCCCTGCACCTGGCCCTGGCCCTGCACCTGGCCCTGGCCATGGCCCCAGCACCTGGCCCTGGCCTTGGCCTGGCACCTGGCCCTGGGCCTGGCCCTGGGCCTCCACCTAGCCCTTTGCCCTTTCACTGGCCCTGTCCCTGGCTGTTCTGTCCTTGGCCCTGGCCTTGGCCATTCTGGCCATTACCAGGTGCAGGGCCAGACCAGGTGCAGGGGCAGGGCCAGGGCCAGGTGCAGGGTCAGGGCCAGGTGCAGGGCCAGTGCCAGGTTCAGGGCCATGTGCAGGGCCAGGGCCAGTGACAGATGCAGGGTCAGGGCCAGGTGCAGGCCCAGGGCCAAGGCCAGGGGCAGGGCAAGGGCCTGGGCCAGGGCCTGGGTCAGGGCCAGGGCCAGGGCAAGGGCCACCAGGGCCAGTGACAGGTGCAGGGCCAGGTGCAGGGCCAGGGCCAGTGCCAGGTGCAGGGCCAGGGCCTGAGCCAGGTGCAGGTCCAGGGCCAGCTGCAGGGTCAGGGCAAGGTGCAGGGCCAGGGCCAGGTGCAGGAACAGGGCCAGGTGCAGGGCCAGTGCCAGGGCCCGGTGTAGGGCCAGGACTAGGGCCAGGTGCAGGGCCAGGGCCATTTGCAGGGCCAGGGCCATGTGCAGCACCAGGGCGAAGGCCAGGGCCAGGGCCAGGTACAGGGCCAGGGACAGAACAGCCAGGGACAGGGAGGGCAAAGGCCAGGGCCAGGTCCAGTGCAAGGTTCAGGGCCAGGGACAGAATGGCCAGTGACAGAAACAGGGTGAGAAAAGCCAGGGCCAGAATGGCCAGGGCAATAACTGCCAGGGCCAGATCGTTCAAGGCCAGTGCCAGAACAGCCAGGGACAGAACTGCCATGTCTGAATTGCCATGGCCAGGGCCAAAACTCCCAGGGCCATAACTACCATGGCCAGATCATTCAAGGCCGGGCCAGAACAGCAATGGACACAAAGGCCAGGGCCAGGGACAGACCGGACAGGTTCAAGGATAGAACAACCAGACTCAGTTCCAGAGTGAGTGCTTGGGCCACAGCAAGAAAGGAAAGGTCCAAGGCCAGGACAAGGGCCACGGCTAGGGCCAGGGCCAGGGCCAAATCAGCCAGGGCTAATTCCAGATCAGCCAGGGATAAGTTCAGAACGGCCAGAGCCAGAAATCCATGGGCAAAGGCCAGAAAAGCCAGGGCCAGAACGCCAAGGGCCAGGGCCAGGGCCAGAAAGTCCTGTACCAGAACCCAGGACCTGAAGGACCAGGGTCAGGGCAAGACAAGCCAGAGCCAGAAATGCCAGTGCTAGAATGTCCAGGGCAAGGGCCAGAATGGCCATGGCTTATATGACCAGGCCAGAACCAGAAAGGCCATGGCCAGTACGGCAAGAGCCAGAATGACCTGGGTAAGGGTCAGAATGGCCAGGGTCAGGAACATGGCTTGGGCCAGTGTGAGGGAAAGGACAGAACAGCCAGGGCCAGGGCCAGGGCATCAGCCAAGTATAAGTACAGATCGGCCAGGGCCAGAAATTCAAGGGCAAAGGCCAGAAAGGCCAGGGACAGAATGGCAATGACCAGGGCCAGAAAGACCTGTACCAGAACCCAGGATCTGAACGACCAGGGTCAGGGCAAGAAAAGCCAGAGCCAGAAAGGCCATTGCTAGAATGTCCAGGGCAAGTGCCAGAATAGTCATGGCTTGTATGACCAGGGCCAGGCCCAGAATGGTCAGGGCCAGTAAGGCAAGAGCCAGAACGACCTGGGTAAGGGTCAGAATGGCCAGGGTCATGAACATGGCCAGGGCCAGTGCCAGGGCCAAGGACAGAACAGCCAGGTCCAGGGCCAGGGCAAGGGCCAGGGCCAGGACAGCCAGGGCCAGGTCCAGATCGGCCAAGACCAGAACGACCAGGGTAATGGCCAGAACTGCCAGGGCCAGGGCCAATATCAGGGCCATGTCCAGTGCCAGGGCCAGGGACAGAACATACAGGGATAGGGCCAGTGACAGGGCAAAGGCCAGGGCCAGGGCCAGGGCCAGGTTCAGGGCCAGTGACAGAATGGCCAGGGACACAACCAGGGTGAGAAAGGCCAGGGCCAGAACGACCAGGGCCATAACTACCATGGCCAGATCGTTCAAGGCCGAGCCAGAACAGCAAGGGACAGAAAGGCCAGGGCCAGGGACAGACAGGCCAGGTTCAAGGTTAGAACAACCAGACCCAGTTCCAGAGCAAATGCTTGGGCCAGAGCAAGAAAGGAAATGGCCAGGGCCAGGGCCATGGTCAGGGCTAAATCAGCCAGGGCTAAGTCCAGATCAGCCAGAATAAGTCCAGAACGGCCAGGGCCAGAAATCCAAGGGCAAAGGACAGAAAGGCCAGGGCCAGAACGGCCAGGGCCAGGGCCAATATCAGGGCCAGGGCCAGTGCCAGGGCCATGGACAGAACATCCAGGGACAGGGCCAGTGATAGGGCAAAGGCCAGGGCCAGGTCCAGGGCCAGGTTCAGGGCCAGGGACAGAATGGCCAGGGACAGAACCAGGGTGAGAAAGGCCATTGCCTGAATGGCCAGGGCCAAAACTGCCAGGGCCAGATCGTTGAAGGCCAGGGCCAAAACGACCAGGGACAGAACGGCCATGTCCAGAATTGCCATGGCCATGGCCAGAACGTCCAGGGCCATAACTACCATGGCCAGATCGTTCAAGGCCAGGCCAGAACAGCAAGGGACAGAAAGGCCAGGGCAAGGGACAGACCGGACAGGTTCAAAGATAGAACAACCAGACCCAGTTCTAGAGCAAGTGCTTGGGCCAGTGCAGGAAAGGAAAGGGCCAGGGCCAGGGCCAGGGCCAAATCAGCCAGGGCTAAGTCCAGATCAGCCAGGGTTAATTCCAGAACAGCCAGGGCCAGAAATCCAAGGGCAAAGGCCGGAATGGCCAGGGACAGAATGACTAGGGCCAGAGCCAGAAAGTCCTGTACCAGAACCCAGGACCTGAATGACCAGGGTCAGGGCAAGAAAAGTCAGAGCCAGAAAGGCCAGTGCTAGAATGTCCAGGGCAAGTGCCAGAATGGCCATGGCTTGTATGACCAGGCCAGACCCAGAACGGCCAGGGCCAGTACAGCAAGAGCGAGAATGACCTGGGTAAGGGTCAGAATGACCAGGGTCAGGACCATGGCCAGGGCCAGTGTGAGGACCCAGGACAGAACAGCCAGGGCCAGGGCCAGGGCCAGGGCCAGGCCCAGGGCCAGGGCCACGACCAAAGCCAAGGCAAGGGCCAGGGCCAGGGCCAGGCCCAGGGCCAGGACCAAAGCCAAGGCAAGGGCCAGGGCATCAGCCAGGCTAAGTCCAGATCGGCCAGGGCCAGAAATTCAACGGCAAAGGCCAGAAAGACCAGGGCCAGAACAGCAATTACCAGCGCCAGAAAGTCCTGTACAAGAACCCAGGACATGAACGACCAGGGTCAGGGCAAGAAAAGCCAGAGCCAGAAAGGCCTGTGCTAGAATGACCACGGCAAGGCCCAGAATGGCCATGGCTTGTATGACCAGGGCCAGGCTCAGAACAGCCAGGGCCAATAAGGCAAGATCCAGAATGACCTGGGTAAGGGACAGAACGGCCAGGGTCAGGAACATGGCCAGGGCCAGTGCCAGGGCCAAGGACAGAACAGCCAGGTCCAGGGCCCGTGCAAGGTCTAGAGCCAGGGCCAGAACAGCCAGGGCCAGGGCCAGTGACAGGGCAAAGGCCAGGGCAAGGTCCAGGGCCAGGTTCAGGGCCAGGGACAGAATGGCCAGTGACAGAACCAGGGTGAGAAAAGCCAGGGCAAGAATGGCCAAGGCAATAACTGCCAAGGCCAGATCGTTCAAGGCCAGGGCCAGAATGGCCAGGAACAGAACAGCCATGTCCAGATTTGCCCTGGCCAGGGCCAGAACGTCCAGGGCCATAACTACCATGGCCAGATCGTTCAAGGCCGGGCCAGAACAGCAAGGTACACAAAGGCCAGGGCCAGGGACAGACCGGACAGGTTCAAGGATAGAACAACCAGACCCAGTTCCAGAGCATGTGCTTGGGCCATAGCAAGAAAGGAAAGGGCCAGGGCCAGGGCCAGGGCCAGGGCCAAATCAGCCAGGGCTGAGTCCAGATCAGCCAGGGCTAAGTTCAGAATGGCCAGGGCCAGAAATCCATGGGCAAAGGCCAGAAATGCCAGGGCCAGAACGGCAAGGGCCAGGACCAGGGCCAGAAAGCCCTGTACCAGAACCCAGGACCTGAACGACCAGGGTCAGGGCAAGAAAAGCCAGAGCCAGAAAGGCCAGTGCTAGAATGTCCAGGGATAGTGCCAGAATGGCCATGGATTGTATGACCACGCTAGACCCAGAACGGGCAGGGCCAGTACGGCAAGAGCCAAAATGTCCTGGGTAAGGGTCAGAATGGCCAGGGCAGGAACATCGCCAGGGCCAGTGTAAGGGTCAAGGACAGAACAGCCATGGCCAAGGACAGGGCCAGGGCCAGGGCCAATCCTGCACTTTTGCTTTGTATTATATAAAGCAATTCATATTGGTGTAAACTGTTAATATTTTAACCACCTAATTACCTGGGTTAAGGAATGAGCATTCACAATATTGTGTATTCACAAGTTAAGATATCTTTGGTTAAAGATTTGATTTAATTTTAATTATGTAGTGCCAGTGCATGTATTTGTGTTTGTTCCCACTTGTTCCCAAGAATTTTTAGCTTTTTGTATTATTCTTGTAGCAGTAACTACAGAATTTTGTCAAAATCATAACATAGGTCCTGGCAATGAACGTTCTTTAATTTTTCTCATTCATATCTCTAATCCTGTCTCTATCATTTCTCTATCATCTTGATATCAAGTGATAGGGGAGAGTTCATGCAAGAGGAAATCAAAATCATGCAAACTATTTGGTGAAGATGTTAGCCATCATAATTTTCTTTAATTTCAATAATCTTTTTTTTTTTTTTTTTTTTTTTTTTTTGTGGAGCATGGTTCTTACTAAGTCCCCTACACCCAAGATAAATGACAAACCGGTCAGCCCTTCTGATAAAATCTGCAACCCAAGAGAGAGAAAGAGAGAGAGAGAGAGAGAAAGACACAGAGACAGACAGATTGACAGAGAGAGAAAGAAAGACAGCATGAGGAGGGAGAAAGGGAGAGGAAAGAAACAATGGGAGCAAGAGAGACATCAACCCAAGCTTCTCCACCTTCTGGTTTCACACTTGGTACCAAAGGCATCTCATATAAGACTGGAAAGAAACCTGCCCTATGACTGGTGTCTATGCTTGAAGCTCTGATTGGCTAACAAATCCTGAGTTACAGGACTAAATGAGCAGAAAATACAAAGAACTTTAGGGCAGGTTTGGACCAGGACTAACAAACATTCTAAACTCTTTTTATAGATACAGAAGCCACTAGGGTTCCCACGCAACAACCCAGCCTCTCTGGTTATGCATATCATGGTTTAAGCATGGCTTATTCCTTCTTCCCAGGGATGATATGGAGAGGAAGGATTCAGGAGTTTGTGGGATCGCTTTTAGCAGGAGGTGTGGTTTACAAGTTTTCCCTTAGCCAACATTCTGTAGACCATTTGCAACTGTTCCTGGAGAGATGGACAAAGCATTTTGTGCAAAGCTTCAGCCTTAATATTGAGCTGCAGTTGTAGAGAGGATGTTCGAGTCCTGGCAGTGTTTGGTAGCACTGTTCCAAGCCCTACATTCAGGGTGTCAAGAGGGGCACTCCCCTGGATTCACCTCAGTTCAGACTTCACCCTTGAAAGGCCTGCCATTGTTCCCCATAGTAGTGGAAAGGGACAAGTTCTCCTGAGAAAATTGGGAGCATTGGGTGAGGGAAAGGAGAGTTAGGAGAAAGAGAAGGGGAGAAGAGAATGGGAACGGAGAACAAGAGGCATCTAGAAGACTGAGTTTTGGAAAGAATAGAGGAGAGCAACAAAAGAAATACCGTACTAGATGGAGATATAATAGGTGGTAAGAGAAATCTGGCACTAGGAAAATGTCCAGAGATCTACAAGGATCACCCCAAATGAAAATATAAGCAATAGTGGAGAGACTACCTTAAATGCCCTTCCATATAATGAGATTGATATCTACCTCATAGGATATTCTAGAGCCTTCTTCCAGTAGTTGAAAGGAACAGAAGCAGACACCCACAGCTAAGCACTAAGTGGAACTTCTGGAATCCAATTGCAGAGGGAAGAGTCATATGTACAGGGTTCAAGAGCAGGTTCGAGATACCCACAGAATCACTTAAGCAAAACAATGCAAAGCTCATGCACACCAGTCTGACAGTTGGGAATCCATAATATGACTGACCTAAAACCCCTAAAAGTGCATCTCATTTAGAAGGCCTAGTAAGTCTAAGGGACCTCTGGCTGTGGAATCAGGATGTATCCCTGATGTATGAAAGGCTTCATGAGCCCATTCCCCATGGATAGATACTCAGCCTAGACACATGGGGTTGGGCTTGTCCCTGCCCCAAATGTCTTTGGGGTTGGTACAGACATGAGAGGGATAGGAAACAGAGATGGATATGGTAAAATAACTTTGATTCTATTTTAACAGAATTCATTAAAAGTAAGAATAGGTAAAAAGGTAGGGTCAATACATTCGCTAACATTTGCTGGTGCCATTGTCCTGAAGTGCCATAGCTTTGGGCAAGTTTATGGACATTGTCCTGAAGCAGTCACAGACTAACTTTGACAGTGGTATGAACACCATACCCCAGGGACCACTTTCATCTTTGGTGACTAGGAAATCCTGAAATTCCTACCTACGCTCTCTAAAAACCATTACTAAAGGCTTCTGCCACCATGCCTGGCTTCATGGCTTCAAGTTTACTTAGTGAGACATTAGAATGATGGGATGAATACAATGAAGAATTACACTTAACTATATAGAAAACCTCTTACATCTGTGAACCTGGCTGTCTCCATTACTAGTAATAGACAGAACCCTTCCAAGACATTCGGTGAGTTTTAAAAGAGTAAATGATAAGGGAAAATAATATTTCCCATATTTGGAAGACAATGGACTTTTTGAGGCAGAAAACTTGCATTCGATGGGCACCATCTTCTGTTACGGGAGTTTAGTACCAGAGCCTGTTGTCTGGCTACACTAACAACCAGGCTCAGTCATTCATCATAAGTGAGCCAAGCTAATGAACTAACTTCTGTTGACAAGCCAAACTACAATACCAGCACTCTGGATTCAATGTTGACAGATATCTCTCATGTTCTAGGACAGATTAATGTATAATGTGAATTCTATTTAAGACAGGATGTCACAGTAATACTATTCTTAAAAAGAAGAGAAAAAAATACAAAAGTAAAATTAATGAAAATTTATATATTCAGTTTGAACACTTATGAAAACAAAAAAGAAAACAGTAAATAATCTATATCAAGGGTCATAATAGGCTTAGAATGCAAATATATGCAAAACAAAATAAGAAAGCTAAATATGGAATTTTTCCCATCTCTAAAGCACTCCCATATACTCGGTTCCGGTTTCTGCTATAAGGTGGTCATATAAGAAGTCAATGTTTCTTTCATAGAGACATTTTCATTTGAAATACTCAAGACTTTTTCTAAAATGTGACTCCCTGGAAAATGAGAATTTTATGAGTCTACAGTTGCCGTGGTAGTAGGCCAGAATGGAACCCAAAAATTTGACTTATGATCTCCACACGAATGTCATTGTTTAAAAACTGGTAATTAATTTACAGACACACACATACAACAGAATTTGTTCTGTTTCTTTTTCTGGTAAAAATGTCTTTGCCATGGTATTTTATAGCATCTTTGCATAATCCATTTTGAAGGCAATACTTCAAGTTGAAGCACCCATGGGCAAATAGTGAGGACATGAAGAAGCATGGAATTTGAAGTAATAATTACTTATATTCATATCCACAGCACAATAAGCTATGTTGTGGAATAATGGCATATGCCACGTGGTTGCTCATGCTGCCTGACTGAGTTCCAGCATTTTTAAGTTGCAGATCAAACTCAATTCTCCAGCACGTGTGGAACAAAGTGTTGTGGACTGGAGTTTGTAGGACTGTAATCAGAAACAGCAGCTAAGGCCTATGTCCATTCCTCTGTCAGTGAATGTGTACAAGTGGAAGACAAGCTATCATTGATGAAAGGAAGACAGAGACATAATATGATGTCAGGCAGGTTCAGTCAGTACTGTAAGCTCCATTTTATTCATACACCAAACTTAAGTAGTCAAACAAAGGTGTGGCAATGGAAGGGGACATCTATTAATATGTATATAGGGAAAACAGAAATTGCTTCCACTAATGCTACAGGCACTCCATAATTGCACATACTATGTGCCTCCAGGCACCCAATTGCTGCACTTCCTCCCTTATTTCAGGGTGGTTAACCTGTCTACTCCCAAATCATTGCTATTTAGACAGGAGACAGTCATCATCAAGGCACAGGTGTCCTGTAGCAGGAAAGATAATGTCTTAAGGAAAATAGGAGTTATTGGAGCACTTTGAACTCATGACAAGTTGGAATGGATTCCCATGTAGGAGTTGAGAAACTTCAGACTGGCAGAATATATTCCAGGGCTGCCAAAGCCATACAGAAGCCTTGTATGTAAACAGATGATGAGGTCTACCTTTAACTGCTTGGTGGCAGTGCAAATGTTTAATCCCAGGACACAGGAGGGTGCCTGATTTTGCTTAGGTTGAGGCCAGCCAAATCCACAGAATGAGTTTAAGTCCTGCAGAGATAAACTCTGTTTTGAAAAAAAAGAAAAAAAAAAACAAAACAAAACAAAGTCACATAAAGGAAAAATCAGATCAACCTTCTGGTGGTAGCCTACATGTATAAATGGTATTGAAGGAGGAAGCTTTCCCTCTTTGGCTACTTACCCTAGCTCTGGGTACCAAGTTTATTCCTTTACTACCATTAGAGCCTACTTTTTTGGATTTTTGATGTGCAATGACCAGCTGACACATCCATCCTAAAAAACTGCTTTACTCTTCAGATTCTCATTGGTAGGCAACCTTTGTTGGACTAAATATATCACGGCTTGTGAGATATCGTAATAAATCCACTTTCTCCATATATGGAGAGATTCATCCTACATTCCTTTTCATGCAGAGAACCTTGGTTACTGCAGTTGGCATTTGTTTTTTTTTTTTTTTTATGCTTACAGAAGTTGTATTCCTCTGTAAATATTCAATTTTCCATGAAGACTATTTTCTCATCATGATGCCTTTGTCAAGTGTTTGCTCTGAATTTCAGAGATAAAATTCTACATTCATGGAGCCATCATCCGGCATTCTGCCATGAGAAAGATCATTTATCTTTTTTTGAGATGTTGTCCCTGCTTTTCTTTCCTGATTATCTGGAGTTCCTGTGACAAACAGGTAAAAAAGCAAATTTAGTTCAACAAAACTCAGTGTTTAACCAAATAACAAATAACACATTTTGCATCCCTAAATCTCTTTGTGGTAGTTAATGAATATTTGGAGCTCCCTTGCAACTTTTTCACCAAGAATCACTCAATCCATTAAAATAATTATATTTAGCTTGCAACATTGTGTCTAGGAGGAAGAAAGGTAAATGCCTGTGTACTACAGAATGATAGCACAGTTCAGCTATAGGACAATTGCTATAGAAATGCACATCACTGCTGATGTAGAAAAGTCTTAGTGCTAGAAGGCAATCAGTAACCATTGCAATTAGTCCTTAAGCACCCTGCAACCACCTGGGAGGTGCTTTTATCACTCAGGACTTAATAGCTAATCAGGCCCCTTTGTGATGTGCCTGTCAAAAGAAGTGCAGGGCTGTTCTGGTCTGGATTTGAAGAGAAACTACAGCCAGTGGTTTTGAGTGATGTGCTTTGAGGAAGGGCAAACTGGAAAACCACAGCATGGTGAGTGAGGGGCTGCCATCCTCAGATCGGTGGTGGGAGATAGGTGATGGATCCAGTGTGGTGGATATTCCCTGGATCTGGGTGGGAAGCTGCAAGGAGACAACCTGTCCCCTGAATTCTCATGTACTTCTTGAAATTCCCAGAAGCTAGAGGCAGTCTACCAAATAACTATTCTGTGGGCTGTATGTGCTTTGAGTACTGTGAGCAGGGAGGTGTCTATGGAAACCTTTTTTAAGTCAACTTCTACATACTTCAGGTGCACCCACTGAAAGCAAGGCAACAAACTTCTAGAGGCCTTTTAGTTAAGTACCTTTTATAAGTTCAGCTGTTTGCATTTTAATTTTATGTGTAAGATCCATGTATTGTTAATTTTCTGCAATAACTCTGTTTATGTGCCTGAGTGGCTGATTCTCCATATGAGGAGGGAAGGTGATTGTAACAGCCAGAAAGAAGGTCCGATGGGTCTTCAAGAAACTACCCACCCTGCGGGTCTGAGTAGCTATATGTGGCCTTTTATCCTAACCACTAATTTTAGTTTGAATCAAGAGGCTATAAATTTACACTTTTATCCAAAGGACAAGAATTTCACCTTCATCTCAGGCACTGTATTCTGGTTCCATTCTTATTGTTGTAAACAATGCTAATAATTTTGGAATAAGGCTCAATTGTTCTCAGCAGGTCTGCCGACTGTAACAGCTGTCTTGGGGATGTACTCAGGTGTGTAGCAGAGAGGAAAGGAGATTCTGGTATCATGGCTGCCAGTGCTGCCTTCACCTCTGAAGCTACAGTTTCTACCATAGCCCTCTCACAATCAGTAAATACTGCAAGAACAGTGGATCAACTATCAGGTGATTTGGCTTAAGCCTTAGCTACCCAAAGCACACTTTATTATCTAGTACAAATTGGCATTTTTAAACTAAATTTACAAATTAATCTCCTATAGGAACACTTGAATTTTTGTGAGAAACTCATATGGCTTCTTCTTCTGTCTTTCACACATATCTGTGTTAATGCATCATTTTTCTCCAGAAATCCTGGAGTGATGAGTTTTTCAGTTATACACATGCTTTAGCCATGCAGATCATTAACATCTATGAAACATGAATTTCACTTGCCAATGAAGAAGGCCTTTTACAAGGACTTCAACTTGTGAGCAGATCATTGGGGGTTTGTAGCCCTTACATTTGGTCTACTTTGCCACAGCACTAAACAGGCCCAAGCCAACTTTCTAACAAGACAGATACTGTCTTTGGCTCGAGGTAAAATGCGTCTGCCCACATGAGGCTAACAAACTATTCACCAGGGACAGTAAGGGAGAGGGGGCAAATATCCAACCTAAGATAGGAAGGTTACGGGCCTGGTTGCCCTCTCCAATGACGGGTAAGTAATTATGCTGACGTCTTCTTCCAAATAAGACAGGTATTAGTTTATATTAAGAGAAAGGGAGAACTGTAATACCCAAAGCAACTTGAGCAAGCTTGAAGCTGTTTGAGGGAACTCATTGCACCATGGCTGTTGTTGGTACTCTTCCCGTATTGATAACAAACCTCGAGATAACACACTCCTTGACAACACACAACTTGTGACAACACATACCTCATGAGAAACCTCATGAAAACACACACCTCATAGTGAGGAGTTAAGCCTAAATTTCCTGTAATTTTCCACTGTGCTGTAAGTCAGTAATTAAGCCCATTATTGCCCCTCAATGAATGACATTCAGTATTTGGAATTCTGACATTGCATTGAACGAATGACCCGCTGTCTTGTCTTTATTTCAAACTCTAGGCCTTTGCCCGATTCGTGGAAGAGATGGTAGCAAGGGAGCTACAAATATATATATATATATATATATATATATATATATATATATGTTCTTTTCATTCTCTTACCTTTAGGACAGCTTGATCACATGGTTTCTCATGGTTGTTTTGATTTGAATTTGGCTGATGACTAAGGATTTTGCGCAATGTCTTATGTTTCTTTCATTCATTTCGGATTCCTCAATTGAAAATTCTCTATTAAGTCCTGTACCCCACTTTCTCATATGGTTATTTAGAATTATTTAGAATTGGTGGTGTGTCATGTTATCAGCCCAACAGAGTTCATTAGATAAGATTCTCTGCTCATGAGTTTATAAAATTATTCCATTTGTAAAATTGGTGTTGCCTGTGTCCCTCATGGGTCATTTCTGTTGCAAGATCTCAGAAACTGATGGTGCAAAAAAATGTAGTTTTTTAAATCGGTTAAACATTCGATCCTTCAAAATCTATTATTATGAAATCAGATATCAGTGGATATCCCAATGTCCCTCATTTGCTGGGCACTGGTTCTGGTATCAATCTACTCCTGTGTCAATTGCACAGCAGCCAAACCCACAGTGGATGACACCATCATTAAATACGTAATCAAAAATGTATCTGATTTGATAGTCCTTCATACTTAACTTCCATAAGATGGAGCCAGAGTCCAGTAATTTTCAAGGAAGTAATACTTAGCTAATTAAATGAATAAAAATCATTTAATCATAGATTTGAGCAAAAATTGAATGAATAATTAGATAATTACTCAAATTCACCCCTAGAGAGCTAAAAAATGCTATCACCATTCACTAAAATAAAAACATAACTAAATAATGAAATAACCAAAAGGGACAATTACCACCAAAAAGGTGGATCCAGACTCCACTCTTCCTGGAGAGGAAAAAGGCAGATTTGAATAATGAAATAATCGTCTGTCACACCTGAGTCACACAAGGTGGCACCAAACTTCAGGGTTTCCAGATTATATGAGCAAACGATTTAATAATAAAATATTTAAAGGTGTAAGTTGTTGAACTTTTTTGTCTCATCAATTCCTGGCAGGCGTGCCGGACATGATAAAGTATGCTGTCTTCATTGATTTTTAAAATTCCATAAGTTAATAAAGAGATAATTGTACTGTCTTCCCTGATGAACTCTGTTGGCCTGACATCATCACCAGCTCCTGAATCTCTGTTCTGGTGTGGCAGGACCTGAGATGATGGGCTCACACCTGGCACAGCAGCATCCCTAGTACTCTGGGTCATGCATAGGTCATCCAGAAACTGCTGTGTCCATGTCTACAACCTTCCTAACCTTGTCCCTGATAGAAATTTGCACCCTAAACAGAATCAATGATGTCATTGTCCATCGATTAAATAAATTAAATAACTAAATAAGCCAGTAATAGATAACTGTCACCATAAAGAGGTGATGAGCCTTTAAGTGGAAGGAAGGAAAGACTGGCCAGACTCCAGTCATGAAAGATGTCATCTTCATCAATTCAAACAATCAGTCATAAAATATGATGATATTGCATTATAACTCCCGAAGAGGGAGCTTTACAGGACTCTTCATGGAATAGAGGATTTTTGGTTTACATAAATATACAAATCTTTACATTATCTTGGGTATTAACAGGATTTGTCAATTTAAATACATTAATTATGTAATTAGATGATCTGCCCCACTTGACCCCACTAGGTGGCAACAATCTCCAGGTGTCATGGATGATATAATCATTGTTTTATATAACTAAACCATCAAACAATGAGTTGATGTAACATCATTAACGTTCCTAAGGTGGCTCCAAACCAGACCCGGGAACAACGCTTCCTCAAAAGAGATGGACTGAAATCCAATCATCCCTAAGTCTACTCTAACAAATGGATTATCACTTTCCTAAAGGAAGTTGACAATGGAAAACTCACCTTTTCATGAATAATTGTGAGTCTTATTATCATTTAAACCATTATATTACTTCTTAGGAGAGAGAGAGACCATTTATAAACAGAAGTCTTGAACTATTTCTCCACGGACTATGTTCTCTCATATTAGGTAATCTTGAATTGGGTAACCAGTAAAAGCTGTCGGCAAACTTCCAGTGATATGGCTATGACTTACTGAGGCGAATTACATGCTGTCATTAAAATTTTTAGGGGATAGTGTTGTTGGGAGATTGTAGTATGCCATGATAACACTTTATCGAAACTGCTCTCTGCTCCTTGACCCATGATACCAGGATATAGAATGCAATCAGGGTTTCCAGGAAATATTTATGATCCAAAACTCTGTCACATTCTAGAGCACCTTCTACATGCTAAAATTAGCATACCCACCCATCGACAAACCTTAACCTCACTGGTTACTGATTTTCTCACAAAAACAAAAACAAAGCAGGGCCCTGTTTTTTTTTTTTTTTTTTTTTTTTTTTTGAATTACACATATTTACGAGTCTCTTAAGCTACAACATGTCTATAGTAATATAAGCATAAAAACGAAAGCATCATTATGCCATTCAAGTACATTGATGAGTATTTCCACCTATTTTTTATGCTTCAATTTTCTCATTTCCAGAATGGAAACAATGCAACGGATTGCCTCTACCATAATCCTCTTCTCTTTATTGAAAATAAAATAAACTCCTCTTCATTCTCTGACCTTTAGAGGAGCTTGATCCCATGGTTTCTCAGAGTTGTTTAGATTTGCATTTGGCTGATGACTAAGGATTGTGAGCACTGTCTTATTATTCTTTCAGTCATTTTGGATTCCTCAATTGATAGTTCCCTATTTAGTCCTGTACCCTGCTTTCTAATATGGTTATTTAGAGTTATTTATTGTTGGTGGTGTGCCATGTTATCAGTACGACCTAGTTCATTAGATAAGATTCTCTGATCATGAGATTATCAAATGATTCAGTTTTTTAAATCGGTGTTAACAGTGTCCTTCATGGGTCACTTCTGTTGCAATCTCTCAGAAAATTAGGATGCTGAATATTACAGTTTTTTAAAATCGTTTATTCATTCGATCGATCGTTAAAAAAATATTATTACATAATCAGTAATCACTAGATAACCCAGTGTCCCTCATTCTCTGGGTACTGCTTCTGGTACCAATCTCCTGTATGTGTCAATCACACACCAGCCAAACCCACAATGCATGACACCATCATTATTTACATAACAAAATAAGTAAAGAATTGCATAGTCCTGCATACTTAACTTTCATAAGATGGAGCCAAACTCCAGAGATGGTCAAGGAAGTATTACTAAGATAATTAAATAATGCCACACGATTAACTCCCATGGAGGTTTGGCCAGACTCCAGTCATGAAGTACAACATCTTCATCGATTTAAATGATTAATATATAAGGAAAAATAATTGAACAATGACATGGTGGTGCATACTTAAATCCCACATGGAGAAGTCAGACTCTTCTCCACCATGCCTGCCTTGGTGAAGTCTTTGTACTTCTCGGAGGGCACCATGGAATCTTCTGGATTCAATCATCCAGCATCCCTAGTACTCTGGGTGATGCAGAGATCATCAAGAATCTGCTCTATACATGTCCACGACGTTCCTAACCTTGTCCCGGACAGATATTTACACACTAATCGTAATCAATGATGTCATTGTCTGCCGTTTAAATGATTTAAATAATTAAATAAGTCAGTAATAGCTAACTGTCACAATAAAAAGGTGATGTAGCAGTTAAGTGGCAGGGGAGAATGGCCAGACTCCAGTCATAAAGGATGTCATCATTGTCAATAGAAACAATTAATCATAAAATGTGATGATATGGCATATTAACTCAACAAGAGGGAATTTTACATGACTCTTCACGGAATAGAGGATTACTGGTTTACATGACTATACAAATATGTATATTATCTTGGGTCTTAACACGAACGGTCAATTCAAATACTTTAATTATGTAATTAGATGATCTGTCACACTTGACCCCACAAGGTGGCACCAAATTCCAGGTGTCACGGATGATATCATCATTGCTTTATATAACTAAATAATCAAATAATGCGCTGATGTGACACCATCCACTTCCCTAAGGTGGCTCCAAAGCAGACTTGTGAACAATGATGTCATCGTTAATTTAAATAATTTAATTACATAATTAATATTTAGATGGTCTAAAGTACTTGATTCCCCCATTGTGGAACAATAATCCACTGATCATGGATAATCTAATGTCCTATTTTAATAATTAAATAATAACATAATCAGAGGATGAAATGGTCTGCCATACTCGACACAAGTTTTCTCCAACTTCACTCCCACACGTTTGTGTGAAACTCCCCAGTTCATGGCTTATTTATAAACAGAATTGAGTAGTAAAACGTGTATATGCTGAAATGTCATTGTGTATGCAGGGTTTTAGAACATATCACACATTTGATGTTGGACAGCTGCCTCAAAAGAGATGAACTGCATTCCAATAATCCCTATGTCTACCCTAACACATGGATTATCACCAACCTGATGGAAGTTACCAAAGGAACACTCACATTTTGATGAGTAATTGTGAGTCTTATTATCTTTTAATCCATAGTTTTACTTCTTAGAAGAGAGAGCATTCATAAACAGAAGTCTTTGAACCGTTCATCCACAGACTGTATTCTCTGATATTAGGTAATGTTGAATTGGGTAACCAGTAATAGCGCTAGGCCAACTTCCAGAGATTTGGCTATGACTTTGTTAGGGGAATCAAATCCTGCCATTAAAAGTTTTAGGAGATAGTTATCTTGGGAGATTGTGATGTCCTATGATAACACTTTATCGAAGCTGCTCTCTGGTTCTTGGCCCATGCTATCAGGATACAGAATGCAAGCAGGGTTGCCCGGCATTTATTATCCAACATTCTATCACAATCTAATGCACCTCCCACATGCTAAAATTAGCATAGCCACCCATCGACTAACCTTACAGCCTCACCGATTTTCTCACAGAAACAAAAGAGGGATCTTTTTTTTTTTTTTTGAGTTGTACATATTTACCAGTCTCTCAAGCTACAACATCCCTATAAAGATATATGCATGAAGACAAAAGCATCATTATGCCATTCAAGCACAATGATGAGTATTTCAACCTATTTACTCTGCTTCAATTTTCTCATTTCCAGAATGCAAACAATACCATTAATTGTCTCTACAATAATCCTTTCATACGTGTTGAAAATAAATTAAATTTCTCTTCATTCTGGTACCTTTAGAACAGCTTGATCTCATGGTTTCTCAGAGTTGTTTTTATTTGCACGTGGCTGATGATTAAGGATTTCGAATACTGTCTTATGGTCCTTTGAATCACTTTAGATTCCTCAATTGATAATTCTCTATTGAGTCCTGAATCCCAATTTCTAATTTGGTTATTAAGAGTTATTTGGAGTTGGAGGTGTGTCATGTTATCTGCCCGATAGAGTTCATTAGATAAGATTTTCTCTGATCATGAGATTATTAAATTATTCAGTTTTTAAAATCGGTGTTGACTGTGTCCTTCATAGTTCACCTCTATTGCAACCTCTCAGAAACTGATGATGCGAAATAATACAATTTTTTTCAATCGTTTAATCATTCGATCTTTAAAAATCTATTATTACATAATCAGTAATCACTGCATAACCCAGTGTCCCTCATTGTCTGGGCACTGCTTCTGGTACCAGTCTTTTGCTGTGTCAATCATACAGGGGCCAAACCCATAAAGGCACATGATTAATTCCCAGGGAGGAATAACCAGACTTCTGTCATGAACGACAACATCTTCATCGATTTAAATAAATAGTATGTAATGAAATATATTTGAATAATAATATGGTGCTTCATAATTAAATACGACATGGAAAAGTCAACCCTTCTCTTCATGGAATAATGATGTATTTAAAAATTTAAATTGATAATTAATTAGTTGGTGCTTAATATAACTCTACAAGTTGGCACCAAACTTGTAAAACTGTGGCTGATGTAATGATCTGTTTCAATAGCTAAATAATCAAATAATGAGATGATGTTACATCATCAACTCCCAACATCTGACTCCAAAAGTGACATATGGTCCATAACATCACCTTTATTTTAAATACGTTAATGAAATGATGAATTTTTATTTAATTTCCTAGTATTACAGTTAAATAAGTATGTGTAGTATTAGATGATGTGATGGTCTTGCATATTTGACTCCCATAACGAAGCTCAAATCTCCAGTGATCACTGAATAAATAATGACAGATTTTCATAAATATATGAATAAAAATTCAACAAGTGGATGGTGTTTTACATGTGACTCCTATGAGATTGCTCATGACTGAAGAATTCATTGAGTATTTTATCACAGATTTGAACAAAAAAAATGAATGAATAATGAGATAATATCTCGTACTTCACTCCTAGAGGGATAACAAAATGATATCACCATTGATATAAGTAAATAAATAAATAATGAAATGACCAGGGACAATAGACCAACATCTTCAACAAATGGTGCTTGCACAATTGGATTAGGGTGTGTAGAAGACTGCAAATATACCCATGTGTGTCGCCATGCACAAAACTCAAGTCCAAATGGATAAAAGGCCTCAACATCAATCCAGCCACCTTGAACCTCTTACAAGAGAAAGTAGGAGGTACCCTTGAACAAATAGGTATAGGAGACCGCTTCCTGAACATAACTCCAGGTGCACAGACACTGAGAGCATCAATTAATAAAGTGTTCCACTCGAATCTTAGCAGCTTCTGTAACGCAAAGCATAGAGTGGAGATGGCCAAACAGCAGCCCACAGACTAGGAAAGATTTTCACCTATCCTATATCCGACAAAGGGCTGATCTCCAAAATATACAAAGAACAAAAGAAACTAGTCAAGAAAACACCAAATAACCCTATTAAAAATGGGGTACAGAACTGAAGAAAGAATTTTCAATAGAGGAAATCAAAAAGACTGAAAGCCACTTAAGAAAGTGCCCAACATCATTAGCCATCAGTGAAAGGCAAATCAAAACAACTTTGAGATAACATTGTACTCCTGCAAGAATGGCTAAAGTTAGAAATGCCAATGATGACTCATGCTGGACAGGATGTGGAGAAAGGGGAACACTCCTCCACTGCTGGTGGGAGTGCAAACTCATACAGCAATTTTGGAGATCAGTATGGCAGTTCCTCAGGAAAATGGGAATTAGCTTACCACAGGACCCAGCAATCCCCCATTTAGGCATATACCCAAAATGATCCACATCCATGCAACAAAGACATCTGTTCAACGATGTTCATAGAAGCACTATTTGTAATAGCAAGAACCTGGAAGCAACCTAGATGCCCCTCAATTGAAGAATGGATAATCAAGGTGTGTCTCATCTACACAGTGTAACTCTACTGTGCAGAAAAAAATAATGGTAATTTGAAATTCGCAGGTAAGTTGATAGCACTTGAAGAAACCACCCTGAATGAGGTAAACCAGTCACGAAATAGGAAAATAGTATGTCCTCACTCATATATAGATATTAGACCTAGAGCAAAGGATCATCAGACTGTAATTCACAGCACCAGAGAAACTAGGACACAAGGTGTATTCTAAAAGATTTATATAAAGTCCCTTACAGAACCGGGAATGGACAAGTTGCCCAGAGCACAGGGGAAGTAGGGGGCAGTGAATGGAGAGAGAAGTAGGAGAATGCAAGGGGGAGGACAGGAAACACGTGCAATTAGGAAGATTGAGCACTGTTAGGAATAAAAGACAGGAAGTAGAGAGAGAAAGATAGAGAGAGAGAGAGAATGAGAGAGAGAACATAAAAGAAGGAACCGATATTAGTTTAAAGATAAAATTGAACATAAAGAAAGTTCTGCAGAACTACAAAGTACCGCCAACTAACAATTTGAGCATCCATGGAAAGGCTACCATAAATGCTCTTCCTGGTTAGTGAGATCAATAGCTAAGTTATCCATGGAGCCCTCATCTAATACCTGTTGGAAATAGGAGCAAAAACCCATACATAATCACTGAGTCGAACTAGAACCCAGATGCAAATGGAGAGGAAAAGACCAGGCTGCAGAAACAAATAGAGACAGCTTACCCGAATGGAGGAGCTAACAAGCCCCCAGACTGACAGCTGGGAAACCAGCATGGGACTGACTCAGGGTTCCCTGAATAAGGGTCTCAGCCAGATGGACTGAGCAGTCTAAGGGACCTCAGACAGTGTAGCCATGATGTATCCCTGGTGCACAAAAGGACCTTGCAAACGCATCCCCCATGAAGGGAAAACTGCCTTAACCTAGAGACAGGAGAGAAGCCCTAGTCCAAACTTCATATGACTTCTCAGATCTCCATGACATGAAGGACTTCCCTAGGGAGGCTCAAAACTCCAGTGATCACTGAATACATAATGACAGATTTTCATAATTGAATGAATAAACTTTAAACCAGTGAATGGTGTTTTATGTCTGAAGCCAAAATGATTGCTCAATACTGAAGGGTCATTGAGTTCTTAATCATACATATGAACAAAAAATGAATGAATAAAGAGATAGTTTCTCATAATTAACCCCTAGAGAGATAACAAATCAATATCAACATTGATTTAAAGAAAGAAAAAAAGAAATCACAAGAGACAATTAAAAACCAACAAGGTGGATTCAGACTCCACTCTTCATGGAATAGAAAAAGAAATATTTGTATAATGAATTATTCAGATAGTTAGATCGTCTTTCACACTTGAGTCACACAAGGTGGCACCAAAATTCAGGGATCACAGATTATATAATGAAAGAATTTAATAATTACATCTTTAAATATGTAAGTCATTGACCTTTTTTTGTATCTTCAAATCCTAGGCAGACTTGACAGATATAGAAATAAATGCTGTCATCAAGGGTTTTTAAAATGCCATAAATTAATCGTCAGATAATCATACTGTCTTGCATGATGAATTCTACTGGCCTGACATCATCAGCAGCACATGAATCTCTGTTGTGGTGCTGCAGGATCTGAGATAATGGGCCCATTACTAGCTTAGAAGTAGTAACCAAGATGTTGCTATCAGCTGAAAAGATGGGTGCAGCAAGGGCATAACCAGCATATCTGAGAGAGAGATGTTCTTCCGTGTTCTGAGTCGTTATCCTTTTGCCAGCTCTCGGAGATGGTGCGGACCTCTTAGTGCCACTACTTCTTCTCATGGTAGATCACAACCGATGTGAAGATGTGGAGGAACAGCAGGTAGTCAACACCCAGACCACCATGTCGGCCTTGGTGAAGTCCTTGTACTTCTTGAATGACCCCGAGCAATCTTCTGGACTCAGTCATCCAGCATCCTTTTAATTATGGGAGATGCATAGATCATTCAGAAAATGCTCTGCACATGTCTACATCTTTCCTAAACTTATCCCTGACAGATATTTGCACACTAATCATAATCGGTGATGGCATTGTCTGTCGTTTACATAATCTAAAGAATTAAATAAGTCAATAATAGCTAACTGTCACAATAAATAGGTGATGTAACATTTTACTGGCAGGGGAGCATGGCCAGACTCCAGATATGAAGGATGTCATCATCCTCAATTGAATCAATGTATCATAAAATGTGATGATATTGCACATTATCTCCACAAGAGGAAGCTTTACAGGTCTCTTCATGGAATGGAGGATTTTTGGTTTACGTAACTTCATACATATTTACTTTATCTTGGGTATTAACACAGACTGTCAATTTAAATACTTTAATTATGTAATTAGATGATCTGTGGCACCAGATTACAGGTGTCAAAGATGATATAATCATTGTTTTATATAATTAAATAATCAAATGATGAGTTCATGTAACATCATCCACTTTCCTGAGGTGGCTCCAAACCAGGCTCATTAACGATGCTGTCGTGATGAATTTAAATATTTTAACTACAAAGGTGACATTAAGATGGTCTGTAATAATTGCCTCCCACATCACGTCACCACAATCCACTGATCATGGATTATCTAATGTCCTATTTTAATAATCAAATAACAATATAATCAGAGGATGAAATGCTCTGCCATACTCCACACAATTGAGTCTCAGTTGACTCCCACATGATTGTGGGAAACTCCCAGGTTCATCCCTTATTCAATCGCAGAGTTGGGTAGTAACATGTTTAAATGCTGAACTGCCATTGTGTATGCAGAATTTTTAGAAGATGTCACATATTTCATGTTGGACGGCTGCCTCAAAAGAGATGGACTGAAATCCAACAATCCCTAAGTCTACTCTAACAAATGGATTATCACCTTCCTGAAGGAAGCCAACAATGGCAAACTCACCTTTTGATTAATAATTGTGAGTCGTATTATCTTTTATTCCATAGTTTCACTTCTTAGGAGAGAGAGTATTCATAAACGGAAGACTTTGTACTGTTTCTCCACAGACTACGTTCTCTGATGTTTAGGTAATCTTGAATTTGGTAACCAGTAAAAGCTATAGGCACACTTCCAGAGGTGTGGCTATGACTTGTTTAGGTGAATCAAATGTTGTCTTGAAAAGTTTTAGGAGACAGTTATCTTGGGAGACTGTAATGTGCCATGATAACACTTTCTCGAACCTGCTCTCTGGTCCTTGGCCCATGTTACCAGGATACAGAATGCAAGCAGGGTTGCCAGGCAACATTTATGAACCACCACTCTGTCACATTGTAGTGCCCCTCCCGCATGCTAAAAGGAGTATACCCACCAATGTACTAAACTTACATCCTCACCGAGTTTCTCACAAAAACAAACAGGGCTCTTTCTTTTGAGTTCTACATATTTACCAGTCTCTCAAGCTGCAACATGCCTATAGTGATATAAGCATGAAAACAAAAGCATCATTGTGCCATTCAAGTACAATGATGAGTATTTTAAACCTGTTTTCTATGCTTCAATTTTCTAATTTCTAGAATGGAAACAATAGAATTAATCGCCTCTACCATAATCCCATTCTCTTTATTGAAAATAAAATAAACTCCTCTTCATTCTCTTACCTTTAGATAAGCTTGATGCCATGGTTTCTCAGAGTGGTTTAGATTTGCATTAGGCCGACGATTAACGATTTTGAGCAGTGTCTTACGTTTCTTTCAGTCATTTTGGATTCCTCAATTGACTGTTCTCTATTAAGTCCTGCACCCTGCTTTCTAATATGGTTATTTAGAGTGATTAATTGCTGGTGGTGTGTCATGTTATCAGCCCGACAGAGTTCATTAGATGAGATTCCTTGATCAGGAGATTATTCCGTTCTTCCATTTTTAAAATCGGTGGTCACTGTGTCTTTCATGGGTCAGTTCTGTTGCAACCTCTCAGAAACCGATGATGCGAAACAGTACATTTTTTTTAAAATCGTGTAATCATTCGATTGTTAAAAATCTACTATTATGTAATCAGTAATCACCGTATAAGGCAGTGTCCTCCATTCTCTGGGCACTGCTTCTGGTACCGATCTCCTGCTGTGTGAATCCCATAGAAGCTAATTGACGGATGACACCATCATTATTCACGCAATCAAATGAGTTAATAATTGGAAAGTCCTCCATACTTAACTTTCATAAGATGGAACCCAACTCCAGTTATTGCCAAGGAAGTAGTAGTTAGATAATTAAATAATGCCACGTGATTAACTCCCATGGGGGAATGGCCCGACTCCAGTCAAGAAGAACAAGACCTTCATCGATTTAAATAATGAATATATAATGAAAAATGATTGAATATTGTCATGGTGGTGCATACTTAAATCTCACATGGAGTAGTCAGACTGATCTCTTCCTGGAATAATGAGGAATTTAAAAAATTATATTGATAATTAATTAGTGGGCCTTTCATATTAACACTGATGAGATGGCACCAAAGTCCTAAACCTATCGCTGATGTAAAGATCTATTTACATAGCTAAATGGTGAAGTAATGAGATGATATTACATCATCACCTACCAAAATCTGACTCCAAAAGGGACTTATGGTCCATAACATTACCTGTATTTTAAATACATAAATTATATGATGAATTATTAATTAATTTCCTAGTTTAACAGTTAAAGAAGTAAGTGTAGTATTAGATGACGTGACTGTCTGGTACAATGGTCTCCCCTAAGGAGGCTCAAAACTCCAGTGATCACTGAATACATAATGACAGATTTTCATAATTAAATCAACAAACTTTAATGGTGTTTAATGGTGAATGGTGTTTTATGCGTGAAGCCTAAATGATTGCTCAATACTGAAGTGTCATTGAGTTCTTAATCATAGCTTTGAACAAAAAAATGAATGAATAAAGAGATAGTTTCTCATAATTCACCCCTAGAGAGAGATAACAAAATGATATCAATATAGATTTAAATAAAGGAAGGAAGAAAGAAAGGAAGGATGTAAGAAAGAAAGGAAGGAAGGAAGGAAGAAAGAAAGAAGGAAAGCAAGAAAGGAAGAATTCACAAGGTACAATTTAACACCAACAAAGTGGATCCCAGACTCCACTCTTCCTGGAGTAGTAAAAGACAGATTTGAATAATGAAATAATCAGGTAGTTAGATCGTCTGTCACACTTTAGTGTGACACAAGGTGGCGCCAAACTTCAGGGATCACAGATTATATAATGAAAGAATTTAATAATTACATCTTTAAATAAGTAAGCCTTTGACCTTTTTTTGTATCATCAATTCCTAGGCAGACTTGCCAGGTATGAAAATGTATGCTGTCGTCACGCATTTTTAAAATGCCATCAGTTAATCGTCAGATAACTGATGAATTCTGTTGGCCTGACATCATCACAAACACCTGAATCTCTGTTGTGGTGTGGCAGGAGGTGAGATAATGGGCCCAATCCTGGCGGAGCAGTAGTAGCCACAATGTTGATAACAGCTGAAAAGATGGCTGCAGCAGGGGCATCACCAGCATAGCTGAGAGAGAGATGTTCTTCCTTGTTCTGAGTCATCATCCTTTTGCCAGGTCTCGGTGATGGTGCCGGCCTGCTAGTGCCACTCCTTCTTCTCATGGTAGATCACAACCGATGTGAAGATGTGGAGGAACAGCAGGTAGTCAACACCCAGACCACCCTGCCAGCCTTCGTGAAGTCCTTGTACTTCTCGGTTGGCACCGTGCAACCTTCTGGACTCAATAATCCAACATCCCTCGTACTCTGGGAGATGCATAGATCATTCAGAAAATGCTCTGCCCATGTCTACATCTTTCCTAACCTTGTCCCTGACAGATATTTGCACACTCATCGTAATCGGTGATGGCATTGTCTATCGCTTACATAATTTAAAGAATTTAATAAGTCAGTAATACCTAACTGTCACAATAAATAGGTGATGTAGCATTTTACTGGCAGGGAAGCATGGTCAGAATCCAGGCATGAAGGATGCCATCATCATCAACTGAAAAAATGAATCATAAAATATAATGATATTTCACATTAACTTCACCAGAGGGAGCTTTACAGGTCTCTTCATGGAATGGTGGATTGTTGTTTACATTACTATACAAATATTTACATTATCTTGGGGATTAACACAGATTGTCAATTTAAATACATTAATTATGTAATTAGATGATCTGTGGCACCAGATTCCAGAGGTGATGGATGATGTAATCATTGTTTTATATAATTGAATAATCAAATAATGAGTTCATGTCACATCATCCACTTCCCTGAGGTGGCTCCAAACCAGGCTCATGAGCGATGCTGTCATTATAAATTTATGTATTTTAACTACATAATTGATATAAAGATGGTCTATAATAATTGCCTCACACATCACGTCACCAAAATCCACTGATCACGGATTATCTAATGTACTATTTTAATAATCAGGGCCAGTTCCAGGGCCAGGGCCAGGGCCAGGGCCATGGGCCAGGGGCCAGGGGCCAGGGGCAAGGGGCCAGGGCCAGGGCCAGGGCCAGGGCTAATTCTATCCACCATGAAACATACACATTTAACCTTGTTCCCCTAGACTTTACATTGAAATTGTTTTTATCCCTATTTCCCTTCCTAACCTAGCGTGATGTTTCCTTGATTCTTTGTTTTTTAATAAAATTTTACTACAAACAATGCCATATGGTCCTGGATAGATTATGTACAAGTAATAACAGTCGTCAGATGCCAGTCCAGGCTAAAATAATGTGCAAAACTCTCAATCACTATAGCAAAAACTATATATTTAATGTCAAAGCCAGATTTCCTAAACATATTTCCATAAATCCAGCCTTACAGAAAATTCTTGAAAGAAATTCTAACCATGCAAGCTAACTACAATAATGAAGACATAGGCAAAGTTAATATCAGTTTACAAGAACCAAAACGAAAAAGTGGGTGAATACACTCACAATACCACCACCAACAACAATGAAACAAACAAGAATTAACAATCTATGGTCTTTAATTTTCCAAAATATTAACGGTCTTATTGCCTATAAAAACACACAAGCTAACAGAGTGTATATTAAGACAGATTTCATCGTTCTAGTGCATACAAGAAATGCATCTAAATTTCAAAGACAGACATTACCTCAGTGTAAATGTTTTGCAAAACATCTTCCAATCAAAGGAACTCAAGAAGGAAGCAGGTGTACGTATCTAAATATTAAGAAGTTTAATTTCAAACCAAAATCACTCAAGAGATGAAGAAGGTCATTTAATAATCAGCGTGGGAGAAATGCATCAATATAAAGTCTCAATTCTTAACATCTCTGATCCAAATTAAAAGGTACCCACATTCTTAAGAGAAACACTAGTAAAACTCAAAGCTCACATAAAACCTTACTCACTCATAGTGGGAGATTTCACCACCCCATTCTTAACACTAATCAGGATTACCAAACTTAAGTTTCACAAACAAACACAGGAACTAACAAAAGTTTTGTCCCACTTGGTTTTAGTAGTCATTTATAGAATAACCAATCCAAACACAGAAGAATATACCTTCTCCTCAGCTACACATGGAACCTTCTGTAAAACTGACTACATACAAGGCAACATAACAAACCTCAGCAAATAAAAAATAAAATAAAATTGAATAGCCCCCTATATCTTATCAGATCACCATGATTTTGAGTTGGAATTCTACAAGAATACAAACTGCAGAAACCCTACAATTTCATAGAAACTGAATAATGAGTAAATTACCATTCCCTGGTCCAGGAAGAAATAATGAAATAAATAAAAGATTTGTAGAATTCAATGAAAATGAAGACAGAACATACCTGAACTTATGGGACACTTTTAAAGCAGTTATACAAGGAAAGTTCATTGCAATCAGTGCTCATGTAAAGTAAACAGATGATGGTCAAATTATATAATTAAGAGCACAACTGAAAGACATAGACCAAAAAGAAACTTACTTAACCCGGAGGATTACCTGCCAGTGAATAATCAATTTGAGGGCTGTAATCAAAAAAGTAGGAACATGGAAACCAATACAAAGAATGAATAGAACAAAAAGTTGTTTCTTTGAAAAATAACAAGATAGACAAACCTTAGGGGCAAACAAATCAAGAAGCAGAGAGAGAACATGCAAACAGCAAAATCTGAAATTAAAATGGGGATATACGAACAAACGCTGAGGAAACCCAGAGACGTTTCAGGTCATACTTTGAAAACATGTACTATACAAAAATAAAAAAAATCTAAGCGAAATGGACAGATTTCTGGATTGTTATCACTTATCAAATTCAAAACAAGGATAAATAAGCAATTTAAATAGATTTAGATCACATACTGAAATAGAAATAGTCATGAACTCCACCAAAGCCCCCCCCAAAAAAAAAGAAACACATAGACACAAGGAGAAAGGACTTCAGTGCAGAATTCTACAAATATTTCATAGAAGTGCTAATACCAATACTCCTCAAATTGTCTCACACAATAGAAGCAAAAGGTTCATTACCATTTTTAATTAGTTTACAATTACCTTGATATGCAAGCCTCAGAAAGACACAACTAAGAAAAAGAATTACAGGCAGATATCCCTCATGGACATTGATGCAAAAGTATTCAATAAAATACTGGAAAATCGATTACATGAACACATCAAATAAGTCCTCTATCATGACCAAGTAGGCTTCATGTCACAGATGCAGGGATGGTTCAACATATGAAAATCTATCAATTTGATCCTCCATATACATAAAGTAAAACAGAAATATCACATTATCATCTCACTAAATGCTGAAAATGCCAGTGTCAAAATCAAACACCCTTTTATGATAAAGTCCTTGGAAAGAACAGGGATAACAGAAACCTACCTAAACATAATAAAAGCAATATAGAGTTAACCAACACAGAACATTAACCTATGTTTAGAGAAGCTTAAGACAATTCCTCTAAAATAAGGAACAAGACAGCTGTCCATTCTCTCCATAAATCTTCTATATTGTGCTTGAAGTTCTAGCTACGGAAAGAAATCAAGAAAAGAAGATCAAAGGGACACAAATTGGAAAGTAATAAGTCAATTTGTTACTATTAGCAGATGATAGGATTGTTTACATAAGTGACCCAAAAAACTCTACCAATGAACTCCTGCAGATGACAAACACTTTTCAAACAGTGACAGTACACAAGAGTAATAAAAACAACAACAAAAAAATTAGTAGCCTTAATATATACAGAAGATAAAAGGGAGGAGAGTCACCACCCTTTACAATAAGAAAAACAACAAATAACACCTTGGGGTAACTATAACCAAACTAGTATTAGGCCTATATTGCATGGTCTTGTGTCTTTAAAGAAAGAAATTAAAGAAGATACTAGAAAATGGAAAGATCACCCATGCTCTTGAATTGGTATGATAAATATAGTAAAAACTCCAATTTTGCCAAAAGCAATCTACAGATTCAAAGCATTCCCAGTAAAAATCCTAGCACATTTATTTCTTCACTGACCTTGAAAAAACAATACTCAACAGTATATGGAACAACAAAAGAGTCACAATAGTTAAACCAATGCTGTATAATAAAGGAACTTCAGAAACCATCACATTCTCCGACTTCAAGCCCTAAGCTCTATCATAGAGCAAAAGTACCAAAAAAAGCACTTGGTATTGGCACACATATAGAAAGGTAAACCAATGGAACTGAAAATCCTGATATTAACCAACACACCTACAAAATCCTGAGTTTTGATGAAACAGGAAAAATAATACAATGGAAGGAGGCAATCATTTTCAACAAATGGTTCTGGCAAAACTGGATGATGATATGTAGAAGACTACAAAGAGACCTATGTGAATTGCTATACACAAAACTTAGAAGAAATGGATCAACGACCTAAACATTAATCCAACTGCCCTAAACCTCTTAGAAGAGAAAGTTTGAGGTACTCTTGAAGGAATTTTTACTGGAGAGTGTCGCCTCTACTTTGACCAGCAAAGAAAACACAACATTCAGACTCTTCTTTAAGCAGTTTATTCAGGAAACTTGTATAATCTTCTGACCCTGGGGGCAGCCCAGCCCACAGCTTAAAAGCCCTTGGGCAGTCAACCCCAGAATGCCATGTGGTGAAAAAAAAAAGACAAGTCCACATACACAGAAGCAAGCCAGATTCTCAGCTTTTACCCAAATATGTAATTGTTTAACACAGAGATTACTCACCATCGGGAAGGTGGAGGGCAGAAGCCAGCGCCATCTGTAAGGTGCGGCACTTCACAGCTCTCTACAGGACAGGTATTCCTAGTCACAATACCAAACAGTGAGATCAATAATTAATAAATGGAACCTACTGAAACTGAGAGCCATATGTAAGGCCGAAGACACAGTGGACAACACTGTGGACAGCACACAGAGTGGGAACAGATCTTCACCAACCCCTCATCTAACAGAATGTGCAAAGAACTCAGAAACTAATCAACACAACATCAAATAATCAATTTAAAATTGATTACACAATTTAAAACTGAATACACAATTCTCAATAGAGGAAATCAAAATGGTTGAAATACATTTACGAAAGTGCTCAACACCCTTAGTCATCATGGAAATGCAAACAAAAACAACTCTGAAAAAAATTTTTACTCCTCTCAGAATGGTTAAATCAGAAACACCATGAACAGCTTATGCTGGAAAAGATTCAAGGAAGGGGAACACTCCTCCATTGCTTGTGGGAGTGAAAATTATACAGCCATTTTGGAGATCAGTATGACAGTTCCACAGAAAAACCAGAATAATTCTACCACAGGACCCAGTAATTCCCCTCTTAGGCATATACCCAAATGATCAGCAAAGACATCAGTTCAACTACTTTCATAGCAGCATTATTTGTAATAGCAAGAATCTGGTAGCAATATAGATGCTCCTCAAATGAAGAATGAATGAAGAAGCTATGGTACATGTACTCAATGGAATAAACTCAATGAGGAAAAATGGAATTTTGAAATACTTTAGTGAATGAATGAAACTTGAAATTCCTGAGTGAGATAACTGACTCACAAAAGGCTCAACATAGATGTACTCACTCATATGTGGATTTTAGACATAGAGCAAAGTATCACCAGTCTACAATTCACACCACTATAGAAATTATGATAAAAGGAGGAAACTATACAAGGGAATTTTACAAGTTCCCCAACAGAAGCATCATCAACTTCCCAGCATGTCAGGAGCATGAGGGGGCAGTGTGTAGAGAGAAAGATAAGGGAGAGAAGGGTAGGAAAGGAGAACATGCGTGACCAAGATGATTGAGTCAGTTGTGGAATAGATGAAAGCAAGAAAAGAGATATCATAATAGAGGGAGACATTATAGGTGTAAAGAGAAAATTGATTCTAGAGAAATGTTCAGTCTTACAAGGATGACCACAACTAAGAATCCGAGAAACACTGTGATGCTGAGTAGAAGCAGCCAGAGTATGGTGGGGATTGAAGAATTCCCCAAACAATTCAGTCAGTCCTGTGGGTATAATCCAAGCCAGGCAAGGTTTCACTGACCTTACCTGCTCCAGCAGGCTTCATCTCTGCTAAACAGTTCACCCAAGTATGTGGTCCAATGTGCATTTTCTTAAGTAGCTTACCATCCCTTAAATACAGGAAGAACCCCAAGATCAAAGATAGAAAATTTCATTGTCCTGCTCTGCCCTGTACAATACTTAAAGAACTTTATGAAATCACCACAATGATGGGAGATGTCATTCTGTATATGTTTCTCATACTGGTTAATAAATAAAGCACTGTTGGCCAATAGGAAAGGAAGATAGGAGGGACTAGGAGACAAGGAGGAAGAGGAAGTAGGAATGAGGAGTCAAGATGGAGAGTCTGGAGAGAGCTGGATGCCAGCCACCTCCCCGGTAAGAGAAGGCCATCTGGAAATACATAGATTAACACAAATGGGTTAAAACTTAAGACAGAGCTAGCCAATAAGAAAGTAGTAACTGGCCAACAGCATAATATCAAATACTGAGTCTCTGTGTATTATTTGGTGCTGGTGCAGCAGCAGGACAAGACTTGGCGGCGGGAGGAAAAACCTGTACTCGTTACACCACAAGGGGTCTCTATCTCTATCTATACTCTGTCTCTCTCTTTGGTTGTGTTTTTGTATGGGTTTATTCTTTGTGTGTTCCATGGACAGGAAGCTACTTCTTGGAGAGCACATAAACAGTCTCAAAGAGATAAGGATGTGTCAAAATTATGGTGGTAAAATAAGAGCTGTAGGGGATGACAAGTTTGCATGTAGGGGAAATCTTATAGGACTCCTTTAGTGCCATCTCAGGATGGGATAATGTGTGATGAGGTCTTTTCCTTCGCATGTGCTCATCCACGTGTGTGCATGAGTGTGTGTGTGTGTGTGTGTGTGTGTGTGTGTGTGTGTGTGTTTCTGTACTTGTGGCTAGCTGGATCAATCTATTTTGTTGGAAACATATGGGAGGATTCAAGATTAAACTTTCCAGTGGCCAGTCTGGCACATCTCTGAATTCAGAGCTCCACATTACATGCCCAGGTATCTCCCTTTGTAATTTCGGAGCAAATGCCTCCAGGAGATTGGTTGGAGAAAGCAATATAAGGAGAAAATATAATCTGAGAGCCTTTTACTCAGAAGATCCATTTCATCTGAGCAGAGGTGAGATCTATGGGCTGGCTTGGCTCTTCTGCTTCTCTGATTTACTTCTTGAAAACTGAACCCCAATATCTGTCTCTGGTCCTTTTATTTTTATATTTTTTTGTGCTACATGCTACAGAGTGGGAGATAGCTCAGAATGGTTGCATGGTGATGCTTAGAAAATGACTAGGGTGTGGGCACAGGGCAAAGGCCTGGGAGGTAAGTGGAAAAGTTGGATTGAATGTTTATTCTTTCCTTGTGCTCTTGACACCACATCAAGCTCCATAGTGGCCTGCCTCCTGGGAAGAGGCCAAGGATGTCACAGTTCCCTTAGTGGGATAATATGGCAGATACTAACAGATAATTAGCACATAATACAGCATAGCATTCAATTGAATATAGATGGCTTGGTACTGTGAGCATGAAGGCCAAGGTATTTGTGTCCTTTATCCTTTTTTTTTTTTTTTTGTTTTTTGAGAAAAATCACACCCATGGGACCCTTGTTCTTTAAAACTGTATCCATCACATATTCTCACAGCCCCTGCTCTTTGCCCTATGTCCAGCGTGTAAATGCCATCTGCCAAATGAAAAGTCAGTTCTGGTGTTTGGGCCGTATTTACTTGAGTGATCCTAACCCATATGTCATCTGCCTAACTTCTTTTTTGCCCTGTGATTTAGAACACCACCATCCTGCTGCCCTATCAGTCCTGGGTCAGATTGGGAGGCCTCTTTTGGTCTGGATTCTTTGACAATGAACATTTATTTTGCTCCGTGTGCAAGAAGCCAACATACACAATACCACCCTGGATGCTGAAGTAGGAAGGAGATCAGTGTTCCATCATGGAATGTGGTGGGAGGTGGACATCAGAGAAACCTGATGGTGCAGTTAGGGGGAAACCACAGCCCCCAGTTTCAAATTCTATAAATTTGGTTCTGAAGGGGAGCACCTATTTGCAATTTAGGTCATCTTGTGTGAGATGGTGTTTTTGCATGCAAGTTTTTGGGCTGAAATCCTCTGTCTATTGCATACTTGTTTCTGTTACATGGGTGTGGAACCCTGGGGGAAAATGATTAAGGCCCCATGAGGGTTTCCTGTGATGACTCCTGGATCGTTTTGTGAAGTCACTGAGAAGGACAGGGGTGAGTTTGTTCTGCAGTTAACATGGTGTGCAAAGCAAGAATTGCTTATTCTACCTCAGTTTCTATGTTACCTTTCCTCATTCCACTTCAATCTCTTCAGAAACACCTGAGTCCATTGAGGGCTAATCTATAGGTCAATGACTCAAAAAATTCCATCTTGAGGGAGACTTTCAGACTTGGAGAAAGGAAAGACAAATTTCCTGAATGTTTCCTGGTGGTGGTGCAAGGCTGTGGGCTGGAGATAGACTGTGAGAGTGCTGGAGGTAGCTCAAATTGGTTGCCTTGTGATGCTTAGGAGGTGATGAGGTTTGTGGTTTGGGTGCAGGCCCTGGTTGGCAAAGGGGAAGGTTAGATGTAATGTTTATTCTTTTGATATTTCATTGTATCAACATCTAGGAAACTGGGGAGCAGGGCTGCTTCCTCGGAAGGGGTCATGGATGTCACCTTCCCCTTGGTGGCCCCTGATGCATATCATGTAGTACAGCTCCCACCTTAACTCAGAGGGAGGGGTAACTTTGGTTGTAGTATCAAGGGTCCCACTGGCTTTCCACATTATCTTCTAAATATCAGACCCATGGGAATGTCCCTGAAATCTCAACTCCTCATAAGTGCACACAGTTGCCTACTCTTTGACTTGTGTCCATACTAATCTGACCTTCTGCCAGGTGTGATGCCTGTGCTTGGAATAAGACCCTATTGATGTGGCTTGTCCTCACAACTGTTTCATCTGCCCATCTCCTGTGCCCTCAGCTCAGTGACACCACCATCTCACTGCCCTACCAGCACTGGGTCAGCCTGAGAGGCTGCTACTTGGCTGTCTGTCTTGACATGGCTGCATTGTGTTGGTCAGGAGCAAGATTGCAGCAGATCTAAAGCAGGCCTAACAGTTGGAGTAGTCAAGTTGGTAGCCAGGTTCATATAGATAGCTGTTGGGCAATAGGAAAGCAAGATAGGCAGGACTAGGAGACAAAGAGAAAAGAGAAAGTAGTAAGGAGGGGTCAACATAGACAGGCTGGGGAGACATGATGCCTGCCCCACTCCCCGGTAAGGTGAAACTATGTGTAAACACTTAGGTTAACAGAAATGGGTTAATACTGAAGACAGAGCTAGCCGATGAGAGACAAGTAATTGGCAAACAGCATTATATCAGATAGAGAGTCTCTGTGTGTTAATTGGGGCTGGCAGGGTGGCAGGACAAGACCAACAGCAGGTGGAAAAACCTTACTTCTTACAGATAGCTGCTGGGTTTCTGAAGGTTTTGGGGTGGCTGTCAGACAAGGCTGGGTGAACAATTAGAGAATGACACTTAGCCACTAGCACCCAAGGCCATGATTTGGTTTCTGAAGCTTCTCCATTATGTTTCAGATTGGTGTGAGATTTCTGAGGATTTACTGAGTGTGGCCTCAGGCTTGACAGTGAGCCCCTCTGTCCTCGCACAAGGAGCAACTTCTTGACTTCCACAGGGCTGGCAGGTACCCAAAGCTGACTGTCTAGGGACCATGAAGTAGAGGACCCTTTGAGGTCTGTGACCCCATTCACCTTACCACACTGCACCTTCCCAAACACCTGGAATCCATCCAATGCTGCAGGCCTAGAGACCCAACTCTGGCAAGTCTTGGCCTTACAGCTTGTTTGGTTCCCATCTTCGGAACTTGGTGCCATTGGATATATTTTCTTTGGAAAGGCCAGAGGAAGAGCACCTATGACGTATTGAAACTGGTATTCTCTGTGCACTACTACCAATAAGCCAAATGCTTTTGTGAATCAGGCCAACACTTCCCCATGGTTGTCTGCACATTTGTTGGCTGACTAGAGAGAGGCTTTCTGTAATGGCCCCAAAGGGATGAACCTATTTGAACACCCTGGTCTTCCACTAATTCTGAAGGACTTGTGAGAAATGCCTGTAAAAAAGGTTCCTATACCTCTACTCCTTTACCCAATTCTAAATTCTGCAGTAACTCCACTCTAATGAACTTGTACTGAGGGAGTCCCCTTAATTCCAAGAGTTCTGAAATTCTATTAGCCAAATAGGTCTCTGATATACCACAATGCCCATGGAGGTATGCCTTTCTGCACATTAGGAATACACACATCTCATCAAGGATGGGAGTGTTACCATTGTCCAAAAGTTTTAACCTTCTCCCTTAGACTACTCTATATCCGCAATCTCTGTCCAAGCTTCCTTAATGATTCCTTCTCATCAAGGAGATGTCATACTTTCTGTTCTGGCTGCTGTGATAAAAGGATACCAAAACTCAATATTTCTGTACAAGATATAATTTTCTGCTCTAATTTGGACCAGCAACACCTAGTATTACCAACTATCTGGAAACAAATCTACTGCTCTCAATCATGTTTTCAAATATATAGCATTCATTTCATTTGGAACCTACTGATAAGCATTGAGCATACTTCCTGGAATCCAGTTGTAGAGAGGGAGAAGTGATGAGCAAACAGATCAAGACCATCCGACAAAAGCCATAGAAATTTCTGATGTGAACAAGGGGAAGTGCATGGATACCAGATTGACTACTTAGAAACCAGCAAAGGACAGAAATGGTCTTCCTGCATATAGGAGGCCTCAGCAGTCTATAGGGCCTCTGGCAAAGGAACACCATTTATACCTACTGCATGAATAGATTATGGAAGCCCATTCCTCATACAGGAAAATTTTCTTTGCCTAGACCCATGGTGGAGGTCATATGACCTGCAAGAAATGATGTGAAAGTCCTGGAAGAGTGCCCCACAGAAAGCCTCGCCCTTTTATGGAGAAAAGGAGGAATGATATAGGGCAACATTTGTCCATGGGCAACATGAACAAATGGTAGGTATAAAGAACTCAGATTGATATGTAAAATAAGATTGTATTGTTTCTTATTTTAATAAAAATATGAAAAAATAAAGAAAACCATGTGGAAACAGCTATAAGTCATCTGAATGACATTGTTACTGGTGATAATGGTGATAACACAAAGAAGTTAGACATGCATGGAGATTAGTTGTCAAGAAGAAAAGGTTTCATGGATTATGTTTGTTACTGTGGGAGATGAGGATGTCTTCACATCAGAAAATAAGATACTTTTGTGGAATATTGAAAAAACCTCACCAATAATAATATTTCTTCTATAGTTAAATTAATTAGGAATGCAGAGAATTATTTTATGGTATTAAAATAACTTCCCAACCAAAATTAGCAAATTACTGGTAAACTACAGAAAACTATCTGCTCTGTGATGGGAGATGTTATTCTGTATATGTTTCTCATACTGATTAATGAATAAAGCACTGTTGGCCAACAGGAAAGAAGATAGGAGGGACTAAGAGACAAGGAGGAAAGAGAAAGTAGAAAGGAAGAGCCAAGATGGAGAGTCTGGAGAAAGCAGTTTGCTGGCCGGCTACCCGGTAAGAGAAATACATAGATCAGCAGAAATACGTTAATAATTAAGACAGAGCTAGCCGATAAGAAACTAGCACCTGGCCATCAGTATAATATCAAATACAGAGTCTCTGTGTGTTATTTGTGGCTGGCGCGGCGGCGGCAGGAAAAGACCGGGCTGTGGGTGGAAAAACCATACTCTTACAGCTCTGGTTACTTGTGACAAGGAATCTCTGTGAAGGTGACTTTTGTGAACAGAGTTGTCATTTTTCTTTGCATTATGCATTGGGGGAAAATTTAAAGTGTGTGTGTGTGTGTGTGTGTGTGTTTTAATATTTCTCTTTGTGTATCTCTTGTGAAAAAATTAATTACTCACCTACATACTACACATAGTCATTGGCCATGGGGTGCTGTTCACTTTGGGAAAACAAGATGAAGAAACTTTATATTCTTTGTGTGTTTTGGACATCAGCCCTCTGTCAGATGTAGGGTTGGTGAAGATCTTTTCCCAGTCTGTAGGCTACCTTTTTGTTTTTGTCAACTATGGCCATTGCCTTACAGAAGCTTCTTAGTGCAAGGAGGTCCCATTTATAAATTGTCAGTCTTGGTGTCTGTGCTACTGGTGCTATGTTCAGGAAGCAGTCTCCTATACCATTTCCTTCAAGAATACCTACCATGTACTCTTCTAAGAGGTTCACTGTAGCTGGACTTATGTTGAGGTCTTTGATCCATTGGGTCTTAAGTTTTATGCATGGGGATAGACATGAGTCTGTAGCCTTTTACATACTACCACCCTGTTGTGCCAGCACCATTTGTTGAAGGTGTTTTCCTCCTCCCAGTGTACACTGTTAGCTGTTTAATCAAAAATCAGGTGTTCATATGTGAGGGGTTTAATATCAGTATTTCAATTCCATTCCATTGGACTGTCTACTTTTATGTCAATACCAAGCTGTTTTCAGGACTATAGCTCTATAGTAGAATTTGAAGTCAGGAATGGTGATGCCTGCTAAAGTTCCTTTATTTTATAGGGTTGTTTTGGCTATTCTGGGTCTTTTTTTTCATATAAAGTTGAGTATTATATTTTATAGTCAGTGAAGATGTGAGCTGGGATTTTGATGGCAATTGCTTTGAATGTCTGGATTGCTTTTGGCAAGATTGCTATTTTTAGTATGTTTATCCTACCTATCCAAGAGCATGGGAGATCTTTCTATTTTCTGGTGTTTTCTTTAAATTCTTTCTTTAAAGACACAAAATTCTTACTATATAGATATTTCACTTGTTTAGTTAGAATTACCCCAAGATATTTTATGTTGTTTGTGGCTATTGTAAAGGGTAATGTTTCTTTGATTTTTTTCTCAGTATTTTTAATGTCTGTATATAGTAGAGCTATGGATTTTTTTAGTTAATCTTGTATCCTGCAAAATGGCTTAAGGTGTTTATGAGCCATAGGACTGCTCTGGTATAGTTTTTCAAGACACTTTTGAAAACTATCATATCATTTGAAAATACTGAAAGATTGACTAATTTTTCCAATTTGTATCTCCTTGAAATCCTTTTGTTGTTTTATTGCTCTAGCTACAACTGCAAGTACAATATTGAAGAGATGTGGAGAGAATTGGCAAACTTGTCTTGTTCTCGATTTTAGAATAATACAAAGAATTGAGGAAAGTAATCACATAAACACCACATAACTCTATTTTAAAAAAAAAACTGGGGTACACAACTGAATAGAGACTTCTCAATAGAGGAATCCAAATTGGCTGAAAGACATTTAAGAGAGTGCTCATCATCCTCAGCCATTAGGGTAATGAAAATCAAAACAACTCTGAGATACAATCTTATTCTTGTCAGAAGGGCTAAAATTAGAAACACCAATGACAGCTTATCTTGCAGAGGATGTGGAGAGAAATGGACACTCCTCCACATATGATGGGAGTGCAAATATGTACAGCCATTTTGGAGATCAGTATGGTGTTTCTTCCGGAATATGGGTATCTCCAAGTTGGCTGTACATATTTGCACTGCCACTAGCTATGGAGGGGTGTTCCCCTTTATGCACATCCTCTCCAGCATAAGCTGTCATTCATGTTTTAGATTTTAGTCATCTCGCATATGTAACATGGTATCGAAGAGTTGTTTTGGTTTGCATTTCCCTGATGACAAAGCGTGTTGAGCACATTCTTAAGTGTCTTTCCACCACTTTTGATTCCTCTATTGAGAACTCTCTATTCAGTTCTGGACCCCAGTTTTTAATAGGGTTATTTGGCGTTTTGGTGACTAATTTCCCAAGATCTTTGATTTTGGAGATCAGCCATCTGTCATATGTGGGGTGGTTGAAGATTTTTTCCACTCTGTGTGCTGCTGTTATGTCTTGTGGACTGTGTCCTTTGCCTTACAGAAGCTTCTTAGTTTCAGGAGGCCCCAGTTATTAATTGTGGATCTCACTTTTTATGCAACTGGTATTATGTTCAAGAAGTGGTCTCTTGTAACAATTCATCCAAGTGTACCTCCTACTTTCTTTTCTATGTGGTTCAGTGTGGCTGGATATATGTTGATGTCTTTGATCCATTTAGACTTAAGTTTTTGCATGGCAATAGACATTACTCTATCTCTAGTCTTCTACACACCACCATCCAGTCATATCAGCACAAATTTTTGAAGAGGCTTTCTTTTTTCACATTGTATAACTTCAGCTTCTTTTTTAAAAATGAGGTTTTCATAGGTGTGTGGGTTAATACCAGGGTTTTCACTTTGATTCCATTGGTCTTCTGGGTACTTTTGTGCCAATACCAACTGTTTTCAGGACTATAGTTCTGTAATAGAGCTTGACATTTGGGATTGTGATGCCTCCTTAAGTTCGTTTATTGCACATGGTTGATTTGGCTGTCTTGTGTCTTTTGTATTTCTATATAAAGTTGAGCATGAGCAGGATTGAAGGGAGCAGCTTTGCCATTGGATGCCTGTGATGGACATGGACAGGTGACATTGGGTGCAGGGTCAGGGGAGGCCCCATCCCCTGCCAGCACTCTGATTTGCATATTCAAATGCTGCCTGGAGACTCAGAAGACATCAAGAAAGTACAGAAACTGCCTGGGTTAATTTGCATAGCCACACCACCAAAAGAGATAACCTGCATATATGTGCATGTCAAAATCCCAAACAGATGGGATAACTTGCATGGATTTGCATAGCAAAAGCATGTAAAGCACCATAAATTTGCATATTAAAGTGCATTCCCACAACTCGGGTTTTTTCATTTGCATATCCAAATGTGAACCCCAATCAGTCTCACAGATTTGCATGCACCGTGCTCATTTGCATAATCACAAATTACTAGTGCCTCCTTTGCATAACACTTCAGTCTCATTTACATATTTAAATGAGCGACAGGGTTTTAAGTTGATCCAGACTGCTCAGCATCAGGCCCACCCTTTACCTGCAGCCCTGCCCGAGCTTGCCTGCCCCCTCACCCTCACCTACAGCAGTGCCAGCCCCTCCTTCCTGTCCTCCAGCCATTGCAAGGCAGCTCCCAGGTAAGGAGGTGCAAGAGCTGGAAGCACAGATTCAGGATGGGCAGGCCCCTGAGTGTGTGGCCGAGGTATGGGTGTGGCCTCTGTGGCGCACAGGTCTTGGTCCAGACCTTGTACACACAGGAAATGGTGACCAGGAGCAGGAGGTGACCTCCTGCCCACCCCTCACCATGTTCATCCCCAGGTGGGCATGGCAGGAGTCTCCTACCACACTCTGAGGTCAACAAGCAGCAATGTTAGGGCCCACAGGGCAGCGGCCCTGGCGGTCGTGGCAGTGCAGGTCATGACAATAAAACCCATGGGGATGCAGGGTGTGGCCCCAGTGAAATCACAGACCTTGGCCAGGTCTCCCCCCCTCCTGATCCTTCTGCTGTCAATCACTGAAGGCCACACCCCTCGCTGTCAATCACTGCAGGCCCCACCCCCTGCCAGGAGGAGTGCAGGGCGACTGGGCGGGGGACTTGTCTGCCATCTTCATAGGTGGAGAAGGGGGGCCCCAAGCCAATGGCAGGACTTCCTGGCAAGGGAAACCCGGCAGCGGAGACTCACGCCAGTAATCATGGGTGGGGCAGGACTTCAGCTCGCAGATTGCAGCCAAGGCCGACCTAAGCCGAGGCCATCAGGAACTTTTGTAACTGCTGTGGCCAGGACTGCATTACCCAGGATCCTATGCGGACGCTCTCTGCTTCGCTGCCCAGAGACTTCCGGGTTTGGACCTTCAGGCCAGGGACTGCATTTCCTAGCATTCTGTGGGGTCGATTCCTGCCTATAAGCCCAGGGACTTCCGGTTTTCATGTGTTGCGGCATGGGACTGCATTTCCCAAGGTGCTTGCGGTGGCTTCCTGATTTTCAGCATGAAACTTCTGGTTTTAGTTCGTGGAGGCTGCCCAAAGACTTCTGGGTTTGGACGTTCAGCCCAGGGATTGCATTTACCAGCATCCTCTGTGGCCACTTCCTCCTTCTCTGCCCAGACACTTGTTTTCATCTTTGGCAGCCTAGGACTGCATTTCCCAGGATGCTTTGAGGCTGCATCCTGCTTTCCTACCAACGGACTTCCGGTTGCAATCTTTGAGGGTCCGGGATTGCAGTTCCCAGCATGCTGTGTGCCCACGTCTTTCTTTTCGACCTTCGACTTCTGCTTCTGGACTTCAAGGCCACTGAAGTACAGTTCCCATCATGACCCAGGCATGTTTTGATGTCGTAAACCCTGCCGGGCTTTGGTCACTAGTCTAGAAATGTTGGAAAATCCATATTTCCTATTACACACTGTCTGAATTCTCATAGGCATAGGTCCCTCAAAGGCCTCATGCTCATGGACATGAGCCACCATGGCAACAAATCTCCCCATTATTCTGCTAATCAAAAACACTGCTCCCCAGAATACTACAACCCTGGGCAATGAGAGAGTGGAAAAGTAAACAAGAGCTAGACTCTTTTGTGGGAAATCATCTTCAAATGTCTTTCTTGATCCTCAAGTTCAAAGTTAAAATTCCCACAGCCAAGTTTACTTTGCATTCAATCAGTGGGGGTTATTGGGAGAATATGTGAAATGGAGACAGTCGCTGTCATTTCTAATATTTTAGACCTGGAGCCAAGATGAGCCCCAGACCACTCTTTAGGAGTTTGAGTACTGACAATTTGTCAACTTGAGGCTTCACTGAGACTCATGGCCATCTGTGGGCTTCTACAGAATTTTCTTAATCTTCAGTTAACAAGTCCATAATCACATTGAATTAAATCCTTTTTAGCCAGATTGGAGGTGTTGGTCCATACTTGCTCAGTGTGTCTTAACCCCTGAATATCGCAACCTCATCATTCTCTTAAAGTGCACAGCAGGTTAACACCTGTACTCCATGCACCACTGTCTCTTTTCATTTATTCACTTCTCTAAGACAGCTCTGATTCAACTCGACCCACATTCTGAACTCTGTAGTCACTTCTCTCCATCCACACTCTTCCCCGCCATGTCACACTTTCTGACTCACCTAGGTCGACCCTTCTGCTCAATCAGCAAATCTCATAATACTCTCATAACACTAAGCTGCATGTGGGGTTCTAGGCTAACCAGGGCTGAATGAGATTTTCAGCTTCAAGTAGCAAAACCAAACATAATATCAAAACCAAGGTTACTAAGATGGCCCGAGGGACTGGAGATCCTTGGTAAGGTTGTATGTCCTGATGGGCTTGAATGGCTAACCTGATCAGCACACACATAAGAGGTGTTCCAATCCCAGCAGTTGTGTTAGTGACTTGAGGATCCAAACAACTCTGTTTAATTTGGCCAGGATAACCCTTATATGCCAATATCCTCTTACACCTTCCATTCAAATCGCCACCATCAGACATATTCTGCCATCAGATTGGATAATTGAGCATATCCCCACCCAATCATACTTGAGCTTTCACAGCTGTGGCTTGAGAGAATCAGATGTGGGAAAGGTGTGTGTGTGTGGGGGGGGAGACCAGATTGTACCAAAGACTCAGGTTAACTCTAACACTAGTCCATGTACAGGCATTGGTGTCTCACAACTTTAGTCCCGGCACTTGGGGCACAGAGGCAGGCAGATCTCTGTGAGTTCAAGAGAAGCCTGTTTTACAGATTGAATTCCAGTACAGACTGCAATGCAATACACAGAAACTGTGTCTTGAGAAAACAAAAAATTAACAAAACAAAACAAACAAACAAACAAAACTTCTCCCCCAATTTTCAATTCTGGGATTTACTCACATGATGACACGTAGACATTTGTATGATTTCCATATTCATTGGATCAATGAAGCTCAGCCCTATCTAAACTCTTTATTCATTCTGAGCTGACTTGGAAATCTCATTAATCCTCCTACCTGAGCTTAGTGGCATAGCTTTTATGTGACCAGTTTTATTGGATCTCCCATCAGGAAACAGATTGAACTGAGTCTATGGTAACAGTAAAAACCCATTCTCCAAGTCATCTCAAACTCTAAGCATCTGTCTCTGTATTGTTAAATAATTAGTTTTATAGTCTTTAATCAGCTTTCCATTTTATGTAATCATTGCCATGACCACTGGAATCTAACCAGGGCTTCAGTAACCTTCCAATCTTAGTGGAAGAATAACGAAACAAGACATGTTCGTGTTGACTACATCTACTTTCAGGACAGAGATTAAACTGAGATAGATCCTGTTGAAAATTACAAAATCAATTGTATTTTTTTTAAGACAGTGTTTGTCAGTGGTCACACCCTACATTCCTGGTACTAGCTCTAAGACCGTGCTATGCTACCCTACACTCACAGAGATCTGAATTCCTCTAACACCCATGTGCTGCCAATAATGTTGAGTGCAGCAAGATACAAAGCAGACCAAGAGAAAGGCAAGCCACTACCTCTTACATTTATGTCAGGAAGAAAGCACTATTCCTGTATCCACAAACTCACACCAAGTTTCAGACACCTTCCTCTCCTTGGAGGGGCTGGAGAATTCTGAGACTGACTCCTCAATCCCCTGCTTCTACCTTTTATACCTCTCTAGGGTTTGGGATTAAAGGTGTGACCTCTGTGAGCTACAGACAATATTCAGGTCATACCTTGAAAACCTGTACTCCACAAAATTTGAGAATGCAAAGGAAATGAACAAATTTCTTGAAAATGTTCACCAAAATAAAATCTATGACAGACAAACACCTTCAATAGGCCTGTAAACCCCTAACGAAGTAGAAGCAGTCATCAAAAGACTTCCACCACACACACACACACACACACACACACACACAGAGAGAGAGAGAGAGAGAGAGAGAGAGAGAGAGAGAGAGAGAGAGACAGACAGACAGACAGACAGACAGACACACAAAAAAGGCCAGGGCCAGATGGCTTCAGTCCAGAATTCTACTGGAAAATCAAGGAAGATCTAAATTTCGTACTCCCCAAATTGTTCCACATAATAGAAACAGAAAGTTCATTGCCAAACACTTTTTTTTTGGAGGCCACAATCACCTTGGTATTCAGGCCACACAAAGACACAACTAGGAATAAAAACTACAGACCAATATCCCTAATGAATATTGATGCAAAAATACTCAATAAAATACTGGCAAACGGAATCCAAGCATACATCACAGAAATCACCCACCATGACCAAGTAGGCTTCATCACTGGTATGCAGGGGTTGTTTAACATTCTAAAAATCTATCAAGGTGATCCACCTTACAAAAAAACTGAAAAAGATTACCACCCGATAATCTTAGATTCTGAAAAAGCCTTCAGCAAAAATCAACAACCTTTCACGAAAAAGGCCTTGGAGCGAACAAGGGTAACAGGAACATATCTAAACATAAAAAGAGCACTATTCAGTAGACCAACAGACAATATCAAATTGAATGGAGGGAAGTTTAAGGGGATTTCTCTAAAATCAAGAACAAGACAAGGCTGTCATCTCATTCCATATCTCCAATATTGTACTTGAAGTACTAGCTAAAGCAATAAGAAAACAAAGGTAGATCATGGAGACACAGAATGGAAATGAAGAAATCAAACTTTTTCTATTTGCAGATGATATGATAGTTTACAAAATTGAACCCCCACCAAAAAAATAAAAAAAAATAAAAAAATAAAAAAAAACAAAAAACAAAAAACCATCTTCTACCAGGGAACACCTGAGGCTTATAAACATCTTCAGCAAACTGGCAGGATACAAGATATTCCCAAAATAATGAGTTGCCCTTCTTTATTCAGACAACAAAGGGGCTGAGAAAGAAATCTGAGAAACATCATCATTTACAATAGCCACATACAACATAGAATACCTTGAGGTAATGCTTACCAAATAAGCAAATGACCTAATAATAAGACCTTTGTGGCTTTAAAGAAAGAAATTCAAGAAGATAGCAGAAAATGGAAAGATCTCCCATGCTCTTGGTAGGATGAATATTGTAAAAATTGCAATCTTGTCTAAATCAATCCATAGATACTGTGCCATGCCCATTAACATCCCAGCACAATTCTTCACGAACCTTGAAAGGATAATAATAATGGACTTTATATTGGAAAACAAGAGAACCAGGATAGGCAAAATATCCTGTACAATAAAGGAAGTTCAGAGGTCATCACCATTCCCAACTTTAAGCTCTACTACAGAGCAATCCTCCTGAAAAGTGCCTGGTATTGCCAAGAAATAGAGCAGTAGACCAATGGAATTGAATAGAAAACATGATAATAACGCACACACCTTCGAACACCTGATTTTTGACAAAACAGTTAAAACTATACATTGGGAGGAGTAAATCATCTTCAACAAATGATGCTGGCACAACTGGATGATGGTGTGTAGAACTGCAGATAGAACCATGTCTATCGCCATGCACAAACCTCAAGTCAAACGGATCAAACACATCGTGATAAATCCTGCCACACTGAACCTCTTAGAAGAGAAAGTGAGAGGTACCCTTGAACAAATTGGTATAGAAGACTCCTTCCAAAACTTAATTAAAGACACTGAGATTGACAATTAGTAAATGGGACCTCCTCATACTTAGAACCTTCTATAAAGCAAAGGACACAGTTGACAAGACCAAATGGCAGCCCACAGAATGGGAAGTTTTTCACCACTCCTACATCTGACACAGGGCTGATCTCCAAAATATACCAAAAAAAAAAAAAAAAAAAAAAAAAAAAGCAAGAAAATAGCCATCAAAACACCAAATAACCCTATTAAAAAACGGGGTACAGAAATGAAAAGTATTGTCAATGGAGGAATTCAAAATGGCCGAAAGACACGAAATGAAGTGATCAACATCCTTAACTATCAGGGAAATGCAAATCAAAAGAACTTTGAGATACCATCTTACTCCTGCCAGAATGGCTAAAATTCGGAACACCAATGACATCTTATGCTGGAGAGGATGTGGAGAAAGGAGAACACTCCTTCTCTGCTGCTGAGAGTGCAAACTTACACAGCCAATTTGGAGGTCAGTGTGGCGGTTCCTCAGGAAATTGGGAATCAGTCTACCACAAGACCCGCTGATCCCTCTCTTAGTCATATACCCAAAGGATGCACATCCATGCAACAAAGACATGTGCTCAACTGTGTTCGTGGTGCATTATTTGTAACAGCAAGAACGTGGATACAACCTAGATGCCCCTCAACTGAAGAATGGATAAAGAAGATATGATGGCACTTCTACACAATGGAATACTACTCTGTGGGGGGAAAGAAAAAAACAATGGAATCTTGAAATTCTCAGGCAAGAGGATGGAACTTGAAGAAACCATCCTGAAAGAAGTAACACAGTCACAAAAAGAAGGACATGCTATGTACTTGCTCACATATGTATTTTACATATAGAGCAAAGGATCACCAGCATATAATTGACAACACCAGAGAAACTGATACACAAGGAAGATCTAAGATATTCATGTAAGGTCCCTCAATGAAGGTGGAAACAAAAAATTCTCCAGAGCACAAGGGGATTGGGGAGCCGTTAGTGTGGTGGGGACTAGGAGAAATAGAAGGGGAGGAGGGGAAACCACGTGGGATTAGGAAGACTGAGTCAGCAGAGGAATAGAAGAGAGAAAAGAGAGAGAAAGAGAAAGAGAGAGACCGTAAAAAGGGGAGCCATTATAGGATTGAAGAGAAAACTGAACCAACACAAGGGTGTGAAGTCTTCATGAAGAAGGAGTTTCTGAAGGTATTTCATCTGGCCCAGGCCAGGGGCAAACTTTGCAAGGGTCCTCAGGTTCCAGCAGGCATTCACTTCCAGTTCTCGTATACTGCATGGTGCAAATACCTCCAGCAGCTCTAGGGTGTTATAGACAGGGAGGCCCCCAAACTCCAGCTTTTCACAGATCACCTGCAGCACATCTTTTCTCTGCTGGGCCCAGCAGTGGAAACATTCCAGGTATTCACAGAGATGTCTGGAATGGAGGGAAAGGTTCATCACCACAGTCACAACCTCTTTCCCCTGTCTTTCGGGATGGTGCACAACTGGTTGGGTCTCTGTGACCACACCTGGAGAGCAGATACCATCCTCTGTTGCAGCCCACATGTTCTAGAAGTTATGACTGGCATCCAGAAAATCAAGCACGTCTAATTTTGAATTCCTGTTGGTGAAAAAAAAAGGGGATTCAAATGGCAGGACTGCCAATGCATAATTGGCTTTCACCTCACACTTCCACTTCCCTTGAAAGCATCCTGGAATCCAAGACTCAAAATTTCCCTTTCTAGGGTCTGGCTGCAAAAGGAGATCAAGGAGATTCAAATTGGAATGAAGATTCCAAACTGTCTCTATTTGCATATGATATGATTGTTTACATAAGCGACCCAATAAACTCTACCAGGCCACTCCTACAGCTGATACACACATTTACCAAAGTATCAGTATACAAGGAAATCTCAAAAATTCAGTAGTCCTACTTTATTCAAATGACAAATAGATTGAGAAAGAAATAATAGAAACATAACCCTTTTTAATAGCTTCAAACAACATAAAGTATCGTGGCGTAATGCTTACCAAACAAGTGAAAGTCCTACATAATAAAACTTTGTGGTTCTAAACAAAGAAATTAAAGAAGATACCAGGAAATGGAAAGATCTCCCAAGATCCTGGATATCTAGGTTAATATGGTAAAAATGGCAAACTTGCCAAAAGCAATCTAGAGAATCAATGCAATCCCCATTAAAATCCCACCACAATTGTTCACTGACCTTGAAAGTATAATAACCAACTTTATATGGACAAACAAAAGACCCAGGATAGCCAAAACAGCCCTGTATAATAAGTGAACGTCAGGAGACATCACCATCCCTGAGGATAAGCTCTAATACACAGCTATAATTCTGAAAACAGCCTGGAATTGCCACAAATAAAGAAAGAAAACAAAAAGGTAGACCAGTAAAATAGAATTAAAAATTCTGATATAAACCCACACTCATATGAGCACCTGATTTTCTACAAAACAGCTAAAAGTATACAATGGAATGAGGAAAGCATCTTCAAGAGATGGTTTTGGCACAATTGGATGATGGTGTTTATAAGACAGAACATAGACCCAAGTCTGTCACCATAAACAAAACTCAAGTCCAAAGGGATCCAAGGCCATCAACATCAATGCAGCCACACTGAACCTCTTAGAAGAGAAAGTAGGAGATACCCTTGAACAAATTGGTATAGGAGACCGGTTCCTGAACATAATTCCAGGAGCACAGACACTGAGAACAACAATTAAAGAATGGGACCTTTTCAAAATTAGAAAATTTTGTAAGGCAAAGGACACAGTGGAAAAGACCAAATGGCAGCCTACAGACTGGGAAAAGATTTTCACCCATACTATATCCGACAAAGGGCTGATCTCCAAAATATACAAAGAACTCAATACACTAATCAACAAAATACCAAACAACCCTATTAAAAAATATGGTACAGAACTGAAGAAAGAATTCTCAATAGATGAAATCAAAACAGCTGAAAAACACTTAAGAAAGTGTTCAACATCCGTAGCTATCAGGGAAATGCAAATCAAAACAACTTTGTGATACCATCTTACCCCTGCCACAATGGCTAATATTAGAAACACCAAAGACAATTTATACTAGAGAAGACATGAAGAAATGGGAACACTCCTCCACTGCTGGTGGGAGTGCAAACACATACACCCATTTTTGAGATCAGTATGGGAATTATTTTACCATCCCCTTCTTGGACATATTCCCAAATGATTCCCATCCATGCAACAAAGACATCTGCTCAGCTATGTTGTTAGCAGCATCTTTTGTAATAGCAAGAACCTGGAAGCAACCTAGATGCCTCTCAATTGAAGAATGGATAAAGAAGATGTGGCACATCTCTGCAGAAAAAAAATAATGGAATCTTGAAATTCGCAGGCAAATGGATGTCTCTTGATGAAACCATTCTGAATGAGGTAACCCAGTCACAAAAACATGAACATAGAATATACTCACTCATATATGGATTCTAGAGCTAGAGCAGTGGATCACCAGCCTATAATTCACACCACCAGTGGAACTAAGATACAAGGTGTATTCTAAGAAATTCATATAAAGTCCCTCACAGAAGGTTGAAAGGAGAACTCCCCCAGAGCACATGCGAGTTTGGGCGGGGGGGTCACAGAATGTAGAGAGAATTAGGAGAAAGAGAGTGGGAGGAGGAAAGCAGGTGATCCTATGAAGATTGAGTCAGGGTAGGAATAGAAGACAGAAGAGAGAGAGAATGAGAGTGAGAGAGAGAGGGAGAGAGAGAAACAGGATAAAAGAGGGAGCCATTAGTGGTTTAAAGAGAAAACTGAATCTAAAGAAAGGTCTAGAGACCTACAAACCTGTTGCCAACTAACAATTTGAGCAACCATGGAAAGGCTACCATAAATTCCCTTAATGAGTACTGAGATCAACAACTACCTTATTCACCATCAGGGAACCCTCCTCTAGTACTGTTGGAAACAGAATCAAACACACATACCTAAACACTGAGTCGAACTAGAATCTAGATGCAAAGGGAGAGGAAAAGACCAGGTTGTAGAAACATACAGACAGCTGACCTGAACAAGGAGTAGATAACAGGCCTCTACACTGATAACTTGGCATCCAGAATGGGACTGACTCAGGTGTCTCTGAATATGAGTCTCAGCCAGAAGGACTGTGCAGTCTTGGGGACCTCAAAGAGTGGATCCAGGATGTATTGTAGTGCAAAAAAGGAACTTGCAGACACATGGAGAGACTCCCTTAACCTAGAAACAGGAGAGAAGTCCTAGCCACTACTTGAATTGACTTGACAGAAATATGTGACCCCACCAGGATGGCATTGCCATTCATGTGGAATTGGGGTGGGGGGATGGACGGGAGGATGGTCAGGGTTCATGAGAGGGGGCAGGATGAGGAATGGAGGGAGGGAGAGGGAACTGGGATAGGCATGTGAAATAAAAAATAAATTAGATTATTAAAAAATCAAAGCAAAAACAAACAGAAAAATCACCCAGGCCAAGAACGTACAGGCTGCTGGTAATGCAGAACACCAGGGTAAACAGCACCAGGCTCTTCCTGGTACAGAAGTCCTAAGCCATGCTCATCCAGGAGCCATGCTGGGTTGTTGATGGGCTAGGTGCATTGGGCCAGCTTTTGGGCAGTCAGAGAGGAGAAGAATTCTGAAACCCTAGCAGCAAATGACCGAAGTTGCCCCTGGCCCATCCCTCCTCTCCTCAAGTGGCAGTGACTGTGATTGTAGGGACAGGGTGGGGGTGATGGTGGGGAGGTGGAGGATAAGGGGGTGTTGCGGAAATTAACTTTGGTAAAGATTTTTATGTCAACTAAAAAAATACAACTAATAAAATAGATGGTAAATAGATGTGATGGGTATGTGCAGACTTGTTACAATCAGTCTGAAGCAAAGAAGTCAAAATAAGATAACAGTGGTCTAGTAGACAGGTCAAAAGGCCTGTAGATTTATAGGTCAATGCAACTCATCAAAGCTGCACAGAGAACATCAAAAGGAACTTCAGGTGTTATGAATATGATTCCACTTCTCTGGGCAATAAAACATAGAACCGGACAAAAGGCTTGGCCAGATCCATAAGAGTCAAAAAGAGATAAAAATAAAATTATAATAATGAAAGATAACATAAAAGAAGAGTTGGTGTACCACACATAATCCGAATAAGGGCCCAACTGTTAAGAGAGCAGAAGTTGCAGAGAGGCTCAGGGGAAAGCACCAATGTAAGAACGTACAGTCAGTAATTAAATAAATAAGATGTTCACTTCAGGCATGTACCTCTGAGTAAGAGTCACTGATCAGAAAAAAGAAAAAGAAAAAGAGAAAAGGAGAGATTTTTCTACACTAGGAATGTCTGAGAAAATCAGAGAAAGAGACTACAGGTAACGTAAAAAGATATAGGGGTTCAAAGAAAAGTCATAAAAAAATAAGAACAAGATGAAAACTGATTGCTGTGGGCTCTCATATATACAAATATAAATTTAAGATTAGTAATATGAGTTAAAAATTTTGACCATACTAGGTTAATTGTTTAAAATTTCCGGTTATTTCTCTCAGGAAAAATATATGTACTTGCTAAACAGGTCTATCTGTGTTTCCTGTTAAAAACCTGTTTTATTACAAGAATATAGCTAAAACAAAAATGGTTTAAACGTTTTTGCTGTCTAATGTTAACAGCCCTCAGCTCAAAATTTACCTCTGAGTGCTCGTCATTAAATGCAGATTATCAGAAAATCAGATGTCTTTTTAATGTAGATGACATTAATTCTGTTTTATGTCGAAAGCTGTTAAAAATTGAAACTAATTAAAAAGTTACAATTATTAACACTGGAAATTAACATACACTTAACAGGAACCAAGGTGACAATGGGTTTAAAGACATAAATTGTGCTAAAATTATTTGATATTATAAGAAGCCATTACAGGATAATTATTTTTTTTATAAAACAATTTTTAAATGTTTAAATTCAGAATGTTACATTATATGTGTGCTTTATTACATTGTTAATATTTGTACTTAAATGGCTAAAATTTAAGATCATAGCCATACACTGTATATACTAACCAAAATTTGAGAAGCTAATTTTTTTATGATACAGAGGGCAATCCATCCTTGTTTTTGCTAAATTTGGTAAGCCTAAGTTAGTTAGATAAACTGAATCACAGAGCTGTTTTATGTTTTCCTAAAAGGAGTTTCAAATTAAAATCAGTATTTTTAAAGCTAAAACTGACAATGCAAAGTTCGAGTTTTATAAAATCTGGTAACTATTAGAAAATGTTAAGAAACACAAGTTACCAGCCATCCTTATAGATTAACTTTTGGTTATAGTCAAACTAAGTATCAGGTTAATGGTTTAAAAGTTCTGTTTATTTCTCTCAAGAAAAATATATGTACTTGCTAAAAAGTTCTATCAGTGTTTCCTGTTAGAAAACTGTTTATTGCAAGAATAGAGCTAAAACAAAAATTAGATTAACTTTTGGTTATATTCAAACTAAGTATTAATGATTAATAATAGGAATAAACCTCACTCTGTCTCCTATACACATTCTAAAAGTTTAACTTTAAATCGAGTAACTGAAAACCAAGTTATCCATTAAGATCTACCTAGAAAGACTTCTAATACTACAGAGATCTGTAGAATAAGGCTTTTAAATATTAACTAAAAAGCTGTAATAATTTCAGACAAAGAATCACAGAACCTAACAATGATCAAAGGTCTCTAAAGAACATTGTGGGGCAGCATGGATTGTGATGACACTGACCATGGAGCAAGATGCTGAAACACAATGCCTGCAGCATGATAGGACCCAGCTCGGACTGTGTAGAGGCTGCAGGGTACTGGAAAATTGTCTGCACCTTTGCCTAGACAAAATAAGTTCAGACTTTTCCAATTCCAGGTTCCACAGGAAAAAATAACAAAAAAAAAAAAAAAAACCTCTCACATTATTATTATGTACTTGGTGAAAATTTTCTCCCCTCAGTGCCATAGAAAATTTGTTATGGCTAAGAATATAAGGAATGGTCCCAGTGATTTCTTTTTATAGATTCAAAAGTAACATATAATTAATGCTTCTTAACTTTTAATCAAGTTCTGATAAGCTAATAGAGCATGGACAACCAGCTGTTTAGTCACAAACTCAAAGTTTTATGATTTGTATTGGGTGTCATTGAAGTGTAAATATGAAGGATGTTTCATCAGGCCTAAGGCACCACTGACCAATTTATACATGGATCGCTCTTGACAGAAGAAAAATGTACAAGTTTTTAACCCAAATCTGTAGTCTGGACCCACCTTGTTGGTGTTAAATTGCCTCTTGTGATTTCTTCCTTTCTTTCTTTCTTTCTTTCTTTCTTTCTTTCTTTCTTTCTTTAAATCAATGTTGATATCGATTTGTTATCTCTCTAGGAGATAATTATGAGAAATTATCTCTTTATTCATTCATTTTTGTTCATATCTATGATTAAGAACTCAATGACCCTTCAGTATTGAGCAATCATTTAGGCTTCACGCATAAAACACCATCCACTTGTTTAAAGATTATTCATTTAATTATGAAAATCTGTCATTATGTATTCAGTGATCACTGGAGTTTTGAGCCTCCTTAGGGGAGTCCATCGTGCCAGACCATCACATCATCTAATACTACACTTACTTCCTTAACTGTTAAACTAGGAAATTAAATGATAATTCATCACTTAATTAATGAATTTAAAATACAGGTAATGTTATGGACCATGAGTCCCTTTTGGAGTCAGATTTTGAAGTTGATGTAACATCATCTCATTACTTCATCATTTAGCTATATAAAGAGATCTTTACATCAGCGATATGTTTAGGACTTTGGTGCCATTTCGCCAGTGTTAATATAAACATAAATATAAAATGCCCACTAATTTATGATCAATTTAATTTTTTTTAAAACATCACTATTCCAGGAAGAGATCAGTCTGACTACTCCATGTGGGATTTATTTATGCACAACCATGTCATTATTCAATAAATTTTCATTTTATATTAATTACCTAAATCAACGAAGACAGTGTTCTTCTTGACTTGGGTCTGGCCATTCTTCCATAGCAGTTAATCGCGTGGCATTATTTAATTATCTAAGTACTACTTCCTGATTATTTCATTATTCAAATCTGTCTGGGTCCACCTTCTCGGTGTAAATTGTCTCTTGTGATTTCAATATTCATTTATTTATTTATTTAAATCAATGTTGATATCATTTTGTTATCTCTTTAGGGGTGAATTATGAAAACTTATCTCTTTATTCATTTATTTTATTGTTGAAATCTATGATTAAGGACTCAAAGTCTCTTCAGTATTAAGCAATCTTTTAGGCTTCACACATAAATCACCATCCACTTCTTTAATTTTATTCATTTCCCGCAGACCTTTCAGTGGGCAACGGGGCTTTGGGGATACTAAGACTTCGATGAATAGGTCAGGAGTGGCTTCGGCTTGACAAACAGACATAATCACACTCGAGGAGGTTTGCAACTGCTGCGATTTTTACTTCAGAGCAACAGGTTTTTTTATGCAGAAAGTTCAAGAAACAGATCTTTGGCCACAGTTTAATATTTATAGACATACTATAGAAATGTCAGCAATTATTTTGGAGCATGAGATAATAAATACATATCATTTTTATTTTGGCCTGCTTGTTGTCAGGTTACCAGGGATTTGATTTACTTAGTTTAGAGAATAATCATTGTCTCTGGTCAGTAAACTTTTAACAGCATTGATAAGAACACTTGTACTGTTTTATTGATTCAGGGGCCCTAAAAACTCAGTAGTAAACCCCACAACAGCTTTGCTTTGGGCTGTCTAATTAGGCAGGGTCATCTTTTGGGCAAAATGCCTATAGCTTTAGGTATGTTAATTTATTAGGCCTTAGACTGACACCTGAAGTCTCCACTGGTGACCTGGGATTTGTAGCTGAGGGCTGGTCTGTATCTCTTTCTGTCCCTGAAACTATATCTAAGTGTTTTCTGGGCTTCTCTGAATTAACAATGGAGCGATAGTCCAAAGCACCTATGACCAAAAGAGTTAAAGCTAGCATAGCACAACACCTAGCACATGTTCCAGACTGCAGTTGGGCAATCACCTGCAGGGTCCTGAACCACTTTTCCCCAGGAGGCATAAGCAGGTTTGGTGTGAACCTCTGGACAGGTAGACATTGAGATTTCTCTCAGCCATTGCTACACTCTCTCCACTGGGCCTGGTGTGGCAGTTTCCCCTTTTTATTTTTTAAACAGAACAGCTGGAAATCTCGCTGGAGTGTTCTGATGGAGTGAAGTGCTATTCTGAAAAGAATAGGAAAGGCCAAACACACTATAAATAAAATAGCAGCTCCAATTCCTAGGAAAACAAAATACTGAGTCCAGCTTAATGGATTCAGGGATCTTAGATTTTATAAAACTGTTGATGCTAGGCATGAAATGTCTCAAGTATCTATCTTTCTCTGACTCATAATCGTAATTTCCTCTTGCAATGCCTTGATATCATAGGTTAAATTGCTATCCTCCCATACACCCAAGAAATGTGCCTTAGTCTCTTTCCAATTAGAGGAAGAGTTGTATGGAAGAGGTGTAACACAGATATACTTAAACTCTGCATGGCATTTAGTTGCTGAGTCTTAAGATTTTGTATGTCTGGGCCCATTTCTATCATTGCCTCTTCTAAAGCATTTAATCTAGTTTCTAATTTCAGATCTATTAACCTCTGTTCTGACAAAACAAAAGAGACATTCCTATGCATGTCATTCACAAAGGAAGCTGTCTGCATTTCCTTTACTAATGCTGTTGTTGACACTGCAAAAGAAGTCAAAATGGTATCAGTGCTGTCATTCTTACAATTAACGAGGCAACAATTTTTTTTGGCCTAATCAATTCATTAATTTTGCTAAACATGTTTATAGCCAAATTATCATACCAAGTATCGTTACCCAAATCTACTGGCAAATCACCCAAATCACATAAGCAGGCCTTTTAACAATCAATATAGTTGAAAAGGTTTATCATAACCTTATTGTACACAATTAGTTAATATGCAAGATCGACACTCAACAAAAAATGAGTCCCCTTCTTTCTTTATAAGCACGAATTTGTTATGTCCAAACATTAATGTATAGGGGTAAGAGAGACAAGCTATTGACTTGGAAACCTTTGTTTTTTTGTTTTTTTGTTTTTTTTTTTTTCTATAACATTGGCTGCTGCAACTAACCTGAACAGATCTGGCTGAGGATTCCCATATGTCCCATCCAGTTTTTACAAATACCATACAGGTGACACCCATCTCCTTATGGGCTCGTTTTTTGAGGAGTGTATCCTCCAAATTGAGCAAAATGATCCTTAAGGTAGCCAGAATATCCATGATCAGGTGATGGTACAGAAAAATCCCAGATAATTTCTTCTGAAGCCAATGGAGCAAACCTTGTTCCAGTGTGAGGAAATCCACAATGAAGCCAGTTAGGCATCTGATCTTCATTTTCTTCCCATAAACTTTTTTTGTATTTTACCAAGCAATATGGCAATCTAGAAGGCAGCGGCTGATTTATTATCATAGTGTCATTAAAATTATAGTGCCCCAAAGTAGCAATTTGTAGTTGCCACATAGGCCACTGTTTTGGACTCTTATCTGTAACATGCTCATTTTCAGGAGTGTCAGTGAGGAAAGTTCTATAGCTATCATGCAAACAACCACCTGGAGGTATACCACTGAGTGTTATGCAGATTGGTAAGGAATCTGATCTACCCTTGTAATTTACATACCCAGATGAATTAATCTCCATATGAAAATCTGGATTCCACATCAGCACATCAGTAACAATAGATATGGTTTTAATGAGCTCTGTATTTTCACAATGCCATTAGGGCTTCCACCTAAACAACCCTGAGTCACTCACTGTCTGTGGGCACATTGGTCTGAGCCTGGCTTCTTCCTGCTGGCAAGGGACAATGTGGAGTGGGGGATTCAGGTTTTAGTGGACTCAGCAAGAGGGGTGGATGGAGAAGTTTCCCTTAGATTCGAGTCTGGAGACCTCCAGCATCTGTTTCTGGAGTAGGTGGAGAAGGAGGGTTAAGTGAAGTTTCAGCCATAGCAGAGAGTTTCAGGTAGCATCATACCATTCCCCAACCTCCAGGTACCGAAAGCAAGCCCTCCACTGAATTCACCTCAGTTCAGACTCTGCCCTTTAAAATCTGCCATTATAGGATCGACATCAGAGTGGGGCAGATACAAAAGCATCCACCATCTGATCACTTGTTTTTGTTTTTGTGTTTTATTTATTTAACTTATTATTTTACATGTCGATCCTATTTCCCTCTCCCTCCCTCCCTCTCTCCCTCCATCCCTCTCTCACCTTTACACTCTCTGCCCTCCCACATGCACCATAGCCACTCTCCACTCTAATCACCCCATCCCATTTCCCTATATTGGGGAATGCCATCCAGTTGGGGTCATGGAGATCTGAGAGGTCATGTGAAGTTGGGACTAGGGCTTCTCTCCTGTCTCTAGGTTAAGACAGTTATCCCTTCATGGGGGATGTGTTCGCAAGGTCCTTTTGTGCACCAGGGATACATCATGGCTCCACTGTCTGAGGTCCCTTAGACTGCTCAGTCCATCTGGCTGAGACCCATATTCAGGGAACCCTGAGTCAGTTCCATGCTTGATTCCCAGCTGTCAGTCTGGGGCTCCTCCTCTGTTAGCTCCTCCTTTCAGGTAAGCAGTCTCTATTTGTTTCTGCAGCCTGGTGTTTTCCTCTCCATCTGCATCTGGATTCTAGTTCGACTCAGTGATTATGTATGGGTGTTTGTTCCCGTTTCAAACAGGTATTAGATGAGGGCTCCATGGATAACTTAGTTATTGATCTCACTATCTGGGAAGAGCATTTATGGTAGCATTTCCACGGATGCTCAAATTGTTAGTTGGCGATACTTTTGTAGATCTGTAGACCTCTTTTAATGTTCAATTTTATCTTCAAACAAATATTGGTTCCTTCTTTTATGTTTTCTCTCTCTCTCTTTCTCTCTCTCATTCTCTCTCTCTCTCTCTATCGATCTATCTATCTTTCTCTCTCTACTTCCTTTCTTCTATTCCTAACAGGGCTCAATCTTCCTAATCGCAGGTGTTTCCTTTCCTCCCCCTTGCATTCTCCTACTTCTCTCTCCATTCACTGCCCCCACTTCCCCTGTGCTCTGGGTGACTTGTCCCTTCCCGTTTCTGTGAGGCACTTTATATGAATCTTTTAGAATACACCTTGTATCCTAGTTCCTCTGGTGCTGTGAATTACAGTCTGGTGATCCTTTGCTCTAGGTCTAAAATCTATATATGAGTGAGGACATACTATTTTCCTCTTTTTGTGACTGGGTTACCTCATTCAGGGTGGTTTCTTCAAGTGCCATCAACTTGCCTGTGAATTTCAAGATACCATTATTTTTTTTCTGCAGAATACAGTTACACTGTGTAGATGTGACACACCTTGATTATCCATTCTTCAATGGAGGGGCATCTAGGTTGCTTCCAGGTTCTTTCTATTACAAATAGTGCTTCTATGAACATAGTTGAACAGATGTCTTTGTTGCATGGATAGGGATCATTTTGGGTATATGCCTAAAAGGGGAATTGCTGGGTCCTGTGATAAACTAATTCTCATTTTCCTGAAGAACTGCCATACTGATCTCCAAAATTGCTGTACGAGTTTGCACTCCCACCAGCAGTGGAGGAGTGTTCCCCTTTCTCCACATCCTGTCCAGCATTAGTCATCATTGGTGTTTCTAACTTTAACCATTCTTCCAGGAGTACAATGTTATCTCAAAGTTGTTTTGATTTGCCTTTCACTGATGGCTAATGATGTTGGGCACTTTCTTAAGTGTCTTTCAGCCTTTTTGATTTCCTCTATTGAGAATTCTTTCTTCAGTTCTGTACCCCATTTTTAATAGGGTTATTTGGTGTTTTGTTGACTAGTTTCTTGAGTTCTTTGTATATTTTGGAAATCAGCCCTTTGTCGGATATAGGATAGGTGAAAATCTTTCCTAGTGTGTGTGCTGCTGTTTGGCCATCTCCACTCTATGCTTTGCATTACAGAAGCTTCTAAGTTTCGAGTGGAACCCTTTATTAATTGATGCTCTCAGTGTCTGTGCACCTGGAGTTATGTTCAGGAAGCAGTCTCCTATAAATATTTGTTCAAGGGTACCTACTACTATCCCTTCTAAGAGGTTCAAGGTGGCTGGATTGATGTTGAGGCCTTTTATCAATTTCAACTTGAGTTTTATTCATGGCGACACACATGGGTCTATCTGCTGTCTTCTACACACCCTCATCCAATTGTGCCAGCACCATTTGTTGAAGATGCTGGTCTATTGTCTCCAGTGATTTCATTATTTATATACTTATATCAATGGTGATATCATTTTGTTATCCCTCTAGGGGTGAAGTATGAGATATTATCTCATTATTCATTCATTTTTTTGTTCAAATCTGTGATTAAATACTCAATGAACTCTTAAGTCATGAGCAATCTCATAGGAGTCACGTGTAAAACACCATCCACTTGTTGAATTTTTATTCATATATTTATGAAAATGTGTCATTATTTATTCAGTGATCGCTGGAGTTTTGAGCTTCGTTATGGGAGTCAGTCATGCCAGACCATCATATCATCTAACACTACACATACTTATTTAACTGTAATACTAGGAAATTAAATAAAAATTCATCATATCATTAACATATTTAATATAAAGGTGATGTGATGGACCATGGGTCTCTTTTGGAGTCAGATGTTGGATGTTGATGATGTAACATCATCTCATTACTTAATTATTTCGCTATTGAAACAGATCATTACATCAGCCATAGTTTTACAAGTTTGGTGCCAACTTGTAGAGTTAATATTAAGCACCAACTAATTAATTATCAATTTAAATTTTTAAATACATCATTATTCCATGAAGAGAAGGTTTGACTTCTCCATGTCGGATTTAATTATGAAGCACCATATTATTATTCAATTATATTTCATTACATACTATTTATTTAAATCGATGAAGATGTTGTCGTTCATGACAGAAGTCTGGTTATTCCTCCCTGGGAATTAATCGTGTGCCATTATGTGTTTGGCCCCTGTGTGACTGACACAGCAGGAGACTGGTACCAGAAGCAGTGCCCAGAGAATGAGGGACACTGGGTTATGCAGTGATTACTGATTATGTAATAATATATTTTTAAAGATCGAATGATTAAACGATTGAAAAAATTGTATTATTTCGCATCATCAGTTTCTGAGAGGTTGCAATAGAGGTGAACTATGAAGGACACAGTCAACACCGATTTTAAAAACTGAATAATTCAATAATCTCATGATCAGAGAATCTTATCTAATGAACTCTGTTGGGCTGATAACATGACACACCTCCAACTCCAAATAACTCTTAATAACCAAATTAGAAATTGGGATTCAGGACTCAATAGAGAATTATCATTTGAGGAATCTAAAGTGATTCATAGGACAATAAGACAGTACTCAAAATCCTTAATCATCAGCCAAGTGCAAATAAAACAACTCTGAGAAACAATGATATCAAGCTGCTCTAAAGGTACCAGAATGAAGAGAAATTTAATTTATTTTCAACACTTAGGAAAGGATTATGGTAGAGGCGATTAATGGTATTGTTTGCATTCTGGAAATGACAAAATTGAAGCATAGAAAATAGGTTGAAATACTCATCATTGTGCTTTAATGGCATAATGATGCTTTCGTTTTCATCCTTATATCATTATAGGGATGTTGTAGCTTGAGAGACTGGTAAATATGTACAACTCAAAAAAAAAAAATCCCTCTTTAGTTTTTGTGAGAAAATCAGTGAGGCTGTAAGGTTAGTCAATGGGTGGGTATGCTAATTTTAGCATGTGGGAGGTGCACTAAATTGTGACAGAATGTTGGATCCTAAAGGTTGCCTGGCAACCCTGCTTGCATTCTCTATCCTGATATCATGGGCCAAGGACCAGAGAGCAGCTTTGATAAAGTGTTATCACAGGACATCACAATCTCCCAAGATAACTATCTCCTAAAACTTTTAATGGCAGCATTTGATTCCCCTAACCAAGTCATAGCCAAATCTCTGGAAGTTGTTCTAGCGCTATTACTGATTACCCAATTCAACATTACCTAATATCAGAGAATACAGTCTGTGGATGAAAGGTTCAAAGACTTCTGTTTATAAATGATCTCTCTTCTAAGAAGTAAAACTATGGATTAAAAGATAATAAGACTCACAATTACTCATCAAAAGGTGAGTGTTCCTTTTGTAACTTCCATCAGGTTGGTGATAATCCATGTGTTAGGGTAGACATAGGGATTATTGGAATGCAGTTCATCTCTTTTGAGGCAGCTGTCCAACATCAAATGTGTGATATGTTCTAAAGAACTGCATACACAATGACATTTCAGCATATACACATTTTACTACTCAATTCTGTCAATAAATAAGCCATGAACTGGGGAGTTTCACACAAACTTGTGGGAGTCAAGTTGGAGAAAACTTGTGTCCAGTATGGCAGACCATGTCATCCTCTGATTATGTTATTATTTAATTATTAAAATAGGACATTAGATTATCCATGATCAGTGGATTAGTGTTCCACAATGTGGGAGTGAAGTACTTTAGACCATCTAAATATTAATTATGTAATTAAATTATTTAAAATAACGATGACATCATTGTTCACAAGTCTGTTTTGGAGCCACCTTAGGGAAGTGGATGGTGTTACATCAGCTCATTATTTGATTATTTAGTTATATAAAGCAATGATGATATCATCTGTGACACCTGGAATTTGGTGCCACTTTGTGGGGACAAGTGTGACAGATCATCTAATAACATGATAAAGTGTTTAAATTGACTATTCGTGTTTATACCCAAGATAATGTACATATTTGTATAATCTTGTAAATCAGTAATCCTCTATCCCACGAAACGTCCTGTATAGCTCCCTCTTATGGAGTTAATATGCAATATCATCACATTTTACGATTAATTGTTTCAATTGACGATGATGACATCCTTCATGACTGGAGTCTGGCCATTCCCCCTGCCACTTAACTGCTACATCACCTCTTTATTGTGACAGTTAGCTATTACTGACATATTTAATTATTTAAACGGCAGACATTGACATCATCGATTACGATTACTGTGTAAATATCTGTCCGGGACAAGGTTAGGAAAGTCGTAGACATGGACAGAGCGGATTCTATTTTTTTTTTAATTGAAGCTCCCTCTCTGATGCTTCTAGCTCATGTCAAGTTGATATAAAACTAGCCAGCCAGGAGAGCTGCTTCTTTTTTTTTTTTTTTTTTTTGTCTTTTTCTTTATTTAATTTTATATAACAAAGTCCAATTAAATGAAAACAAACATTTACACACAATATTTGGGAATTTGGACGTTGTTCTTTCCAAACTACTTCCTGCTGGTAAGGGGCGCTGTCTTGGGGGATTCGAAGAAGATTCAGATATCCTAGCTGTAGTCTGTAGGGCTGTTTTGTCCAGCTGTTTGGAATGTAGGATCAGCTTGTACTCTGTTTCAGGCGGTCTGGTGTGACCAAACCACATTAGTCTGGAAGGAATCCACATTTTTTCATTTTCTGTGGAAACAAAAATAGAAATACTTTTCTCCAGTAACTTGTTCTTAAACTTAAATTTTGGAGTCAAAGCATTTTTTTTAATTTATTATTATACATGTCGATCCCAGTTCCCTCTCCCTCCCTCCTTCCCTCCCCTCCAGCCCTCCCTCCCTCCTTCCCTCCCATTTGCCCTCTCTGCCCTCTCCCATGCACTCTAAACTCTCCCCTCCCAACCCCCCACCACAATACCATATGTAGGGGAATGCCATCCAGTTGGGGTCATGTAGATCTGACAGGTCCTGTGAAGTAGGGACTAGGGCTTCTCTCCTATCTCTAGAATAAGGCAGTTATCCCTCCATGGGGGATATGTTTGCAAAGTCCTTTTGTGCACCAGGGATACATCCTGGCTCCACTGTCTGAGGTCTCTTAGACTGCTCAGACCTTCTGGCTGAGACCCATATTCAGAGGGGTCCGAGTCAGTCCCCTGTTGGCTTCCCAGCTATCAGTCTAGTGGCCCTTAGCTCCTCCTTGTTCAGGTAAGCTGTCTGTATGTACTTCTTACCGCATGGTCTTGTCCTCTCCATCTGCTTCTGGGTTCTAGTTCGACTCAGTGTTTATGTATGGGTGTTTGCTCCTGTTTTCAACAGGCATTAGTTGAGGACTCCATGGAGATGTTAGTTGTTGATCTCACTCTCCGGGAAGGGCATTTATGATAGCCTTTCCTCAGAAGCTGAGATTTTTAGTTGGGAGCAATCTTGTAGTTCCCTTGTCCTCACAAAAGGAAGACGACCCAGAACAGGGAAGAACTGCTCTCTCCCAGCTCTGCTGGTGATGCCCCTGCTGCGGCCATCTTTTCAGCTGATATGAACATTTTAGCTACTGCTGCTACACCAGGTATGGGCCCATCATCTCAGGACCTGCTGCACCACAACAGAGATTCAGGCCCTGGTGATTATGTCAGCCAAAACAGTTCATCAGGCAAGACAGTATCGTTATCGGATTATTAACTTATGGAATTTTAAAAATACGTGAAGACAGCATATTTTATCATGTCTGGCATTTCTGCCCAGGAATTGAGGACACAAAAAAGGTCAATGACTTACATATTTAAAGTTGTAATTGTTACATTGTTTCATTATATAATCTGTGAACCCTGAATTTTGGTGCTACCTGTGAGATTCAAGTGTGACAGACGATATAACTATCGGATTATTTCATTATTCATATCTGTCTTTTTCTACCCAAGAAAGAGTGGAGTCTGGATCCACCTTGTTGTTGTTAATTGTCTCTTGTGATTTCATTATTTATTTATTTAAATCAATGTTGATATCGTTTTGTTATCTCTCCAGGGTTGCATTAGGAGAAATTCTCTCAGCATTCATTGTTTTGTTCAAATATATGATTAAAATCTCAATGATCTCTTCAGTTTTGAACAATATTTTAGGAGTCACCTATAGAACACCATCAATCTACTTGTGTAATTATATTCATTTAATTATGAAAAATCTGTCATTATGAATTCAGCGATCACTGTAGTTTTGAGCCTCCTTATGGGAGTCAGTCATGCCAGACCATCACATCATCTGATATACACTTACGTATTTAACTGTAAACTTAGGAAATTAAATAATAATTCATCATTTAATTAGCGTATTTAAAATAAAGATTATGTTATGGTCCATAAGTCCCTTTTGGAGTCAGATTTTGGGAGTTCACAATGTAACCTCATCTCATTACTTGATTATTTTGCTATTTAAATAGATCATTACATCAGCCATAGTTTTACAACTTTGGTGTCATCTTGTCAGAATTAATATAAAATGCCAACTAATTAATTATCAATTTAATTTTTAAAATAAATCATTATTCGAGATAGGGATCAGTCTGACTTCTTCATGTGGGACTGAAGTATTCACCACCATGTCATTATAAAATCATTTTTCATTGTATATTTATTATTTAAATCGATGAATATGTGGTCCTTCATGACTGGAGTCTGGCCATTCCTCCCAGGTAGGCATTATTTACGTATCTAAGTATTACTTCCTTGACAATCACTGGAGTTTGGTTCCATCTCATGAAAGTTAAGTATGCAGGACTTTCCAATTATCATCCCTGGCATTTCTGCCCAGGAATTGATGATACAAAAAAATTCAAAGACATTTATATTTTAAGATGTAATTATTAAAATGTTTCATTATATAAACAGTGATCCCTGAAATTTGATGCCACCTTGTGGATTAAAAGATAATAAGACTCACACTTACCCATCATAAGATGAGTTTTCCATTGCTAACTTCCTTCAGGATGATAATAATCCATGTGTTATAGTACACTTAGGGATTATTGGATTGCAGTACATCTCTTTTTTTTTAATGCATATAGAGTATTTTTTATTTAATTTTATATAACAAAGTCCAATTAAATGAAAACAAACATTTATACACAATATTTGGGAATTTGGGCGTCGTTCTTTCCAAACTACTTCCTGCTGGTAAGGGGCGCTGTCTTGGGGGATTCGAAGAATATTCAGATATCCTAGCTGTAGTCTGTAGGGCTGTTTTGTCCAGCTGTTTGGAATGTAGGATCAGCTTGTACTCTGTTTCAGGCGGTCTGGTGTGATCAAACCACATTAGTCTGGAAGGAATCCACATCTTTTCATATTCTGTGGAAACAAAAATAGAAATACTTTTCCCCAGTAACTTGTTCTTCAACTTAAATTTTGGAGTCAAAGCGTTTTTTTTTTTTTTTTTTTATTATTTTACATATCGATCCCAGTTCCCTCTCCCTCCCTCCCTCCCTCCCCCCCAAGCCCTCCCTCCCTCCTTCCCTCCCTTTTGCCCTCTCTACCCTCTCCCATGCACTCTAAACACCCTCCCCTCCCAACCCCCCACCACAATACAATATGTAGGGGAATGCCATCCAGTTGGGGTCATGTAGATCTGACAGGTTCTGTGAAGTAGGGACTAGGGCTTCTCTCCTATCTCTAGAATAAGGCAGTTATCCCTCCATGGGGGATATGTTTGCAAAGTCCTTTTGTGCACCAGGGATACATCCTGGCTCCACTGTCTGAGGTCTCTTAGACTGCTCAGACCTTCTGGCTGAGACCCATATTCAGGGGGATCCGAGACTCCTGTTGGCTTCCCAGCTATCAGTCTAGTGTCCCTTAGCTCCTCCTTGTTCAGGTAAGCTGTCTCTATGGCAGTACATCTCTTATGAGGAAGCTGTCCAACATTAAATATGTGATACCATCTAAAACCATGCTTGCGCAATGACATTTCAGTATTTACACATTTTACTACTAAACTCTAAGGTTAAATATGGGATAAACCGGGGAGTTTCACACAATCTTGTGGGAGTCAATGGAGAGACAATTGTGTCGAGTATGGCAAACCATTACATCAACTGATGATGTTATTATTTAATTATAAAAATAGGACATTTGACTATCAATGCTCAGGGAATTATGGTACCACGATGTGGGAGTCAAATATTTTAGACCATCTAAATATTAATTAAGTAATTAAAATATTTGAATTAATCATGACAAAAATATTCATGAGTCTGGAATGGAGCCACCTTAGGGAAGTGGATGATGTGAAATGAACACATTATTTGATTATTTAGTTATATAAAACAATGATTATATCATCCATGACACCTGGAATTGGTGCCAAAGATCCTCTAATTACATAATTAAATTATATAAATTGACAGTTCATGTTAAGACCCAATACAATATAAATATTTGTATACCTATGTAAGCCAATTATCCTCTATTCCAAGAAGAGACCTCTGTAAAGCTCCCTCTTGGGATGTCAAAATGCAATATCATCACATTTTATGATTAATTGTTTCAATAGATGATGATGACATCCTTCCTGACTGGAGTCTGGACATTTATCCCTGCCAGTTAAATGCTATATCACCTCTTCATTGTGACAGTTAGCTATTACTGACTTATCTAATTATTTAAATTATTTAAACATCAGACAATGACATCATCAATTATGATTAGGGTGCGAATATCTGTCAGGGACAAGGTTAGGAGCATTGTAGACAAGGACACTGCAGTTCCTGAATGATCTATGCATACCCCAGAGTAGTAGGGATGGTGGATGATTGAGTCATGAAGATTCCATGGTGCCCTCCGAGAAGTACAAATACTACAACAAGGCAGGCCTGGAGGTCTGGGTGTTTGGCTCCCTGTTCTTCCTCCACATCTGAAGATTGGGTGTGATCTACGATTAGACGAAATAGTGGCACGAGGAAGTTGGCTCCATCATCAAGACGTCACAAAAGGATGACGGCCCAGAACTTGGAAGAACTGCTCTTTCTCAGCTCTGCTGGTCATGTTCCTGCTGCATCCATCTTTTCAGCTGATATCAACATTTTAGCTACTACTGCTACGCCAGGTATAAGCACATCATCTCAGGTCTGATGTACCACAACCGAGATTCAGACCCTCGTGATGATGTGAGGCCAGCATATTTCATCTGGCAAGACAGTATGATTATCTGATTATTGACTTATGGAATTTTAAAAATCTGTGATGACAGCTTACTTTATCATGTCTGGTATGTCTGCCCAAGAATTGGTGATACAAAAAATTTCAACAACTTACATATGTAAAGGTGTAATTATTATATTCTTTTATTTTATACACTGTGAACCCTGAAGTTTGCTGCCATCTTGTATCATTCAAGTGTCACAGACGATCTATCTATCTGATTATTTCATTACTCAAATCTGTCCTTTTCTACTCCAGGAAGAGTAGAGCCAGGATCCATTTTGTTGTTGTTCATTGTCTCCTGTGATTTCATTATTTATTTATTTAAACTTATGGTGATATCATTTTGTTATCCCTCTAGGGGTGAAGTATGAAAATTTGTCTCATTATTCATTCATTTTTTTTGTTAAAATCTATGATTAAAAACTCAATGATGTCTTCAGTTTTGAGCAATCTCATAGGGGTCACGAATAAAACACCATCCACTTGTTTAATTTTTATTCATTTTATTATGAAAATATGTCATTATGTATTCAGTGATCACTGGAGTTTTGAGCATCCTTATGGGAGTCAATCATGCCAGAGCATCACATCATCTAATACTACACTGACTTATTTAACTATAAAATTAGGAAGTTAAATTATAATCCATCATTTAATTAACATATTTAATATAAATGTGATGTTATGGACCATAAGAGCCTTTTTGGAGTACGGTTTTAGCAGTTGATGATGTAACATCATCTCATTACTTGATTATTTAGCTATTGAAATAGATAATTACATCAGCCATAGGTTCAAGAGTTTGGTGCCATCTTGTCAGAGTTAACATAAAAGGCCAATTAATTGATTGCCAATTTAAGTTTTTAAATAAATCTTTATTCCACAAACAGAAGAGTCTGACTTCTCCATGTGGGATTTAAGTATGCACCACCATGTCATTGTTCAATTATTTATCCTTATATATTAATCATTTAAATCGATGAAGATGTTGTACCTCATGACTGGAGTCTGGCCATCCTCCCTGGGAGTTAATCGTGTGGCAATATTTAATTATCTTAGTAATACTTCCTTGACCAATGTTGGAGTTTGTCTCCATCATATGAAATTTAAATATGCAGGATTATGGAATTATTTACTTATTTCGTTATGTAAATAATGATGGTGTCATCCATTGTGGGTTTGGCTGGTGTATGATTGACACATACAGGAGATTGGTACCAGAAGCAGTGCCCAGAGAATGAGGGACACTGGGTTATCTAGTGATTACTGATTATGTAATAATATTATTTTTAATGATCGAATGATTAAACGATTTTAAAAAACTGTAATATTTCGCATCCTAACTTTCTGAGAGGTTGCAACAGAAGTGACCCATGAAGAACACTGTCAATACCGATTTTAAAAACTTAATCATTTGATAATCTCATGATCAGAGAATCTTATCTAATAAACTAGGTCGTGCTGATAACATGGCACACCAACAACAATAAATAACTCAAAATAACCATATTAGAAAGCGGGTACAGGACTAAATAGAGAACTATCAATTGAGGAATCCAAAATGACTGAAAGAATAATAAAACAGTGCTCACAATCCTTAGTCATCAGCCAAATAAAAATCTAAACAACTTTGAGAAACCATGGGATCAAGTTCCTCTAAAGGTCAGAGAATGAAGAGGAGTTTATTTTATTTTCAATAAAGAGAAGAAGATTATGGTAGAGGCAATCCATTGTTTTGTTTCCATTCTGGAAATGAGAAAATTGAAACACAAAAATTGATGGATATACTTATCAATTTACTTGAATGGCATAATGATGCTTACGTTTTCATGCTTATATTACTATAGGCAGGTTTTAGCTTGAGAGACTCATAAATATGTGTAAATCAAAAAAAACAAAAAAACCAACAACAACAAAAAAAAAAAAAAACCAGGATCCAGCTTTGTTTTTGTTTTTGTGAGAAAATCAGTGAGTGACGTTAAGTTTAGTCTATGGGTGGGTATGCTAATTTTAGCATGTAGAAAGTGCTCTAGAATGTGACAGAATGTTTGATCATAAATATTGTCTGGAAACCCAGCTTGCATTCTATATCCTGGTATCATGGGCCATGGACCAGAGAGCAGCTTAGATAAAGTGTTATCATGGCACACTACAATCTCCCAACAACACTATCCCCTAATTTTTTTAATGATGGCATGTGATTTGCCTCAGTAAGTCATAGCCATATCACTGAAAGTTGGCCAACAACTTTTACAGGTTACCCATTTCAAGATTACCTAATATAAGAGAACATAGTCCGTGGAGAAACAGTTCAAAGACTTCTGTTTATGAATGGTCTCTCTCTCCTAAGAAGTAATATAATGGTTTAAATGATAATAAGACTCACAATTATTCATCAAAAGGTGAGTTTTCCATTGTCAACTTCATTTAGGAAGGTGATAATACATTTGTTAGAGTAGACTTAGGGATGATTGGATTGCAGTCCATCTTTTTTGAGGCATCGTTGTTCCCGAGTCTGGTTTGGAGCCACCTTAGGGACGTTAATGATGTTACATCAACTCATTGTTTGATGGTTTAGTTATATAAAACAATGATTGTATCATCCATGACACCTGGAGATTGTTGCTACCTAGTGGGTTCAAGTGTGGCAGATCATCTAATTACATAATTAATGTATTTAAATTGACAAATCCTGTTAATACCCAAGATAATGTAAAGATTTGTATATTTATGTAAACCAATAATCCTCTATTCCATGAAGAGTCCTGTAAAGCTCCCTCTTCGGGAGTTATAATGCAATATCATCATATTTTATGACTGATTGTTTGAATTGATGAAGATGACATCTTTCATGACTGGAGTCTGGCCAGTCTTGCCTTCCAGTTAAAGGCTTCGTCACCTCTTTATGGTGACAGTTATCTATTACTGACTTATTTAATTATTTAAATCATTTAATCGATGGACAATGACATCATTGATTCTGTTTAGGGTGCAAATTTCTATCAGGGACAAGGATAGGAAGGTTGTAGACATGGACACAGCAGTTTCTGGATGACCTATGCATGACCCAGAGTACTAGGGATGCTGCTGTGCCAGGTGTGGGCCCATCATCTCAGGTCCTTCCACAGCACAACAGAGATTCAGGAGCTGGTGATGATGTCAGGCCAACAGAGTTCATTAGGCAAGACAGTACAATTATCTCTTTATTAACTTATGGAATTTTAAAAAGCAATGAAGACAGCATACTTTATCATGTCCAGCACGCCTGCCAGGAATTGATGAGACAAAAAAGTTCAATGACTTACATCTTTAAATAAGTAATTATTAAATCATTTCCACATATACTCTGTGAACCCTTGTTTGGTGCCACCGTGTATGACTCAGGTGTGACAGACGATCTAACTATCTGATTATTTCATTATTCAAATCTGCCTTTTTCTAATCCAGGATGAGTGGAGACTGGATCCACCTTTTTGGTGGTAATTGCCCCTTGTGGTGATTTCATTATTTAGTTATGTATTTATTTTAGTGAATGGTGATAGCATTTTGTTAGCTCTCTAGGAGTGTGTTGTCTTGAGGTTTGTTATCAAAATGGGAAGAGTACCAACAACAGCCATGGTGCAATGCATTCCCTCCAACAGCTTCAGGCTTGCTCAAGTTTCTTTGGGTCTTACGGTTTTCCCTTTCTTTTAATATAAACTAATACCTGCCTTATTTGGAAGAAGACGTCAGCATAATTACTTACCCATCATTGGAGAGGTCACCCAGGCCCATAACCTTCCTTTCTTAGGTTGGATATTTGCCCCCTCTCCCTTACTGTCCCTGGTGAATAGTTTGTTAGCCTCATGTGGGCAAAGGCATTTTACCTCGAGCCAAAGACAGATTCTGTCTTGTTAGAAAGTTGGCCTGGGCCTGTTTAGTGCTGTGGCAAAGTAGACCAAATGCAAGGGCTACAAACCCCCAATGATCTGCTCACAAGTTGAAGTCCTTGTAAAAGGCCTTCTGCATTGGCAAGTGTAATTCATCTTTCATAGATGTTAATGATCTTCATGGCTAAAGCATGTGTATAACTGAAAAACTCATCACTCCAGGATTTCTGGAGAAAAATGATGAATTAACACAGATATGTGTGAAAGACAGAAGAAGAAGCCCTGAGTTTCTCACAAAAATTCAAGTGTTCCTACAGGAGATTAGTTTGTAAATTTAGTTTAAAAATGCCAATTTGTACTAGATAATATAGTGTGCTTTGGGTAGCTAAGGCTTAAGCCAAATCACCTGATAGTTGATCCACTGTGCTTGCAGTATTTACCGATTGGCAGAGGGCTATGGTAGAAACTGTAGCTTCAGGGGTGAAGGCAGCACTGGAAGCCATGTTCCCAGAATCTCCTTTCCTCTCTGCTGCACACCTGGGTACATCCGGAAGACAGCTGTTACAGTCGGCAGACCTGCTGAGAACAATTGAAACTTTCTCCAAAATTATTAGCATTGTTTACAACAATAAGAATGGAACCAGAATACAGTGCCTGAGATGAAGGTGAAATTCTTGTCCTTTGGATAAATGTGTAAATTTATAGACTCTTGATTCAAACTATAATTAGTGGTTAGGATAAAAGGCCACATATAGCTACTCAGACCTGCAGGCATCAGGATGGGTAGATTCTTGAAGACACATCGGACCTTCTTTCTGGCTGTTACAATCACCTTCCCTCCTCATATGGCAAATCAGCCACTCAGGCACCCAAACAGAGTTATCTTTGTCTTGTGGAAAGACACAAACTGACCCTTGGGCCCATACTAGAACTGGGTTGGGAGGGAGTCTAAGTGGGCAAAATCTGTCTTTATAGGGGTCCTGTGGGCACACTAGTATTCATGGAAGTCTAGTCTGAGCATAGAAAATTCTTCAGTGCACTCTCCCATGTAACAGGGTGAGGCTACCATAATGCCTGAGTCTTACAGGTTGATTAGAGGCCAACAAGCTGTTGCATCTACTTAACAAACTTAGCCATTGATTTTTCCAAGAAGTAATGACACCAAGTCAAACACTAGAGTGGTATGAACTTAATTCCTAAACTGCCAGCAGCAACTGCTGTGTCAGGAGCTCATTCCATCTTCTGGGTCTCCTTGTTCTAACAGTGAGAGAGATGCAAGCTGAAACCAATCATCTGACTCAGCAGCTCATTCCTACACTATGGAGGACAGAGACAAAGAGCTTCAGAGAAGTATCTGGGAGTATATTCCAGAGAGTAGTGGTGGAAAGGAATTGGAGGCAGGTAGGCACCTCCAAAGGTGTAAGCTTTTTAGAGCAGGAGAGATTGAGTGACTAATTGAAAGAAGTGAGAAAATCAATTGGAAAGTACAAAACAATGGAAACACTCTCTAATATCTGGAGGGCTGGACTATTTGATTGGGGTGAAATGTGAGATCAAAGAATCCAGGGAGGAACAAGAATACTGTATTAGTTCTGCTGTGTGGGCAGGAGCACAAGAGCAAAGCCTCCCTGTGCACGTAAAAGTCCTGGTGAGTGGAAAGGAAAACTGTAACCAAGAGTTTCTGATGCAATGTTTCAATAATACTGAAATAATGAATCCATACTTAACCAGAGCATAACGGTCCTGGGTTGCCCTGGAGAACAGGAAACAAGGAATCAGGTGGTGGATCTAAAAGTGGATGACTTTGCATCTGCTCCACATCCCGGTCAAGACTCTAATGTCAGCTTTTTAAGGACAGAGTCTGAACTGAGGTGTATTCAAATGAGCGTATGCATTAGGTACACTGAGGTTGGGGAACAGAATGGTGCTAACTGCAACACACTGTTATTGCTGAAGCTTCACTCAACACTCCTTATCCACCTACTCAAGGAACAGATGCCTAAGGTCTCCAACCTGGCAGCTAAGAGAAAACTTCTCTATGCACACCTCCTGCTGAGTCCACCAACACCTTTAAACTCCACCCCACATTGTCCCTTGCCAGCAAAAAAGAAGCCAGACTCAACCAATGCCCCCACACTCAGGGTCTCAGGGTAATTTAGGTGAAAGCCCTGTGGGCTTCTATGTGTATACAAATGGTGGGATTATTTGGTTTCCATTTTACAAATCCCACGCTCAAGCAGCCGTGTATCTTTTGCTTCCCTGGTCCTGTCACTTAGGCTATAGGAACCACTAAGAACCTCTTGTGGACCCACCATTTAGAGGGGGGGTGTTCTTGTAAACCAGGTTTTCTGCTCAGATCATCTCATGAATTTATTTCTTATGTAGTGCCTTTGGTTCTGTGTATATGAACAGAAGGTTGAGAACCTTGGGGTAAACCTCTCTCGATCACAACCTGTCTGTAACTCTCTCACTCTCCCACCATCTATTTCTCACTCCCATTCCACATTTCTGTCTCTCACTTCTCTCTTCTATGTTGCAGATCAAATCAGAAGGGCAGGGACTGCATCCCTCTAAGCTGGAACATCTCCGCAGTTCTTTATTATCATCCGTGTAAGTTGTTTCCCAATACTACCTAATATATCATTTGTATTCTATCTAGTGAACTTACTAACAGATAATCTCAACATGAATCAATTTTATTATTAAGACTAAAGTCAATTGCTCTTATTATATTTAGGTATGTTTCTGTTATCTCTGATCTCTCCAAGACATTTATCATGAAAGTGTGTTGAAATATTTTCGAAGGATTTTCTGCATCTAGGGAGATAATCATATGGTTTTTCTTTTTTTGTTTGTTTATATGGTGGATCACATTGATAGATTTTCATATGTTAAACCATCCCTGTAATCCAGGGAAGAAGCCTACTTGGTCATGGTGGATGATTTCTCTGATGTATTCTTGAATTCAGTTTGCCAATATTTTATTGAGTATTTTTCATAGATGTTCATCAGGAATATTGGTCTGTAGTTTTCTTTCTTAATTGTGTCTTTGTGAGGCTTGGGTCCCAAGGTTATTGTGGCCTCATAAAAAGCGTTTGGCAATGAACCTTCTGTTACTATCACGTGGAACAGTTTGAGGAGTATTGTTATTAGTTCTTCCTTGAATGTCTGGTAGAATTCTGCATTGAATCAATCTGACCCTGGACATGTTTTGGTAAAGGTCTTGGAGAGATCAGGGATAACAGGAACATACCTAAACATAATAAGAGCAATATACAGAAAACCAACTGCCAACATCAAAATGAATGGAAAGAAACTTAAGCCAATTCCTCTAAAATCAGGAACAAGACAAGGCTGTCCTCTCTCTCCATATTTCCTCAATATCATACTAGAAGTTCTAGCTAATGGTATAAGACAACAAAAGGAGATCAAGGGGATCCAAATTGGAAAGGGAGAAGTCAAAGTGTCTCTATTTGCAGATGATATGATAGTTTACATAAGCGACCCAATAAACTCTACCAGGGAACTCCTACAGCTGATAAACACCTTCAGCAAACTAGCAGGATACAAGATAAACTCAAAAAATCAGTAGCCCTACTTTTTTTCAGATGACAAAGGGACAGAGAAAGAAATCAGAGAAACATCACTCTTTATAATAGCCACAAGCCACAAGCAACATAAAGTATCTTGGTGTAATGCTTACCAAACAAATAAAAGACCTATATAATGAGAAATTTGTGGCTCTAAAGAAAGAAATTAAAGAAGATACCAGAAAATGGAAAGATCTTCCACGCTCTTCAATAGGTAGGATAAACATAGTAAAAATGACAATCTTACCAAAAGCAATCTACAGATTCAATGCAATCCCCATTAAAATCCCACCACAATTCTTCACCAACCTTGAAAGGATAATAATCAACATTATATGGAAAAACAAAGGCCCAGAAAAACTAAAACAACCCTATACAACAAAAGAACTTCAGGAGGCCTCACCATTAATGACTTTAGCTCTACTACAAAGATATAGTTCTGAAAACAGCCTGGTATTGGCATAAAAATAGACAAGTAGAACACTGGGATCGAATTGAAAGTCCTGATATTAACCCACACACCTATGAACATATGATTTTCGACAAAACAGCTAAAATTATGCAATGGGGCAAGGACAACATCTTCAACAAATGGTGCTGGCAAAATTGGATGAGGGTGTGTAGAAGACTGCAGATAGGCCCATGTATGTCGCCATGCACAAAACTCCAGTCCAAAAGGATCAAAGACCTCAACATCAATCCAGCCACATTGAACCTCTTAGAAGAGAAAGTACGAGGTACCCTTGAATAAATTGGTATAGGAGACCGCTTCCTGAACATAACTCCAGGGGCACAGACACTGAGAGAAAAAATTAGTAAATGGGACCTCTTCAAACTTAGAAGCTTTTGTAAGGCAAAGGACACAGAAGGCAAGACCAAATGGCAGCCCACACATGGGGAAAAGATTTTCACCAATCCTATATTTGACAAAGGGCTGATCTCCAAAATATAGAAAGAACTAAAAAAACTAGTCAACACAACACCAAATAACCCTATTAAAAAATGGGGTAGAGAACTGAAGAATGAATTCTCAATAGAGGAAATCAAAAGGCTGAAAGACACTTAAGAAAATGCTCCACATCCTTAGCTATCAGGGAAATGCAAATCAAAACAAAGTTGAGATACCATCTTACTCCTGCCAGAATCTTACTCCTGCTAAAATTAGAAACAATGATGACTCATGTTGGCAAGGATGGGGAGAAAGGGGAACACTCCTCTACTGCTGGTGGGACTGCAAACTCATACAGCCATTTTGGAGATCAGTATGGCAGTTCCTCAGGAAAATGGGAATTAGTTTACCACAGAACCTGGCAATCCCCTCTTATGCATATACCCAAAGGATTCACATCCATGCAACAAAGACATCTGTTCAACTATGTTCATAGCAGCACTATTTGTAATAGCAAGAACTTGGAAGCAACCTAGATTCCCCTCAATTGAAGAATGGTTAATGAAGATGTGGCACATCTACACAATGGAATACTACTCTGCAGAAAAAAATAATGGTATCTTGAATTTCGCAGGCAAGTGGATGGCACTTGAAGAAACCATCCTGAATGAGGTAACCCAGTCACAAAAAGAGGAACACAGTATGTAGTCACTCATATATGGATTTTACACCTAGATCAAATGATCACCAGCCTATAATTCACACCACCAGAGGAACTAGGATACAAGGTGCATTCTAAGAGATTCATATAAAGTCCCTCAAAGAACTGGTAATGTACAAGTCCCCCCAGAGCTCAGAGGAAGTAGGGGGGCAGTGAATGAAGAGAGAATTATTAGAAAATGACGGGGAGGAACGGAAAACGTGCAACCAGGAAGATTGAGCCTGGTTAGGAATAGAAGACAGGAGAGAGAGAGAGAGAGAGAGAGAGAGAGAGAGAGAGAGAGAGAGAGAGAATATAAAATAGGGAGCCAATATTGGTTTGAAGATAAAATTGAACACAAAGAAAGGTCTAGAGAACTACAAGACTGGTGCTAACTAACAATTTGAGCTTCTGTGGAAAGGCTATCATAAATGTCATATCCAGAGAGTGAGATCAACAACTAACTCATCCTTGGAGACTTCAAATGATGCCTGTTGGAAACAGAAGCAAATACTCATACATAAACACTGAGTCGAAATAGAACTCAGATGCAGAGCGAGAGGACAAGACCAGGCAGCAGAAGCACATGGAGGCAGCTTACCTGAACAAGGAGGAGCTAACGGACCACCAGACTGATAGCTGAGAAGCCAGCATGGGACTGACTCAGGCCCCCCTGAATATGGGTCTCAGCCAGAAGGACTGAGCAGTCTAAGGGACCTCAGACATTGGAGCCAGGATGTATTCCCGGAGCACAAAAGAAATTTGCAAACACATCCCCCATGGAGGGATAACTGCCTTAATCTAGAGACAAGAGAGAAGCCCTTGTCCCTACTTCACATTAATTGTCAGACCTACATGACCCAAACTGGATGAGGGGAGGGTGGTTAGAGTGCAAGTGAGACGGCAGAAAGGGTAAAATGGAGGGATGGAGTGAGAGAGGTTGGGAGGGAGGGAGGGAGAGGGAACTGGATCGACATGTAAAATAATAAATTAAATTAAAAAATGCTTTGACTGCAAAATTTAAGTTGAAGGACAAGTTACTGGGGAAAAGGATTTCTATTTTTGTTTCTACAGAAAATGAAAAGATGTGCATTCCTTCCAAAATAATTTTGTTTGATCACGCCAGACCGCCTGAAACATAGTACAAAGTGATCCTACATTCAAAACACCTACACAAAACAGCCCTACAGACTACAGCCAGGAGGATATCTGAATCTTCTTCGAATCCCCCATGACAGCACCCCTTACCAGCAAGAAGTAGTTTGGAAAGAACGATGCCCAAATTCCCAAATTTTGTTTATAAATGTTTGTTTTCATTTAATTGGACTTTGTTATATAAAATTAAATAAAAATAATAAAACAAAACAAAAAATGGCTGTGATTGCTGCGTTGTGTTGGTTTGAATGTGATTACACCTTTAATCTCATGGGGAATGGCAGTAGTAGAAGGAGGACCTTTGTTGCATTGATTTTGGCATTTTGAGAAGAAGAGTGTCACTGGTCATGGGTTTTGGGGTTTCCTATGCTTTGGATATGGGCAAGTATATAAGATGTCTTACTGAGGCCTGCATATCAAGATGTAGCCAGCACCATATTCTTCTTCAAACCATGCTCCCTGCTATGATGAAAATTGACTCAATTTCTGAAACTATGAGCCAATCAAATTAAGCGTTTCCTTTGTAAAATTTGTGGGGGATATCTTTCTTGCAAGGAGAGTGATGAGTATTTCATCCCTGATTTTCACTGGCCAGGTTTGGAATCCCTGACTGGGAGAGTTTTACCGAGGAGGCAGAGACAGGTTGATCTCTGTGAGTTTGGGACCAGGCTGTTCTACAAGAGCTAGTTCCAACACCACCTTAAAAGTCACTGAGAAACCCTGTCTTGTGAAACAACAAGAAAAAGTATTGTGGTGGTCTTAGAATAAAAATCCTAACTAATATAGAATCAGTGATTTTCTTCTTTAAATGTTCAGGGTGTATTAAATCCTGTCATGTGAATGAAGATAGACCAGATTTGTAGGATAAAATTTGGAAGTTATATTGACCTGGGTGTAGCCGATGGTGTGATGTCCTTGAGATTTGCATTGATCACAGCTACTCCTGCCTTTGCTGCCTAGTACTGGGAAGAAAATCCTACAATTACTTTAGGAAAAGGCTTTGAGTGTTCATTAAGAAGGAAATAAAGGTTACCTATTGACTGTTTTCCAATTCCCTTGGCAAATGACCACACGGTGTAGGCACAGTGCAGAAAGAGGTGGGAGAAGGAAGGAACATGTGCAATTTCTTGCCTTCCTTTGGTGGAAATATCAGAGTGGAGCCTATAATCAATTGTAGATGGTTCAAACAATGTTAGACTGGCTATTTCTTGGTGTCCATAGACAAGGAAAGTCAATATTCTTGATAAAGTACTGATGTGATAATGAAACCAAATTGCTGACTTTTGAATAGAAGATTCAATGAAATCCACAGCCCCATAGCATGGTCAGTGTGTAAGCTTCAGAGCCTAGTTCTCATTTCTGCAGGGACAGAAAGGGAACATGTGCCCTGTGTTGACCAGGGCAATGGCCCATTTTCTTCTTATCCTCCCTGAGTGCAGGTTTCTTTGGGTAAATGAAATCTCTGTGTCCACACTGGGCTGTGGTGATGCACAACTTTTTTATTCAAGCACTTGAGAGGGAGAGGCAAGAAGATCTATGTGAGTTTGAGGCCAGTATGATTTTCAAAGAGAGTTCTAGTGTAGGTCCCAAACATAAAGAGACACCCACCCAAACATAAAGAGACACCCTGCCTTGAAAACCAGAAGAAAAACCAAAGGATAACACAAAACAAACAAACCAAAAGGAAAGAAATATCAGAGTTCAATATGAATGACAAGGTTTCTTTTGGTTTGTGTTGGGAACATCCAACGAAAAACGAAAGTTTGCATATGGAATTTATGAATATTGCATTCCACATTCAGATTAGTCTTTATGTGTCACACACAGTTTATAATTCAGTGGAAATAGGTCATTAGAGTCATCTTTCAGCAATACATGATCACAGCTCTTTTAAATTTCCACACTCACTAACTAACATAGCATGTTTCAGGAAAGTTGAGTTCCTGGGAAAAAAGGAATTTCTTATCTGCTCTTTTCTCAAGTATGCATGGTGTTTAGTGGGTGGACAGGTCCATGACATTATACAGGGCCTTGGTCGGAAGCAGAAATTAAATCATTCTTCTGTATTAATTTTTGTGAGGTCATCATAGGGCTGGTTTTACCTTAAACCACAAGGAGCCTTAGAGTTTGAAGAAGCATAGGAAGATATTACTCCCATTTTTAGAGAGAGCTCTAAACCATGAGGTATCTCTGTTGGGAAAAATGTCAGTACCTGGAAGGTCAGAAGCAAAAAAGAGTGAGCATTCTTCTGAATTAATTTGGTGGGAATTGTGAATTCTTTTTATTTAAGATCTAAACAACTAGCATGATGGGTAGCTGGTTAACATTGGTCAAGATCTCAGTTTTCCTGGCTTAGTTTCCTGTGGTGTTTTGATAAAAAGTTGATTATATTTTCCAGCTTTTGTTCTTTTCTTTGTCTCTGCATCTCCCCTTTATCCTTTCCCAAATATTGTATACCTTCTTGATAACCATACATTTGTTGTAAATATTAAGGTCACAGTATGTCAAAGTATGGCATGAATGTTTCCGAGATTTCCTCAGTATCTTTTGTTATGTTCCCATTTTCATTTCTGATTTTGTGAATTTGCATGTTCTCTCTCTGCTTTTTCTTTAGATTGGATAAAGTTTTCTCTAGGTTGTTGATTTTCTTGAAAAACCAACATTGTTTCCCTGTTTTCTGTTTTATTGATTTCAACCCTCAAATTTATTATTTTCCGGTGTCTACTCCTCTAGGGTGAGTGTGCTTCTTTTTGTCCTAAGGCTTTCATTTTGGGTGTTAATCTCTATTGTGACTATCTTCTGTTTTGTTTTGTTTTGTTTTTTCATATGGGCACATAGTGCAATGAACTTCTCTGGTACCACTGTTTTCAAGGTGTCCCATTATTTCGGGAATGTTGTGCCCTCATTCTTGTTGAATTTTAAGATGTCCTTAATTTCTTCATTTCTTCTTTGACTCAGGTATGGTGCAATTGAATATTGTTCAGTTTCCATGAGTTTGTAGGGTTTCTGCGATTTGTATCTTTGTTGTACACCAATTTTAAAGCATGCTGGTTATATAAGATACAGGGGACTATTCCAATTCTCTTGTATCTGTTGAGGTTTGTTATTCCACCTACTATTTGGTCGATTTTAGAGAAGGTTTTATGGGGAGCAGAGAAGTTATATTCTTTTGTGTTTGGATGGGACGTTCTATACATGTCTGTTAAACCCAAATGAGACAAAACATCTGTTAATTCTTTTATTAGTTTGTTAACTTTGTGACTAGTGGTCCTGTCTAGTGGTGACAGTGGTGTGTTGAAGTATCCCAATATAAGGGTGTGAGGTTTTATGTGAGGTTTGAGTTTTAGTAGTGTTTCTTTTATGAATGTGGTTGCCTTTGTATTTGGATCATAGCTGTTCAGAATTGAGACTTTGTGTTGATGCATTTGTCCTGTGATGGATACAGAATGACTGTTTTCATCTCTTTTGATTAATTTTGGTTGGAAGTCTAACTTGTTAGATTTTAGGATAGCCACACCTGTTTGCTTCTTGGGTTGATTTGTTTGGAAGATCTTCCTTAGCCTGAGGTAATGTCTAGACTTGAAGCTTAGCAGTGACATGGATTCTGTCTTCATATCCACTCTGTTAGCCTGTGTCTCTTTACAAGCAAGTTAAGACCTAATGTTCAGGGAGTGTAGGACCATGGATTGTTAATGCTTGTTTGTTTTAGATTTGTTGTTGGCAGTGGTATTGTGAATTTATTAGTCCTGCTTTTCCCTTGATTTGGGGTAAAGTGGATTATCTTTTCCCTATGTCTTTGTGAGCATAGTTAACTTCCTTGGGTTGGAGTTTTCCTTCCAAATCTGTCTGTATGGCTGGACTTGTAGATATGTATTGTGAAAATCTGGCTTTGTCATTAAACATTTTGCTTTCTCCATCAATAGTGATTGAGAGTTTTGCTGGGTATAGTAGCCTGGGCTGGCATACGTGGACTCTTTGTACTTGTAGAACATCTGTCCAGGACCTTCTCACCTTGAAGCTTTCCATGGATTAGTCAGGTGTAATTTTCATAGGTCTGCCTTTATATGTTACCTGGAAGTTTTCCTTCACTGCTCTTAATGTAACTTCTTTATTTGTATGTTAGATTTTTTGATTATTATATGTCGAGGGGTCTTTTTTGGTGTTTGGTATGCTCATTGTACTTTCATGGGCATGTCCTTCTTCAGATTGGGAACGTTTCCCACAATGATTTTGTTGAATATGTTTTTGTCACCATTGACAAAATGGGATTCCTCACCTTCCTCTATACCTATTATTCTTAGGATTGGCCTTTTCAAGGCGTCCCACATTTCCTGGATGTTTTGTGTTAAGGATTTGTTGGATTTATGATTTTCTTTGGGCAATGAATCTATTTCCTCTACTTTATCTTCTGTGCTTGAGATTCTCTCTTCCATCTCTTGAATTCTGTTGGTTATGCTTGCATCTGTAGTTCCTGATGGTTTTCCCAGTTTTTCTATTTCCACCATTCCTTCAGTTTACATTTTATTTATTGTCTCCATTTCCGTTTTCAAGTCTTGAACTATTTCCTTCACTTGCTTAATTGTTTTTTCTGTCTTTCTGCACTTTCTTTAAGAAATTTGTTCTATTTTTCCCATTTTTTTTTTTTTGTTTTTCTTCCATTTCTTTAAGGTATTTTCTCACCTCATCTTTCAGGGCCTCTATCATTTTTATGGCAATAATTTTTAATTTGTTCTCTTCTACTTCATCTGCTTTGTTGTTTTCCAGTCTATTTGGTGTAGATTCCATAGATTCTTGTGCTGTTATTCTTGTAGTTCTGTTGTTAGGTGTTTTATTGTATTGCCATCTTCCCATAGCTTCGTCCACGGTGTGTTTTGGTGGGTCACAAGTTTGATGTCTGTAGCTCTGGATGGTCCAAGCTCTCTATGAGGTCTCTTCACAGGCAGGGCCTGGCAATGGGGCTAAAAGTTCAAATTCCAGCAGAAGACTGGTGATACAAGTCAAAGATTTCAAAAGGCTGGGACCCAGGTTGTTCTTTAAGCTGATAGGCAGATCTAGCCTGGTCCTAGCATTCTCCAGCTGAAGCCTCTTTGGCAGGGGCCCTACAATGGGGGTCAAGGATCCACCCAGCAGGAACTCAGAATGGTCCCATGGAGAAAGGTGATTCTCTGGGTGGGGCCCAAAAATCCATTAGAGGATTCTAGCCAAGGCCTGGCAATGCTGGGCTGATATTCTGGATGTTTCTGCATCGAAAGGCTGATCAAGCTGGGACCTGGCACTCTTCAGCTGAGATCTCTTTAGTAGAGGCCCTGCAATGGGGGCCTTTTCACTCATTACTTTAACAATGTAAAAAGCTTCATTGAGAAGATTGATTCCTCTAAATCTGACCCTACACAGTTGCTTCATATTACATAAAGCAATGCATATTGGAGGAAACTGTTAAGACTTTAAACACATAAGTACCTGGATTACAGGAATGAGTGCTCACAATATTGTATATTCACAGGTGAAAATATGTTTGGTTTAAGATTTGATTTAATTTTAATTATGTAATGCCAGTGAATGGATTTGTATTTGCTCACACTTGTTCCCAACAATATCAGCCTCTTGAGTTATTCTTGTAGAAGGAACTACAGAATTTTGTTATAATCCTGACATAGGCCCTGGCTATGAACGTTCCATAATATTTCACATCCATATCTCTAACCCTGTCTCTATCCTTCCTCTATCATCTTGATATGAAGTGATAGGGAAGAGCTCATGAAAGAGGAAAGCAAAATCATGCAAACAATTTGGTGAAGATTTTAGCCATCATACTTTTCTTTAATTTCAATAATCAAAATTTTTTTTTTTTGTTGTGGAGCATGGTTCTTATTAAGTTCACTACACCCAAGATAAATTACAAACTGGTCAGCCCTTCTGATGTAAGCTTAAACCCAACAGAGAGACAGACAGAGAGGGACAGAGAGAGAAAGAAAGACAGCATGAGGAGAGAGAGGGAGAGGAAAGAGAGATAATGGGAGCAAGAGAGATGTCAACCCAAGGTTCTCCACCTTCTGGTTTCAAACTCTGTACCAAAGTATACAGCATATAAGACTGGGGAAGAAACCAACCCTATTACTGGTGTCTATGCTTGAAGCTCTGATTGGCTACCAAAGCCTGAGTTACTAAATGAGGACTAAATGAACAAAAAAGACACAGAACTTGAGGGCAGGTTTGGATCAGGACTACAAAACATTCTAAACTCTTTGTATAGATACAAAAGCCTTGGTTCCCACACAACAACCCAGCCTGACTGGGTATGCAGATATTGGTTTAAGTATGGCTTCTTACTTCTTCCCAGGGATGATATGGAGAGGATGGGTTCAGGATATGGTGGGATTGCTTTTAGCAGGAGGTGTGGTTTACACGGTTTCCATTAGCTGCCATCCTGTAGATCATCGGCACCCATTTCTTGAGAGATGGACAAAGCAAGTTGTGTAAAGCTTCAGACGTAACATTGAGCTGCATTTGAGAGAGGATGGTTTAAGTCCTGGCAGAGTTTGGTAGCACTGTTCCAAGCCCTGCCCTCAGGGTGTCAAGGGGGGGCCCTTCCCTGGATTCATCTCACTTCAGACTTCACACTTGAAAGGCCTGCCTTTGTGTCCCCAGAGTAGTTGAAAGATACAAGGTTTCCTGAGATAATTGGGAGCATTGGGTGAGGGGAGGGAGAGTTAGGAGAAAGATAATGTGAGAAGAGAATGAAAGAGGAGAAAAAGAGGCATCAAGAAGACTGAGTTTTGGAAAGAATAGAGGAGAGCAACAAAAGAGATACCATATTAGATGGAGATATAATAGGTGGTAAGAGAAATCTGGCACTAGGAAAATGTCCAAAGATCTACAAGGATCACCCCAAATAAGAATATAAGCAATAGTGGAGAGACTACCTTTAAAACAGTTCCATTTAATGAGATCGATATCTACCTTATAGGATAGTCTAGAGCCTGCATCCAGTAGTTGACAGAAACAGAAGCAGACACCCACAGCTAATCACTAAGTGGAACTCCTGGAATCCAGTTTCAGAGAGAGAAGAGTGATAACTACAGGGGTAAAGACCAGGTTGGAGATAAATTAAAACCCCTAGAAGTGCATCTCATTTAGAAGGCCTAGTAAGTCTAAGGGACCTCTGTCAGTGGAATCAGGATGTATCCCTTATGTATGAAAGTCTCCAGGAGCCCATTCCCCATGGACATATACTCACTCAGCCTAGAGACATGGAGTTGGGCCTTGTCCCTGCTGCAAATGACTTTGGAGTTGGCCCAGACATGAGAGGGAGATGGAATTGAGATGGATATGTAAAATAATTTTGATTCAATTTTAACAGAATTCCTTAAAAGTAAGAAAAGGAAATAAGGTAGTATCAATACATTAGCTAACATTTGCTGGTGTCATGGCCCTGAAGACTCAGAGCTTTGGGCAAGTTTATGGACAATGTCCTGAAGCAGTCGCAGACTAACTTTGAATGTGTTACGAGCACCTTACCCCAGGGACCACTTTCATCTTGGGTGACTATGAAATCCTGAAATTCCTACCTCCAATCTCTAAGAAGAATTACTAAAGGCATCTGCCAACATGACTGGCTTCATGGCTTCAAGTTAACTTAGTGAGACATTAGAATGATGTGATAAATAACATGAAGAATTACACTTAACTGTATAAAAAACCTCTTATCACAGTGAACCTGGCTGTCACCATTAGCAGTAATAGACAGAACCCTTCAAAGGCATTTGGTGAGTTTTAAGAGACTAAACAATAAAGAAAATTAATATTTCCCATATTTGGAGACAATGGACGTTGAGGAAGAAAACCTGCACTTGATGGGTACCATGTACTGTTACCGAAGTTAAGACCAGAGACTGTTGTCTGCCTACACTAACAACCAGGCTCAGTTGTATGACTCAAGTATGACAGACTATCTAACTATCTGACTATTTTATTATTCAAATCTCTCTTTTTCTACTCCAGGAAGAGTGGAGTCTGGATCCAGCTAGTTGGTGTTAAATTGTATCTTGTGAATTCTTTCTTTCTTTCTTTGTCTCTCTCTCTCTCCTTCTTTCTTTCTTTCTTTCTTTCATTCTTTAAATCAATGTTGATATCATTTTGTTATCTCTCTAGGGGTGAATTATGAGAAATTATCTCTTTATTCATTCATTTTTTGTTCAAATATCTGATTAAGAACTCAATGACCCTTCAGTATTGAGCAATCATTTAGGCTTCACACATAAAACACCATCCACTTGTTTAATGATTATTCATTTAATTATGAAAATCTGGCATTACATATTCAGTGATCACTGGAGTTTTGAGCCTCCTTTGGGGAGACCGTTGTACCAGACCATCACATCATCTAATACTACACTTACTTCTTTAAATGTTCAAATACAGGTAACGTTATGGAACTTAAGAAACTATCTCTTTATTCATTCATTTTTTGTTCAAATCTCTGATTAAGAACTCAATGTCTCTTCAGTATTGAGCAATCATTTAGGCTTCACGCATAAAACACCATCCACTTGTTTAATATTTATTCATTTAATTATGAAAATCTGTCATTACGTATTCAGTGATCACTGGGGTTTTGAGCCTCCTTTGGAGAGATCGTTGTACCAGACCATCACGTCATCTAATACTACACTTACTTCTTTAACTGTTAAACTAGGAAATTAAGTAATAATTCATCATTTAATTTACGTATTTCAAATACAGGTAACGTTATGGAACATAAGTCCCGTTTGGAGTCAATTTTTGGGAGTTGATGATGTAATATCATCTCATTACTTCATCATTTAGCTATGTAAATAGATCTTTACATCAGCTATAGGTTTAGGACTTTGGTGACATCTCATCAGTGTTAATATAAAAGGCCCACTAATTAATTTTCAATTTAATATTTTAAAAACATCATGATTCCAGTAAGAAATAAGTCTGACTACTCCATGTGGGATTTAATTATGTACCACCATGTAATTTTTCAGTCATTTTTCATTATATATTAATTATTAAAATCGATGAAGATGTTGTTCTTCTTGACTGGAGTCGGGCCAAACCTCCATGGGAGTTAATCACGTGGCATTATTGAATTATCTAAGTACTACTTCCTTGACAATCACTGGAGTTTGGTTCCATCTTTTGAAAGTTAAATATGGAGGACTATCCAATTATTAACTCATTTGATTGGGTAAGTAATGATGGTGCCATCCGTCATTTGGTTGCTGTGGCACTGACACAGCAGGAGACCGGTACCAGAAGCAGTGGCCAGAGAATGGAAAACACTGCCTTATACAGTGATTACTGATTATGCAATAGTAGATTTTTAACAATCGAATGATTACACGATTTAAATAAAAGAATGTACTGTTGCGCATCTTCAGTTTCTGAGAGGTTGCAACAGAACTGACACATGAAGGAAACAGTGACCACCAATTTTAAAAATGGAATAACTGAATAATCTCCTGATCAGGGAATCTCATCTAATGAACTCTGTCGGGCTGTTAACATGACACACCAACAACAATTAACGACTCTAAATAACCATATTAGAAAGCAGGGTACAGGACTTAACAGAGAACAGTCAATTGAGGAATCCAAAATGACTGAAAGAAACATAAGACACTGCTCAAAATCCATAATCATTATCCTAATGCAAATCTAAACAACTCTGAGAAACTATGGGATCAAGCTCCTCTAAAGGTAAGAGGATGCAGAGGAGTTAATTTTATTTTCAATAAGGGGAAAAGGATTATGGTAGAGGCGATTAATTGTATTGTTTCCCTTCTAGAAATTAGAAAACTGAAGCATAGAAAACAGGTTTAAAATACTCATCAATTGTACTTGAATGGCACAATGATGCTTTCGTTTTCATGCTTATGTCACTATAGGCAAGTTGTAGCTTGAGAGATTGGTAAATATGTAGAACTCAAAAGAAAGAGCCCTGCTTTGTTTTTCTGAGAAACTCAGTGAGGCTATAAGGTTAGTTCATCGGTGGGTATACTCCTTCAAGCATGTGGGAGGGGCACTAGAATGTGACAGAATGTTGGTTCATAAATGTTGCCTGGCAACCCTCTTGCATTCTGTATCCTGGTATCATGGGCCAGAGAGCAGCTTCGAGAAAGTGTTATCATGGGACATTACAGTCTCCCAAGGTAACTATCTCCTAAAATTTTAATGACAACATTTGATTCGCCTAAACAAGTCATAGCCACACCTCTGGAGGTGTGCCTACAACTTTTACTGGTTGCCAAATTCAAGATTACCTAATCATCAGAGAACGTAGTCTGTGGAGAAACAGTTCAAAGTCTTCTGTTTATGAATACTCTCTCTCCTAAGAAGTCACACTATGGAACAAAAGACAAATAAGACTCACAATTATTCATCAAAAGGTGAGTTTGCCATTGATGACTTCCTTCAGGAAGGTGATAATCCATTTGTTAGAGTAGACTTTGTGATTATTGGATTTCAGTCCATCTCTTTTGAGGCAGCCGCCCAACATTAATTATGTGATATCATCTAAAAACCCTGCATCCACAATGACAGTTCAGCATTTCAACATGTTACTACTCTGCTCTGCGATTAAATAACTGATGAACCTGGGAGTTTCCCACAATCATGTGGGAGGCAACAGAGAGCCAATTGTGTGGAGTATGGCAGACCATTTCATCCTCTTATTATGTTGTTATTTGATTATTAAAATAGGACATTAGATAATCCATGATCAGTGGATTGTGGTGAAGCAATGTGGGAGGCATTTATGATAGACCATCTTAACATCAATTATGCAGTTAAAATATTTAAATTAATCACGACATCATCTTTCATGAGCCTGGTTTGGAGCCACCTTAGTGAAGTGGATGATGTTACATGAACTCATTATTCGATTATTTAATTATATAAAACAATGATTATATCATCCATGACACCAGGAATCTGGTGCCACATATCATCTAATTACATAATTAATGTATTTAAGTTGACAATCTGTGTTAATCCCCAAGATATTGTAAATATTTGTATTGTTATGTAAACAACAATCCTCCAATCCATGAAAAGACCTGTAAAGCTCCCCTTTGTGGAGTTAATGTGCAATATCATCACATTTTATGATTCATTGACTCAATTGATGATGATGACATCCTTCATGCCTGGAGTCTGGCTATGCTTCCCTGCCAGTAAAATACTACATCCCCTATTTATTGTGACATTTACCATTACTGACTTATTTAATTCTTTAAATTATGTAAACGACAGAGAGTGCCATCACCAAATACGGTTAGGGTGCAAATATCTGTCAGGGACCAGGTTAGGAAATTTGTAGAAATGGCCAGAGCATCACCCATAGTACGAGGGATGCTGGATGATTGAGTCCAGAAGGTTGCACGGTGCCCTCCCAGAAGTACAAGTACTTCACCAAGGCCGGCATCGTGGTCTGGTGTTGACTACCTGCTCTTCCTCCACATCTTCACATCGGTTGTGATCTAACATGAGAAGGAGTGGCACTAGGAGGTCGGCACCATCACCGAGACCTGGCAAAAGGATGACGACTCAGAACACAGAAGAATATCTCTCTCTCAGCTATGCTGGTGATACACCTGCTGCAGCCCACTTTTCAGCTGATATCATCATTTTGGCTACTACTGCTATGCCAGGATTGGGCCCATTATCTCACGTCCCGCCACACCACAACAGAGATTCAGGTGCTTGTGATGATGTCAGGCCAACAGAATTCATCAGGCAAGACAGTATGATTATCTGACGAATAACTGATGGCATTTAAAAATGCGTGATGACAGCATACAGTTTCATACCTGGCAAGTCTGCCCAGGAATTGATGATACAAAAAAAGGTCAACGGCTTACATATTTAAAGATGTAATTATTAAATTCTTTCATTATAAAATCTGTGATCCCTGAAGTTTGGCGCAACCTTGTGTGACTCAAGTGTGACAGACGATCTAACTGTCTGATTATTTCATTATTCAAATCTGTCTTTTTCTACTCCAGGAATGAGTGGAGTCTGGATCCAACTTGTAGGTGTTAAATTGTATCTTGTGAGTTCTTTCTATCTATCTATCTATCTTTCTTTCTATCTTTCTTCATTTCTTTATTTAAATCAATGTTGATATCATTTTGTTATCTCTCTAGGGGTGAACTATGAGAAATTATCTCTTTATTCATTCATTTTTTGTTCAAATCTATGATTAAGAATTAAATGTCTCTTCACTATTGAGCAATCATTTAGGCTTCACGCATAAAACACCATCCACTTGTTTAAGGTTTATTCATTTAATTATTAAAATCTGTCAGTATGTATTCAGTGATCACTAGAGTTTTGAGCCTCCTTAGGGGAGATCGTTGTACCAGACCATCACATCATCTAATACTACACTTACTTCTTTAAATGTTAAACTAGGAAATTAAGTAATAATTCACCATTTAATTTACGTATTTAAAATACAGGTAATGTTATGGACCAGAAGTCCCTTTTGGAGTCAGATTTTGGGAGTTGATAATGTAATATCATCTCATTACTTCATCATTTAGCTATGTAAATTGATCTTTCCATCAGCGATAGGTTGAGGACTTTGGTGCCATCTCCTCAGTGTTACTATATAAGGCCCTCTAAATAATTATCAATTTAATTCTTTTAAAAACATCATTATTCCAGGAAGATATCAGTCTGACTACTCCATGTGGGATTTAAGAATGCACCACCATGGCATCATTCAATCATATTTCATTATATATTAATTATTTAAATCGATGAAGATATTGTTCTTTTGACTAGAGTCAGGCCATTCCTCCATGGGAGTTACTCACGTGCAATTATTTAGTTATGTAAGTACTACTTCCTTGACAATCACTGGAGTTTGGTTCCATCTTATGAAAGTGAAGTATGGAGGACTATCCAATTATTAACTTATTAGATTGCGTAAGGCATGATGGTGTCATCTGTCATTTTGCTGCTGAGGGATTGACACAGCAGTAGATCGGTATCAGAAGCAGTGCCCAGAAAATGGGGGACACTTCCTTATATGGTGATTACTGATTACGTAATAGTAGATTTTTAACAATCGAATGATTACATGATTTAAAAAAAAAAAAAAAAACTCTACTGTTTCCCATCATCAGTTTCTGAGAAGTTGCAACAGAACTGACCCATGAAGGACACAGTGACCACCGATTTTACAAATGGAATAACTGAATAATCTCCCGATCAGGGAATCTCATCTATTGAACTCTGTCGGGCTCATAACATGACACCCCACCAACAATAAATCACTCTAAATAGCCATATTAGAAAGCGGGGTACAGGACTTAATAGAGAACAGTCAATTGAGGAACCCAAAATCACTGAAAGAGACTTAAGACACTGCTCAAATCCTTAATCATCAGCCTAATGCAAATCTAAACAACTCTGAGAAACCATGGGATTAAGCTCTTCTAAAGGTAAGAGGATGAAGAGGAGTTAATTTTATTTTCAATGAAGGGAAAGGGATTATGGTACAGGCGATTAATTGTATTGTTTCCCTTCTAGAAATTAGAAAACTGAAGCATAGAAAACAGGTTTAAAATACTCATCATTGTACTTGAATGGCACAATGATGCTTTCGTTTTCATGCTTATGTCACTATAGGCAAGTTGTAGCTTGAGAGATTGGTAAATATGTAGAACTCAAAAGAAAGAGCCCTGTTTGTTTTTCTGAGAAACTCAGTGAGGCTGTAAGGTTAGTTGATCGGTGGGTGTACTCCTTCAAGCATGTGGGAGGGACACTAGAATGTGACAGAATGTTGGTTCATAAATGTTGCCTGGCAACCCTGCTTGCATTCTGTATCCTGGTATCATGTGCCAAGGACCAGAGAGAAGCTTCGAGAATGGGATAACATGGGACATTACAATCTCCCAAGATAACTATCTCCTAAAAATTTCATGACTGCATTTGATTCACCTAAAAAAGTCATAGTCACACCTCTGGAAGTATGCCTACAGCTTTTACTGTTTACCAAATTCAAGATTACCAGATCATCAGTGAACGTAGTCTGTGGATAAACTGTTCAAAGTCTTCTGTTTATGAATCCTCTCTCTCCTAAGAAGAAAAACTACGGAACAAAAGATAATAAGACTCACAATTATTCATCAAAAGGTGAGTTTGCCATTGTTGACTTCCTTCAGGAAGGTGATAATCCATTTGTTAGAGTAGACTTATTGATTTTTGGATTTCAGTCCATCTCTTTTGAGGCAGCCGTCCAACATTAAATATGTGATATCTTCTATAAACGCTGCATACCCAATGACAGTTCAGCATTTAAACATGTTACTACCCAACTCTGCGATTAAAAAAGGGATGAACCTGGGAGTTTTCCACAATCATGTGGGAGTCAACTGAGGCTCAATTGTGTGTGGTATGGCAGACCATTTCATCCTCTTATTATGTTGTTATTTGATTATTAAAATAGGACATTAGATAATCCATGATCAGTGGGTTGTGGTGAAACGATGTGGGTGGCAATTATTATAGACCATCTTAATGTAAATTATGTAGTTAAAATATTTAAATTAATCAAGACAGCATCGTTCATGACCCTGGTTTGGAGCCACCTAAGGGAAGTGGATGATGTTACATGGACTCATTATTTGATTATTTAATTATATAAAACGATTATATCGTCCATGACAGCTGGAATCTGGTGCCACAGTTCATCTAAATTAATAATTAATGTATTTAAATTGACAATATGTGTTAATCCCCAAGATAATGTAAATATTTGTATAGTAATGTAAACAACAATCCACCATTCAAAGAAGAGACCTGTAAAGTTCCCACTTGTGGAGTTAATGTGCAATATCATCACATTTTATGATTCATTTTTTCAATTGATGATGATGACATCCTTCATGACTGGAGTCTGTCCATGCTTCGCTGCCAGTAGAATGCTATATCCCCTATTTATTGTGACAGTTAGCTATTAGAGACTTATTTAATTCTCTAAATTATGTAAACGACTGACAATGACATTACCGTTTACGGTTAGGGTGCAAATATCTGTCAGGGACAAGGTTATGAAAGATGTAGACATAGCCAGAGCATTTTTTGAATGACCTATGCATCTCCTAGAGAACAAGGGGTGCTGGATTATTGAGTCCAGAAGGTTGCACGGTGCCAACCGAGAAGTACAAGGACTTCGCCAAGGCCGGCACGGTGGTCTGGATGTTGACTACCCACTCTTCCTCCACATCTTCACATTGGTTGTGATCTACCATGAGAAGCAGGAGTGGCACTAGCAGGTCAGCACCATCACTGAGACCTGGCAAAAGGATGATGACTCAGAACACGGAAGAACATCTCTCTTTCAGCTATGCTATTGATGCCCCTGCTGCACCCATCTTTACAGATGTTATCAACATTGTGGCTACTACTGCTACTCCAGGATTGGGCCCATTATCTCACGTCCCGCCGCACCACAACAGAGATTCAGGTGCTTGTGATGATGTCAGGCCAACAGAATTCATCAGGCAAGACAGTATGATTATCTGACGATTAACTGATGGCATTTTAAAAATGCGTGATGACAGCATACAGTTTCATACCTGGCATGTCTGCCCAGGAATTGATGATACAAAAAAAGATCAAAGGCTTACTTATTTAAAGATGTAATTATTAAACTCTTTCATTATATAATCTGTGATCACTGAAGTTTGGCGCCACCTTGTGTCACGATCAAGTGTGACAGACCATCTAACTATATGATTATTTCACTATTCAAATCTGTCTGTTTTAACTCCTGGAAGAGTGGAGTCTGGCATCCAAATTGTTGGTGTTAAATCTTATCTTGTGAATTCTTTCTTTCTTGCTTCCTTCCTTCCTTCCTTTCTTTCTTACTTCCTTCCTTTATTTAAATATATTTTGATATCATTTTGCTATCTAGGGGTGAATTATGAGAAACTATCTCTGTATTTATTCAGTTTTTTGTTCAAATCTATGATTAAGAACTCAATGTCTCTTCAGTATTGAGCAGTCATTTAGGCTACACGCATAAAACACCATCCACTTGTTTAATGTTTACACGTTTAAATTTGAAAATCTGTCATTATGTATTCAGTGATCACTGGAGTTTTAAGCCCGCTTAGGGGAGACCGTTGTACCAGACTGTCACATCATCTAATACTACCCTTACTTCTTTAACTGTTAAACTAGGAAATTATTAATTCATCATTTAATTTACGTATTTAAAATACAGTTAATGTTATGGATGAGAAGTCCCTTTTGGAGTCAGATTTTGGTAGTTGATGATGTAATATCATCTCATTACTTCACCTTTTAGCTATGTAAATAGATCTTTACATCAGCGATAGGTTTAGGACTTTGGTGCCATCTCATCAGTGTTAATATAAAAGGACAACTAATTAATTTTCAATTTAATATTTTAAATTCCTCATTATTTCAGGAAGAGATCAGTCTGACTACTCCATGTGGGATTTAAGTATGCATCACCATGACATTATTCAATCATTTTTATTATATATATTCATTATTTCAATCGATGAAGATGTTGTTCTTCTTGACTGGAGTCGGGCCATTCCTCCATGAGAGTTAATCACGTGGCATTATTTTATTATCTAAGTACTACTTCCTTGGCAATCACTAGAGTTGGATTCCATCTTATGAAAGTGAAGTATGGAGGATTATCCAATTATTAACTCATGTGATTGCGTAAGTAATGATGGTGTCATCTGTCATTTGGCTTCTGTGGGATTGACACAGCAGGAGAACGGTACCAGAAGCAGTGCCCAGAGAATGGGGGACACTTCCTTATATGGTGATTACTGATTACGTAATAGATTTTTAACAATCGAATGATTACACGATTTTAGAAAACTGTACTGTTTCGCATCATTGGTTTCTGAGAGGTTGCATCAGAACTGACCCATGAAGGACACAGTGCCCACCGATTTTAAAAATGGAATAACTGAATAATCTCCTGATCAGGGAATCTCATCTAATGAACTCTGTCGGGCTGATGCCATGACACACCACCAACAATAAATCACTCTAAATAACCATATTACAAAGCAGGGTACAGCACTAAATAGAGAATAGTCAATTGAGGAATCCAAAATGACTGAAAGAAACATAAGACACTGCTCAAAATCCTTAATCATCAGCTTAATGTAAATCTAAACAACTCTGAGAAACCATGGGATCAAGCTCCTCTAAAGGTAAGAGAATGAAGAGGAGTTTATTTTATTTTCAATAAAGAGAAAAGGATTATGGTAGAGGCGATTCATTCTATTGTTTCCATTCTAGAAATTGGAAAATTGAAGCATAGAAAACAGGTTTAAATACTCATCATTGTACTTGAATGGCACAATGATGCTTTCGTTTTTGTGTTTATGTCACTATAGGCATGTTATAGCTCGAGAGACTGGTAAATATGTAGAAATCAAAAGAAAGAGCCCTGCTTTGTTTCTGTGAGAAACTCGGTGAGCATGTAAGGTTAGTTCATTGGTGGGTATACTCCTTTTAGCATGCGGGAGGGGCACTAGAGTGTGACAGAATGTTGGTTCATAAATGTTGCCTGGCAACCCTGCTTGCATTCTGTATCCTGGTAACATGGGCCAAGAACCAGAGAGCAGCATCGAGAAAGAGTTATCATGGGACATTACAGTCTCCCAAGATAACTATCTCCTAAAAGTTTTAATGACAGCATTTGATTTGCCTAACAAGTCATATCCACACGTCTGGAAGTGTGCCTACAGGTTTTACTGGTTACCAAATTTAAGATACCTAATCATCAGAGAAGGTAGTCTGTGAAGAAACATTTCAAAGTCTTCTGTTTGTGAATACTCTCTCTCCTAAGAAGTGAAACTATGGAACGATAGATAATAAGACTCACAATTATTCATCAAAAGGTGAGTTTGCCATTGTTGACTTCCTTCAGTAAGGTGATAATCCATTTGTTAGAGTAGACTTAGGGATTGTTGGATTTCAGTCCATCTCTTTTGAGGCAGCCGTCCAACATTAAATATGTGATATCTTCTAAAAACGCTGCATACCCAATGAGAGTTCAGCATTTAAACATGTTACTACCCAACTCTGTGATTAAAAAAGGGATGAACCTGGGTGTTTTCCACAATCATGTGGGAGTCAACTGAGGCTCAATTGTGTGGGGTATGGCAGACCATTTCATCCTCTGATTATATTGGTATTTGATTATTAAAATAGGACATTAGATAATCCATGATCAGTGGATTGTGGTGACGCGATGTGGGAGGCAATTATTATAGACCATCTTAATGTCAATTATGTAGTTAAAATATTTAAATTAATCACGACAGCATCGTTCATGACTCTGGTTTGGAGCCACCTAAGGGAAGTGGATGATGTTACATGGACTCATTATTTGATTATTTAATTATATAAAACAATGATTATAACGTCCATGACCCCTGGAATCTGGTGCCACACATCATCTAATTACATAATTAATGTATTTAAATTGACAATCTGTGTTAATCCCCAAGATAATGTAAATATTTGTATAGTAATGTAAACAATAATCCACCATTCCATGAAGAGACCTGTAAAGCTCTCACTTGTGGAGTTAATGTGCAATATCATCACATTTTATGATTCATTTTTTCAAGTGATGATGATGACATCCTTCATGCCTGGATTCTGACCATGCTTCCCGGCCAGTAAAATGCTACATCATCTATGTATTGTGACAGTTAGGTATTACTGACTTATTAAATTCTTTAAATTATGTAAACGACCGACAATGACATCACCGTTTACGGTTAGGGTGCAAATATCTTTCAGGGACAAGGTTAGGAAAGATGTAGACATGGGCAGAGCATTTTCTGAATGATCTAAGCATCCCCCAGAGTACGAGGGATGCTGGATGATTGAGTCCAGAAGGTTGCACGGTGCCAACCAAGAAGTACAAGGACTTCACCAAGAATGGCACAGTGGTCTGGGTGTTGACTACCTGCTGTTTGTCCACATCTTCACATCGGTTGTGATGTACCATGAGAGGAAGGAGTGGCACTAGCAGGTCGGCACCATCACCAAGACCTGGCAAAAGGATGACGACTCAGAACATGGAAGAACATCTCTCTCTCAGATCTGCTGTTGATGCCGCTGTTGCACCCATCTTTACAGCTGTTATCAACATTGTGGCTACTACTGCTACGCCAGGATTGGGCCCATTATCTCACGTCCTGCCGCACCACAACAGAGATTCAGGTGCTTGTGATGATGTCAGGCCAACAGAATTCATCAGGGAAGACAGTATGATTCTCTGATGATTAACTGATGGCATTTTAAAAATGCGTGATGACAGCATACAGTTTCATACCTGGCAAGTCTGCCCAGGAATTGATGATACAAAAAAATGTCAATGGCTTACTTATTTAAAGATTTAATTATTAAATTCTTTCATTATATAATCTGTGATCCCTGAAGTTTGGCGCCACCTTGCCTCACACTCAAGTATGACAGATGATCTAACTATATGATTATTTCATTAGTCAAATCTGTCTTTTTCTACTCCAGGAAGAGTGGAGTCTTGGATCCACCTTGTTGGTGTTAAATTGTATCTTGTGAATTCTTTCTATCTTTCTTTCTCCCTTCCTTCCTTCTTCCTTCCTTCCTTTATTTCTTTCTTATTTCCTTCCTTTATTTAAATCTAGGTTGATATCATTTTGTTATCCCTCTATGGGTGAATTATGAGAAACTATCTCTTTATTCATTCATTTTTTTTGTTCAAATCTATGATTAAGAACTCAATGTCTCTTCAGTATTGAGCAGTCATTTAGGCTACACGCATAAAACACCATCCACTTGTTTAATGTTTATACGTTTAAATTTGAAAATCTGTCATTATGTATTCAGTGATCACTGGAGTTTTAAGCCCGGTTAGGGGAGACCGTTGTACCAGACTGTCACATCATCTAATACTACCCTTACTTCTTTAACTGTTAAACTAGGAAATTATTAATTCATCATTTAATTTACATATTTAAAAATACAGGTAATGTTATGGACCAGAAGTCCCTTTTGGAGACAGATTTTGGTAGTTGATGATGTAATATCATCTCATTACTTCACCATTCAGCTATGTAAATAGATCTTTACAGCTGCGATAGGTTTAAGACTTTGGTGCCATCTCATCAGTGTTAATATAAAAGGTCCACTAATTAATTATCAATTTAATTTTTTAAATTCCTCATTATTCCAGGAAGAGATCAGTCTGAATACTCCATGTGAGATTTAAGTATGCACCACCATGACATTATTCAATCATTTTTCATTATGTATTCATTATTTAAATCGATGAAGATGTTGTTCTTCTTGACTGGAGTCGGGCCATTCTTCCATGGGAGTTAATCACGTGGCATTATTTGATTATCTAAGTACTACTTCCTTGGCAATCACTGGAGTTGGGTTCCATCTTTTGAAAGTTAAGTATGGAGGACTATCCAAATATTGACTCATTTGATTTCATAAGTAATGATGGTGTCATCTGTCATATGGCTTCTGTGGGATCGACACAGAAGGAGATCGGTACCAGAAGCAGTGCCCAGAGAATGGGGGACACTGCATTATACGGTGATTACTGATTTTTAATAATCGAATGATTACACGATTTTAAAAAAACTGTACTGTTTCGCATCATCGGTTTCTGAGAGCTTGCAACAGAACTGACCCATGAAGGACACAGTGCCCACCGATTTTAAAAATGGAATAACTGAATAATCTCCTGATCAGGGAATCTCATCTAATGAACTCTGTCGGACTGATAACATGATACACCACCAAAAATAAATCACTCTAAATAACCATATTAGAAAGCTGAGCACAGGACTTAATAGAGAACAGTCAATTGAGGAATCCAAAATGACTGAAAGAAACAGAAGACACTGCTCAAAATCCTTAATCGTCAGCCTATTGTAAATCTAAACCACTTTGAGAAACCATGGCAAGAAGCTCCTCTAACAGTAAGAGAATGAAGAGGAGTTTATTTTATTTTCAATAAAGAGAAAAGGATAATGGTAGAGACGACTAATTCTATTATTTCCGTTCTAGAAATTAGAAAATTGAAGCATAGAAAACAGGTTTAAAATACTCATCATTGTACTTGAATGGCACAATGATGCTTTCGTTTTTGTGCTTATGTCACTATAGGCATATTGTAGCTTGAGAGACTGGTAAATATTTGTAACTCAAAAGAAAGAGGCTGCTCTGTTTTTGTGAGAATCTAGGAGAGGATGTAAGGTTAGTTCATTCGTGGGTATACTCCTTTTAGCATGCGGGGGGGCACTAGAATGTGACAGAATGTTGGTTCATAAATGTTGCCTGGCAACCCTGCTTGCATTCTGTATCCTGGTAACATGGGCCAAGGACCAGTGAGCAGATTTGAGAAAGTGTTATCATGGGACATTACAGTCTCCCAACATAACTATCTCCTAAAACTTTTCTTGACAGCATTTGATTCGCCTAAATAAGTCATATCCATACCTCTGGAAGTGTGCCTACAGCTTTTACTGGTTACCAAATTCAAGATTACCTAATCATCGGAAAACGTAGTCTGTAGAGAAACAGTACAATATCTTCCGTTTATGAATACTCTCTCTCCTAAGATGTGAAACTAGGGAATAAAAGATAGTAAGACTCACAATTATTTATCAAAAGGTGAGTTTGCCATTGTTGATTTACTTGAGGAAGGTGATAATCCATTTGTTAGAGTAGACTTATTGATTTTTGGATTTCAGTGGACTGAGGTTAGGTGATGTGGGAGGCAATTATAATAGACCATCTTAATGTCAATTATGTCATTAAAATATTTAAATTAAACACGACAGCATCGTTCATGAGCCTGGTTTGGAGCCACCTTAGGGAAATGGATGAGGTTGCATGAACTCATTATTTGATTATTTAATTACATAAAACAATGATTATATCGTCCATGACAGCTGGAATCTATTGCCACAGACGATCTAAATATCTGATTATTTCATTATTCAAATCTGTCTTTTTCTACACAAGGAAGAGTGAAGTCTGAATCCACCTTGTTGGTGTTAAATTATATCTTGTGAATTCTTTCTTTATTTCTTCCTTTCTTTATTTTAATCAATGTTGATATCATTTTGTTATCTCTCTAGGGGTGAATTATTAGAAACTATCTCTATTCATTTTTTGTTCAAATCTATGATTAAGACTCAATGTCTCCTCAATATTGAGCAATCATTTAGGCTTCACGCATAAAACATCATCCACTTGTTTAATGCTTATTCATTTAATTATGAAAATCTGTCATTATGTATTCTGTGATCACTGGAGTTTGAGCCTCCTTAGGGGAGACCATTATACTAGACCATCACATCATCTAATGCTACACATACTTCTTTAACTGTTAAACTATTAAAGTATGTAATAATTCATCATTTCATTTACGTATTTAAAATACAGGTAATGTTATGGACCATAAGTCCCTTTTGGAGTCCGATTGTGGTAGTTTATGATGTAATATCATCACATTACTTTGCCATTTAGCTATGTAAATAGATCTTTACATCAGCGATAGGTTTAGGACTTTGGTGCCATCTAGTCAGAGTTACTATAAAAGGTCCACTAATTAATTATCAATTTAATTTTTTAAAAACTTCAGTATTCCAGGAAGAAATCAGTCTGACTACTCCATGTGGGATTTAAGTATACACCACCATGTCATTATTCAATCATTTTTGATTATATATTATTTATTTAAATCGATGAAGATGTTGTTCTTCTTGACTGGAGTTAGGCCATTCTCCATGGGAGTTCATCTTGTGGTATAATTTAATTATCTAAGTACTACTTCCTTGAAAATCACTGGAGTTTGGTTCCATCTTATGAAAGTTAATTATGGAGGACTATCCAATTATTAAGTTATTTGATTGCGTAAGTAATGATGGTGTCATCCGTCATTTGGCTGCTGAGGGATTGACACAGCAGGAGATTGGTACCAGAAGCAGTGCCCAGAGAATGGGGGACACTGCCTTATGCAGTGATTACTGATGACGTAATAGTAGATTTTTAACAATCGAATGATTACACGATTTTAAAACAATTGTACTGTTTCACATCATCAGGATCTGAAAGGTTGCAACAGTACTGACCCATGAAGGACACAGTGACCACCGATTTTAAATGGAATAACTGAATAATCTCCTGATCAGGGAATTTCATCTAATGTACTCTGTCAGGCTGAGAAAATGACACACCACCAAAAATAAATCACTCTAAATTACCATATTAGAAAGCAGGGTACAAGAATTAATAGAGAACAGTCAATTGAGGAATCCAAAATGACTGAAAGAAACAGAAGACACTGCTCAAATCCTTAATCATCAGCCTAATGCAAATCTAAACAACTCTGAGAAACCATGGGGTCAAGCTCCTCTATAGGTAAGAGGATGAAGAGGAATTAATTTTATTTTCAATACAGGGAAATGGTAGAGGCGATTAAGTGTATTGTTTCCGTTCTAGAAATTAGAAAATTGAAGCATAGAAAACAGGTTTAAAATATTCATCATTGTACTTGAATGGCACAATGATGCTTTTGTTTTCATGCTTATGTCTCTATAGGCAAGTTGTAGCTTGAGAGACTGGTAAATATGTAGAACTCACAAGAAAGAGCCCTGCTGTAAAGTTAGTTCATCTGTGGGTATGCTCCTTTTAGCATGTGGGAGTGGCGCGAGAATGTGACAGAGTGTTGGTTCATAAATGTTGCGTGGCAACCCTGCTTGCATTCTGTATCCTGGTATCATGGACCAAGGACCAGAGAGCAGCTTCGAGAAAGTGTTATCACGGGACATTACAGTCTCCCAAGATAACTACCTCCTAAAACTTTTAATGACAGCATTTGATTCACCTAAACAAGTCATAGCTACAGCTCTGGAAGCGTGCCTACAGCTTTTACTGGTTACCAAATTCAAGATTACCTAATCATCAGAGAATGTAGTCTGTGGAGAAACAGTTCAAAGTCTTCTGTTTATGAATACTCTCTCTCCTAAGAAGTCAAACTATGGAACAAAAGACAATAAGTCTCACAATTATTTATCAACAGGTGAGTTTTCCATTGGTGACTTCCTTCAGGAAGGTGATAATCCATTTGATAGAGTAGACTTAGTGTTTATTGGATTTCAATCCATCTCTTTTGAGGGAGCCTCCCACCATTAAATATGTGATATCTTCTAAAAACCCTGCATACACAATGACAGTTCAGCATTTCAACATGTTACTACTCTGCTCTGCGATTAAATAACTGATGAACCTGCGATTTCCCACAATCATGTGGGAGTCAACTGAGAGTCAATTGTGTGGTGTCAGGCAGACCATTTCATCCTCAGATTATGTCGTTATTTGATTATTAAAATAAGACATTATATAATTCATGATCAGTGGATTTTGCTGACACAATGTGGGAGGCAATTATTATAGATCATCTTAATATCAATTATGTAGTTAAAATATGTAAATTAATCAAGACAGCATGGTCCATGAACCTGGTTTGGAGCTACCTTAGGGAACTGGAGGATGTTACATGAACTCATTATTTGATTATTTAATTATATAAAACAATGGTTATGTCGTCCATGACACCTGGAATCTGGTGCCACGGATCTTCAAATTACCTAATTAATGAATTTAAATTGACAATCTGTGTTAATCCCCAAGGTAATGTAAATATTTGTATAGTTATGTAAACAACAATCCTCCATTCCATGAAGAGACCTGTAAAGCTCCCCCTTGTAGAGATAATGTGCAATATCTTCACATTGTATGATTCATTGACTCAATTGATGATGATGATGACATCCTTCATGACTGGAGTCTGGCCATTCTTCCCTGCCAGTAGAATGCTATATCCCCTATTTATTGTGACAGTTAGCTATTAGTGACTTATTTAATTCTCTAAATTATGTAAACGACAGAGAGTGCCATCACCGATTAAGGTTAGGTTGCAAAAATCTTTCAGGGACAAGGTTAGGAAAGTTGTAGACATGGGCAGAGCATTTTCTGAATGATCTATGCATCCCCCAGAGTACGAGGGATGCTGGGTGATTGAATCCAGAAGGTTGCATGGTGCCCTCCGAGAAGTACAAGGACTTCACCAAGGCCGGCACAATGGTCTGGGTGTTGACTACCTGCTGTTCCACCACATCTTCACATCAGTTGTGATCTACCATGAGAAGAAGGAGTGGCACTAGGTGGTCGGCACCATCACTGAGACCTGGCAAAAGGATGACGACTCAGAACACGGAAGAAACTCTCTCAGCTATGCTGGTGAGGCCCCTGCTGTAGCCATCTTTTCACCTGCTAGCAACATTGTGGCTACTACTGCTACGCCAGGATTAATCCCATTATCTCATATCCTGCCTCACCACAAAGGAGATTCAGGCGCTTGTGATGATGTCAGGCCAACAGAATTCATCAGGCAAGACAGTATGATTATCTGATGATTAAGTAATGACATTTTAAAAATGCATGATGACAGCCTACAGTTTCATACCTGGCAAATCTGTCCAGGAATTGGTGATACAAAAAAATAGTATCTTTTGAATTCTTTCTTTCTTTCTTTCCACAAGAGGAAGCTTTTCAGGTCTCTTCATGGAATGGAGGATTTTGGTTTACATAACTTAATATTTACATTATCTCGGGTATTAACACAGACTGTCCATTTAAATAAATTCATTATGTAATTAGATTATCTGTGGCACCAGATTCCTGGTGTCATGGATGATATAATCATTGTTTTATATAGTTAAATAATCAAACAATGAGTTCATGTAACATCATCCAATTCCCTAATGTGGCTCCAAATCTTGCTCTTGAACAAAGCTGTCATGATTAATTTAAATATTTTAAGTACAAAATTGATATTTAGATGTTCCATAATAATAGTTTCCCACATCGTGGAATCCACTGATCATGTATTATCTAATGTCCTATTTTAATAATCAAATAACAACATAATCAGATGATGAAATGGTCTGCCATACTCGACACAACTGACTCTCCCTGACTCCCACATGATTGTGGGAAACTCCCAGGTTCATCCCTTATTTAATCGGAGAGCAGAGTCGTGAAATGTTTAAATGCTGAAATGTCATTGTGTATGCAGGGTTTTTAGAAAATTCTAAATATTACATGTTGGACCCCTGCCTCAAAAGAGATGGACTGCAATCCAATAATCCCTAAGTCTACTCTAACAAATGGATTATCACCATCCTGAAGGAAATTAACAATGACAAATTCACCTTTTGATGAATAATTGTGAGTCTTATTATCTTTGTTTCCATAGTATTAATTCTTAGGAGAGAGAGAATTCATAAACAGAAGAAATTGAATGTTCTCTGATGATTAGGTAATCTAGAATTTGGTGACTAGTAAAAGCTGTAGGCAAATGTCCAGAGATTTGACTATGACTTGCTTAGGGAAATCAAATGCTGTCATTGAAAGTTTTAGGTGATAGTTATCTTGGGAGACTGTAATGTCCCATGATATCATTTTCTCGAAGCTTCTCTCTGGTCCTTGGCCCATGATAACAGAATACAGAATGTGAGCAGGGTTGCCAGGCAACATTTATGAACCAAAATTCTGTCACAATTTAGTGGCCCTCCCACATGCTAAAAGGAGTATATCCACCAATGAACTATCCTTACAGCCTCACTGAGTTTCTCACAAAAACAAAGCAGGGCTCTTTCTTTTGGGTTCTACATATTTACCTGTCTCTCAAGCAACATCATGCCTATAGTGACATAAGCATGAAAATGAAAGCATCATAATGCCATGCAAGTACAATGATGAGTATTTTCAAACTTTTTTCCATGCATCAATTTTCTAATTCCTAGAACGGATAAAATAAAATTAATCTCCCCTACCACAAACCTTTTTCCTTTCCTGAAAATAAAATAATACCTCTTTATTCTCTGCCATTTAGAGGAGCTTGATCCCATGGTTTCTAGGTATTGTTTAGATTTTCATTGCTCTGCAACAGCCAGAACCAGGGCCAGTGCCAGAGCCAGGGCCAGGGGGCAGGGCCAGGGGGCCAGTGCCAGGGCCAGGAGCCTGACACAGTGCCAGGGGGCCAGAGCCAGTGGGCCAGGGCCAGGGGGGCCAGGGTCAGGTCCAGTGCCAGGGGGCCAGGTGGCCAGGGCCAGGTGGCCCGGGCCAGGGACCATGAACAGGGGGCCAGGGCCAGGGCCAGTTGGTCAGGGCCAGGGGGCCAGGGGGCCAGGACCAGTGTTCCAGGGCCAGGGCCAGGGGTCCAGGGCCAAGGCTAGGGGGCCAGGGCCAAGGCCAGGGTGCCAGGGCCAGGGGGCCAGGGCCAGGGGGCCAGGTCCATGGCCAGGAGGTCAGGGCCAGGGCCAGGGGGCCAGGGCCAGGGGGCCAGGCCCAGGGCCAGGGCCATGACTTTCACTCATGATTTTAACAATCTTATAGGCCTCGTTGGGAAGTTTGATTTCTCTAATTCCAATCCTACACATTTGCTTTGTATTATATAAAGCAAATCATATTGGAGGAAACCGTTAAGACTTTAAACACCTAAGTACCTGTGTTACAGGAATGAGTGCTCACAATATTGTGTATTCACAAGTTAAAATATGTTTGGTTAAAGATTTGCTTTAATTTTTATTACGTAGTGCCAGTGCATGGATTTTTGTTTGCTCACACTTGTTCCCAAGAATGTTAACCTTTTGAGTTTCTTGTAGCAGGAACTACACAATTTTGTCAAAATCCTGACACAGGTCATGGCAATGAACGTTCCATAATTTTTCTCATTCATATCTCTAAACCTGTCTCTATCATTTCTTTATCATCTTGATATGAAGTGATAGGGGAGAGGTCGTGAAAGAGGAAATCAAAATCATACAAACAATTTGGTGAAGATTTTATTCATCATACTTTTCTTTAATTTCAATAATCATTTTTTTTTTTTTTTTGTGAAGCTCGGTTCTTACTAAGTTCACTACACCCCTCCCAAGATAAATGACAAACTGACAAACAGGTCAGCCCTTCTGATATAATCTGCAACCTGAGAGAGAGAGAGAGAGAGAGAGAGACAGAGAGAGACAGAGACAGACAGATAGACAGAGAGAGAAAGAAAGACAGCATGAGGAGGGAGAAAGGGAGAGGAAAGAGATAATGGGAGCAAGAGAGACGTCAACCCAAGCTTCTCCACCTTCTGTTTTCACACTCTGTACCAAAGGCACCTCATATAAGACTGGGAAGAAACCTGCCCTATGACTGGTGTCTCTGCTTGAAGCTCTGATTGGCTAACAAATCCTGAGTTACAAGACTAAATGAGCAGAAAAGACACAGAACTTGAGGTCAGGTTTGGACCAGGACTACCAAACATTCTAAACTCTTTGTATAGATACAGAAGCCATTAGGATTTCCATGCAACAATCCAGCCACCCTGGTTTTGCGTATCTTGGTTCAAGTATGGCTTCTTCCTTCTTCCCAGGGATGATATGGAGAGGAAGGATTCAGGAGATGGTGGGATCACTTTTAGCAGTTGATGTGGTTTACAAGGTTTCACTTAGTCACCATCCTGTAGACCATCGTCAACTGTTCCTTGAGAGATGGACAAAGCAGGTTGTGCAAAGCTTCAGCCTTAATATTGAGCTGCAGTTGGAGAGAGGATGTTCGAGGCCTGGCAGTGTTTGGTAGCACTGTTCCAAGCCCTACCTTCAGGGTGTCAAGGGGGGCACTCCCCTGGATTCACCTCAGTTCAGCAGAGAAGATCGATTCCAGGGCTTGGAAGGAACCTGAGCTTTAGAGAGGCCTGTGATCTGGAAAGGTTTCATAAGAAGAAGATACTGGCCCTGGAGAGGACTTGTATGGAGTGACAGTCAGGTGCTAAGGAGAAACCACCAGTGCAGGAAGAGGAGATATTGGGAGTAGGAATAGGGCCAGGTTGCATAGGGGGAGGGAGAATCCAATAAATCAATCATTATTAGGCAGCACATATTTTTCTGTGTGTTATCACTTCCCCTGTTATTTACAAAACATTCATATTATAAAATGTTATAAAGGACACTAGCTGTTAAGTGTGGTGACACAGGCCTTTTAATTCCAGCACTCAGGAGGCAGAGGGAATTCTTTCTATTTGAGGCTAGTTTGGTCAACAAAATGATCTTCAGGACAGCCTGAGATTCAGAGAGAAAACAAGTCTGGAAAAGCAAACAAAAAACCACTGCAACAAACATCATTTTATGTATCCCTCAAAATGATGAACAAAATATCCCATGTGTCCTAATTGTCTTCCTACTCTTCAAGCCTTGCCCTAAGGATTTTTTTTGTTTGCAATTTTTGCCAGTGGGGGAAAATGTTTGCATTGTGTCTGTCATGTACAATAATTTTTGCATGGGATTTCCTATTTCCTGGCTGATTATTCTTTTCTCCACCAAGGCGTGTTTCTGGTGCACAGTGTCATTAAACTTTAATAAGCATCGCTTAAGTCTTTCTCACCTTGTTGTGTGTATTGACATTCCCACATGGTGTGTATGTCTGTGTGTGTGTGTGTGTGTGAGAGTGTGTGTGCAAGCATGCAGGTGCATGCATGCAAGTGTGTGTGTGTGTGTGTGTGTGTGTGTGTGTGTGTGTGTTTGTAGAACAGAAGACAACTTTTGGGGACTATTTTCCCCAGCATGAATCTCACACATTTAACTCACATCTTCTAGACTGGATTCTGAAAATAATTTTATCCCAATTTCCCTTTCTAATCTGGCCTGTTTGCATCTTGATACTTTGTTGAGTTTATTCTTTCATAACTTTTAATAAAAATATTTGATTTTGTTTTGTGAATTGTGTCTGCATGAATGTATACAATGCCTATGACTGCCTGAAGAAGACACAAAAGAGCACTGGATTACATAGAGCTGGAGTTATAGGCTGTTATAAGTCAATAGACATGGATACTGGGAAATGAACACAGGTATTTGACAATAGCAGTAAGTACTCTTTGCCTCAGACCTAGCTGTACTATTCCTAATTCATATTTGTAATTAAAATGTTTTTTCTTCTATAATTTTAATTACATGGTTTTTATTTTTGTTTTGTTTTTGTTGTCAAGCACATTCCTGTGCACATGTGCTACCACACAGACTTTAACAATCCAAAGAAACTCTCTGGATATGGTTCTAGCTTCTTTCACTTTGGGTCACTGGAATTTAACTCAGGTTGTCCAGTTTTGTGAGAATTGCCATTTCCCAATGATCTACATTAAAGGCCAATAATTTTAAATTTTGGTTCAGTTTAAATACAGAGTATAGGGTTTCATCGTGGCATCTTTATATACGTGTGATTATGTGCTTCCTTGTTTGTTTTCTTCCCACAATACTCTCCTCTTTGACCCTCCCCATCTCTAACTGATTCCATTTCTTCTCCCATGTACTTTTAAAACGTATTTACTAAGTTTTTTCAAGTAAACTTTGCAAGTTTGCAAGTAAACTTGTTGAGTGATTTTTGTATCTATCAAAATAGGCTTCAAAGAAAAATTAATCAAAAGAGATGGGGAAGAACAATTCCTATTCAAAGAAAAACTCCACCAATATGACATTTGATATTTCCCCAAACACAAGATCGGGAAATATACCCAAGAGGATTTGACAGCAAGAAGCTATTAAATCAGGGTTAAAATTAACAAAATATAGAAACAAAGAAAAATAAAATTATTCAAAGAAAAACATATGTTTTTGAAAAATCAACAAGATGGACGAAACATTATCAAAATTAACTTAGAGATACAGAGATAATATAACAATTAATAAATTCAGAAATTAAAAGGGGACATAACAGTAATTAACAACACCATAGAAAATACTTTAAAAACACCTCATTCACCCAAACTGGGAATAGTAAAGAAATACGTATTTTTCTTATTAGGTACCACATATCAAAGTTCAATGAAAACAGCATGGAGAAATTAAATAGAGACCTATTACCCATAATGAAACAAAATGAATCATTACAAGCCTCTCAACTAAAAATAAATAAATAAATAAATAAATAAATAAACAAAAGCTGAGTGCAAGTTTGTTTTACCATTGGATTTTACCAGACTCAAAGAAGAGTTACAAATGGTACTCCTCAACGTATCCCATGATATAAAAACAAATGAAACTTTACCCAATTTATTTTATGATGCCACAGGTACACAAATAACCATATGTTCAGGCTCTTTTTTCAAATAATCATAGATAATTTATGTCAGATGCTACTACATCATATATCTTGAACCTAATGCATGGTACACTGGATATTTGTGTTTCTGGATAGCCCTTAACAATTTGAATATTTCAACCAGGTAGACAGTTTCTGGGGATTCCAATTTCAAAAATCCTTAGCAATCCTTAGCAATGCAAAACTGTCTATCCAGGACAAAGCACCAGAGTCTGGATTAAAATTACAAACAACTCATCAATTAAATAGTGTCAGGCAAGCCTGAGCCACAGGACTCATTAGAATAAACAACTTGTTCCTAAGTTTCCTAATGCTGTGTCACTGTAATACAGTTGGTTCTTCCTGTTCTGGCAACAACACAACTATAAAATTGCTTTTACTACTACCTCATAACTGCTACTATGAATCATATATATCTGTGTTTTCTGATTCTAAACATGTATATGGAAGTCCATCCTAATTGGAAAGTGAATACTGAGTAGTTTAAACTTCCCACCATAAACTGTGCACACATCAATTCTGTCAGTTTTCATTCACATGGAAAAAATGACTGCATGCTGCTAAGGAGACATGAGTGACAGGGAATGGTGAGAAGAAATTATAAGACAGCATTGTTCAAAGTCATGTGCTACATGTGAAGAAGAAACTTATCCCACTTTGGCTGGAGATTTGTGCCACATTCAACAGCAAGTCCCTTGCTAATGTGAACCAATGGATTTGGTTATTAAAGGAAGTATACAAATGTTGAAGGAGGATAATCAGACAATCAGTCACAAGAGGAATGCAGAACAACTCAAAAACATTGTAAACAAATCCACAGTGGCCTTGGTACAGACAACCACAATCCCAATACTTGGAAATTATGAAATCACAACTCTGCTGTATTCTGGGCCTTTTCCATTATGGTAACTCCAGCAGCTGATTGCCTACCATTTCCCCCTTCAATGTACACTAGAAACTATTCCTTCTATTTTGATTTGAATGCTGGAGACATGTTCCACACAGAATTCCTTTTCTGGTAACTGCAATGGATATATGACTACTGGACTCAAATTTGTAATTTAAAAACTCAGAGATGGTACAGCCCATTAATTTAAGTATTTAGTTTGTAAAATAAGAGGGAAGTAAGTTCATTGATCTGGAGAATAAAAGGCTGGGAACAAAAGTCACCTCAGCTGACAAAAGAAACATTTTCTATAATTATGGAGATACAGCTTTAATATGTCTTCCAAGGCAGAATTCACTCCACATATTTAAATGAGTAACAAACCCAAATATCTTTAAGAACTCTGAGCATCAAACTCTGGCTAATCTCAAAGAGGTGATGTTGTGCAATTTTAGTTTTGTATATGTTAATCTCTTTATGCCTATGAACATATTTTAAATGATGGTGGGAAAGGTGATGTTGAGTTTATTTAGCTCTAGGAAGCTGTGGTTATTTGAATGTCTAGAGCATCCTGATGGTCTAATGAAGCGCTGACTGACCAAGAACAAGACAGAAGAAAGGATAGGCAGGGCTGGAAGGCAGATAGTATATAAATATGAGAAGTGCAGCACAGAATGAATATGAGAACTCCAGCAGAAGAGATGAAGGGGCAAGGAAAGCACATACAGGTATCTTAAGACAGAGCAAGAGTAAATAAAAATAAGATGCACAGAAGTAAGGAATGAAAAAAATGACAGAGGCCAAAGGTGGATTGGGTATCTTAAAGTTCAAAAATTCAGCAAAAAAAAAAAAAAAAAAAAAAAAGCCAAGGTAAGCAAGTACAGGTATTAACAAATAAGAATAAGAATAAGCTCCAATGTGTTATTTATTTGGAAGCAGGATGGGGATCCCTCGCAAAAATCACAAAAATAAGATAGTCTAGAATCGATTTTCCATCTCATGTATGATATCATCCTTAATCCTTTATTAGGTTCAGTCCAAAGGATATACTTCTAACAATTTAAAAAGGGACAGAAGAATTTAAGTGCAGCCACTAAGACGGTTGAAGACTTACAGAGAAAAAAATCTATCTTTTCGACCTTAAATTGTGACCTACAGTATAGAGGTGTCTCAATACATTTTAAAGATGTATCATAGCCTGTGAATTGCACACATACAAAGGATGAAAGACACAAATACAGAAAACATTAAGGACAAGTCACATGTCTATACCATGTCCTTAGACCAAAATTCCTTTTGAGTTATTTTAACTTCAGATTATGGCTGATTTTTACCTCTGAGCATTATGCCTCACAGAAAGCCATGTTTGCTTCTGTGCAGGACCAGGAGTTCATCTAAACAAGGTCTTCCTGATGTCTAGGACAGGGCTATGACATCACTGTAGAGAATTCCCTTTTTAAGCTTTAGTTTATGTAATGTATATGACTGTCTTCTCCCATGCATTTGTGCACGGTACCTGCAAAGAAGTGGTGGAAGATGTCATTCTGTAAATATGGTTCTGTAATTTGTTAATGAATAAAGCACTGTTGGCTAATACCAAAGCAAGATAGGTGAGATTGGAGTCTAGGAGGACAGAGGGAGAAGTAGGGAGGAGATTCAAGATGTAAGATACAAAGAAAGCAGAGTGCTGGCCCCTCACTCTGCTAAGATAAGGCCACCTGGAAATACTTAGATTAACAGAAATGGTTTAATATTAAGACACAGCTAACCAATAAGAAATGCTAGTAACAGGCTAACAACTTTATATCTAATACAATGACTCTGTGTGTTACTTGGGGGCTGGTGCAGCAGTGAGAACAGGAAAACCACTCATAACAGGATGTTTGTCTGAAGCCACCTAAGCAAAGTACCTGCAAAGGGTAGGACAGGGTACCATCTCCCTTTAACTCAAGTTACAGAAGATGGCTGGCTGTCATGGTTTCTGGTAATGGAACATGTGTCCTCTGTAACAACAACCAGTGCTGTTGACTGCTAAGCTATATTTCTAATCAGCTTCATTATTTAAAATTTATTCTCATGCCTTTTATTTAAACTGTATTTCACCAATTTACCCCTTCATGCCTTTTCTCCATTCCTTCGCATATTCTTCCCTTGAAATTCCTTTCTTGTTAAGCAAGTATGAATGAATTTGTATGCACAAACATGCCAATAAAACCAATTGAGTACAATTCTTCTGGTTGTGTATATATGGTTGAGCACTGAACATGTGGTATTGGATATGCTATCAGGGAGCTCCTCCTTTCCAGAGGCTAATACTTTCAGGAGTAAGGGTATGGACACAAAGTGATCTGGGCTACCTTAGTCAGGAATCAGTATCAAGAATAAGAAAGATGGGGTGGTAATTAGCTTAGCTAACAATTGCTTGTGACAAGGCCCTGAATTCCTAGAGCTTTGGGGTAGACTATGGATACTGTCCTGATCCAGTCACAATCCGCCTTTGTTCTTTGGTCCTTCCACCACACCCAATGAGAGACAGGCCAGCTGCTGGCACCACCCATTTCCTCCAAGAAGACTGAAGAACACTGAAGAAGCTCCAACCACAAAAGCGTCAATGCTAGCCACTGGGCCATCCTGTCTTGCATCTCAATTGCTGCAAAGGGCTCTGAGGACCGTGGACAAGAGGGCAGTGGAATCGACTTTCTCCACGTTGCTTGGGCCAACGCTAGGTAAGTCTTCCAAAAGTTCCTAATCCACAGGTTTTGTGCCATCAGCAGAAGTCAGATGTCCTTAACGCCTCTGACTTCAACAACTGTGGAGGACCTGGGGTGGCTGTCCATATTGTCAGCTAGTAAGTCCCTGTTACTCTAATCATTCATGTAAAATATTATCCTTCTCAAGAACTCTGATGCTTTTGACGGATGGTAGCTTTGTCAGCTTAAAGCAGCAGCCAAGGCTCCAAGTGTTCCAAAACAGATTTCAAAAATGGAAATCTTAAGGTTGCTACTGTTTATAGACTTAACATTAATCAATAAAGTTTTAACAGTATTAAATACCATTCTATGCCACTATATGATCAGAACTAAGTATAAACTTACAATTAAGGTGCTTTTCATTGTGCTAAAAATTTGCCAGTTGTATGTGTTAATTCTTTCAGCCAAATCATTTATAACATGAGTATGCTGCTAGTGTGTCTTAATATTTATGTTTTTGCAAAATCAAAGGATTCTTTTAAGTTCGAGGGAGCTGAATTGGATCCATTTACAGGTCAGATCCACTCCAAATAATTATTAGTCAATATTTCCCTGGCTTGGGACTTCCTAACCTTGTCCTGGGACCTCCTTGGGAGCCCCTCCCCAACCTTACTTTTCCCATTAAATACTTAGACCTAATGTACAAAAACTTAACCTTGTTCTCTGCTCTGCTAACATCTTGTCAGATCTCAAAGAGATGCCAGAGCTCCATACTGTCAGAACTCTGATGAAACAACCAGCTATCAGGACATGGCAACATCCCAGCTTTCTCGGATCACCCAAGGATGATCTAAGCCCCCAAGTCAGCAGGAAGTAGTCTGGAGAACTCAATGTCTTTATTCCCTAACATGCCACGCCCAGCCCCCACCATTTTAATAACAATAAGAGGTAGAAATGTCAGGAACTAGCAACCAACTGACCCCACCCCCACCCCCACCCCACCCCCCGCGCTTGCCCACCATGATGGGCGGGATGCTCATGGCCATGTCATCGCTATGTCAGCCTAACCTGGTGGCTCAAAATTTACCTGGCTGCCAGAGGACTCAGTTATGCATGCACAAGCCACCCTTTTAAAGCAAGCACGCAAAGGGTGCCTGTCACTCTTGCTCTCCCTCTTGGTCTCCCTCTCTGGCCTCTGTCTCTCTCTCTCCTGCTTTCAGTTGGCCACTAGCTACCCCCTCTTTCTCTCCCTTCTCTCAATAAACTCCACCTAGGCACTGAGTCTCATATTTGTGTTTCATAGGCATTAGCTGTTGCAAAAGCACAACATTAGTGCTGAAACCCAGGCAGGCTCTCCTTGAGGGTCACTGGCAGCTGTCTGCTGGTGGGCAGCCAGCCAGAGATACTTGAGATCCTGTTTCTGATACCAGGGGTTGCCTCAATACCCCGTTCACTGGAAATACCACCCCACACTGGCTTCAATTAGGTAAGGTACCCTTTTAAATTTTAACCCATTTCCTTAAGGTCGGGTACATTCCTCAAGGGTGGAAGACATACTGCCTAGGGCGGTATATCTACTCCGCTCTTGGACTGCTGAGTCCTTCCGGCCTCTGTTGGTCCTGGCAACATTTTCGGGCTGATGGGCCTGAATAACGCTCTGCCATTGTCGCTTACGGTATGGCCACACTCTTGAGTTCCAAGACTGCATGGTCACTTTCTCTCCACCCATTGGGAATAAACTGGCCAAGAAAATACACCCCACCACTCCAGGATGTGTCAGTACCCCAGCTTTCTCGGATCCCCCAAAGATGGTCTATGACCCCAAGTCAGCAGGAAGATGTCTTGAAAACTCAAAGTCCTTATTCCCTTCCCTGCCATGCAAAACTCCCACCTTATTAATAACAATAAGAGGTTGGAATGTTAGGAACTAGCAGCCAGCTGACCCCTGCCCCCAACGATGGTCGGGGCACTTATGGCCTTGTCATGGCTATGTCAAGCTTTACCTAGCTGCCAGAAGACTCACTTATGCATGTGCAAGTCCCCCTTTAAAAGCAAGCACACCCCTCTCTCTGGTGTCTCTCTCTCTCTGCTCCCCTCTTGATCTCTGTTTCTCTCTCTGCAGCAATGATATAATACTAAAAATAACAATAGCAATAATAATAATGGTAATAATAATAATAGCAGCAATGATAATACTAAAAAGAACGATAACAATAATAATAGTAGTAATAATAATAACAATATTATTGTAAGACCCTCAGAATGAGAAGTCTTCCAGGTTCGGTCGATACCCCAAGTACTCAATGTCTAGTCCAGTTGCTGCAAAACGCAAGAGGCTTTAATGAACAGGAAACGTTTGCACAAATGGGCTCCTCCAGCATGCAGGCTAGAGAGAAGCCCCCTCCCCTGGGCCCAGGTGTTTTTAAAGGCAAACCCACAAGCTTAGGGAGGGGGTGGGACCCTCTGTCCATTGAGTTCATGACCCTTGGAGGCCTGATGGTCTGCTATTAGGGTCAGCAGACCTTAGGGCCTCAGGGTGTGCTAATTAATCTTGTCTGGGCATACCAGAGTTACAGCTATCTCTTTGTTTCCTAAGGACCCTATTCACCACCTGTTGACTCACAGGAAAGGAAGGGCAGAAAGGAGGGGCAGTGTGAATTCTCGTCATCTCAGGGCATGGTGAGATGAAGCTAGCAAATTCCAAGGAACAGATATTGGTTAGCTTTCCAGGTAAGATTGTCCTTCATTTAACTTCACTTTTTGGTCTTTCACTATTAATATTAATAACAATAAGTGGTTTTTAACACTGGAAATTCTGGGGCACAAAAGCAGGACGAGGACTTGGGGGATGCTGGGAAATGGAGTCCTGGCCGCTCAGAGCGCAAAACCGGAAGTCCCTTGCAGAAAAGCAGGACTTGCCTACACAGGATGCTGGGAAATGGAGACCTCGATCCTTGGAGCACGGAAGAAGTTTAGGAACTGAAAAGATGGAAACAAGCCTGGTTCATGATGGTAACTGTAGTTCGGAGGCCTTGAAGTCCAGAACCGGAAGTCCAAGGGTGAAAAGAAAGAAGTGGCCACACAGCATGCTGGGAACTGCAATCCCGGACCCTCAAAGATTGCAACCGGAAGTCCGTTGGTAGAAAACCAGGAAGCAGCCTCAAAGCATCCTGAGAAATGCAGTCCTGGACCGCCAAAGATGAAAACAAGTCCCTGGGCAGAGAAGCAGGAAGCGGCCGCAGAGGATGCTGGGAAATGCAATCCCTGGCCTGAACCTCCAAACCCAGAAGTCTCTGGGCAGCATCCACGAACTAAAACCAGAAGTTTCATGCTGAAAAATCAGGAAGCCAACGCAAGCACCTTGGGCAATGCAGTCCTGTTTCACAACACATGAAAATCGGAAGTCCCTGGGCATATAGGCAGGAATCGACCCCACAGGATGCTAGTTGCATTTCCTTTGCAGTCCCTGGCATGAACGTCCAAACCCGGAAGTCTCTGGGCAGCAAAGCAGAGAGCAAACGCATAGGATGCTGGGTAATGCAGTCCTGGCCACAGCAGTTACAAAAGTTCCTGATGGCCTCGGCTAAGGTCGGCTTTGGCTGCAATCTGTGAGCAGAAGTCCTGCCCCACCCACGATGATTGGCATGAGTCTCCGCTGCCGGGTTTCCCTTGCCAGGAAGTCCTGCCGGCTTGCCCCCCCCCCCATTCTCCACCTATGAAGATGGCAGACATGGCCCCCGCCCAGTTGCCCTGCACTCCTCCTGGAAGGGGGAGGGGCCTGCAGTGATTGACAGCAGAAGGATCAGGAGGGGGGAGACCTGGCCAAGGTCTGTGATTTCACTGGGGCAACACCCTGCATCCCCAGGGGTTTTACTGTCATGACCTGCACTGCCACGACTGCCAGGTCCACTGTCCTGTGGGCCCCAGCATTGCTGCTTGTTGACCTCAGAGTGTGGTAGGAGACTCCTGCCACGCCCACCTGGGATGAAGATGGTGAGGGGAGGGCAGGAGTGCACCTCCTGCTCCTGGTCACCATTTCCTGTGAGTACACTGTCCCGACCAAGACCTGTCCACCACAGGGGCCACACCCATACTCCGGCCACACACTCGGGGGCCCACCCATCCTGAATCTGTGCTTCCAGCTCTTGTACCTCCTTAACTGGGAGCTGCCTTGACCTGGCTGGAGGACAGGAAGGAGGGGCTGGCACTGCTGTAGGTGAGGGTAAGGCCCAGAGAGGGTCATTGACAGTGACCTTGGACCTGCAGGGGGCAGGCGAGCTTGGGCAGGGCTGCAGCTAATGGGTGAGCCTGATGCTGAGCAGTCTGGATCAACTTAAAACCCTGTCGCTCATTTAAATATGTAAATGAGACTGAAGTGTTATGCAAAGGAGACACTAGTAATTGAGATTATGCAAATGAGCATGGTTTATGCAAATCTGTGAGACTGATTTGGGTTCACATTTGAATATGCAAATGAGAAAACCCGAGTTGTGGGAATGCACTTTAATATGCAAATTTATGGTGCTTTACATGCTTTAGCTATGCAAGTTATCCTATCTGTCTGGGATTTTGACATGCACATATATGCAGGTTATCTCATTTGGAGGTGTGGCTATGCAAATTAACCCAGGCAGTTTCTGTAATTTCTTGATGTCTTCTGAGTCTCCAGGCAGCATTTGAATATGCAAATCAGAGTGCTGGCAGGGGATGGGGCCTCCCCTGACCCTGTACCCAATGTCACCTGTCCATGTCCATTACAGGCATCTGATGGCAAAGCTGCTCCCTCCAATCCTGCTCATGCTCAACTTTATATAGAAATACAAAAGACACAAGACAGCCAAAACAACCCTGTGCAATAAACGAACTTAAGGAGGCATCACAATCCCAAATGTCAATCTCTATTACAGAACTATACTCCGGAAAACAGTTGGTATTGGCACAAAAATACACAGAAGACCAATGGAATCAAATTGAAAACCGTGATATTAACACACACACCTATGGAAATCTCATTTTTAACAAAGAAGCTGAAGTTATACAATGCGTAAAAAGAAAGCCTCTTCAAAAATTTGTGTTGATATAACTGGATGGTGGTGTGTAGAAGACTAGAGATAGAGCAATGTCTATTGCCATGCAAAAACTTAAGTCCAAATGGATCAAAGACATCAACATATATCCAGCCACACTGAACCACATAGAAAAGAAAGTAGGAGGTACACTTGGATGAATTGTTACAAGAGACCACTTCTTGAACATAATACCAGTAGCATAAAAAGTGAGATCCACAATTAATAACTGGGGCCTCCTGAAACTAAGAAGCTTCTGTAAGGCAAAGGACACAGTCAACAAGACATAACAGCAGCCCACAGAGTGGAAAAAATCTTCAACCACCCCACATATGACAGAGGGCTGATCTCCAAAATCAAAGATCTTGGGAAATTAGTCACCAAAACGCCAAATAACCCTATTAAAAACTGGGGTCCAGAACTGAATAGAGAATTCTCAATAGGAATCAAAAATGGTGGAAAGACACTTAAGAATGTGCTCAACACGCTTTGTCATCAGGGAAATGCAAACCAAAACAACTCTTCGATACCAAGTTACTTATTCGAGATGACTAAAATCTAAAACATGAATGACTGCTCATGCTGGAGAGGATGTGGATAAAGGGGAACACCCCTCCATAGCTAGTGGGAGTGCAAATATGTACAGCCAATTTGGAGATACCCATATTCCTGAAGAACCACCATACTGATCTCCAAAATGGCTGTACATATTTGCACTCCTATCATATGTGGAGGAGTGTCCATTTCTCTCCACATCCTCTGCAATTTAAGCTGTCATTGGTGTTTCTAATTTTAGCCCTTCTGACAAGAATAAGATGGTATCTCAGAGTTATTTTGATTTTCATTACCCTAATGGATGAGGATGATGAGCACTCTCTTAAATGTCTTTCAGCCAATTTGGATTCCTCTATTGAGAAGTCTATATTCAGTTGTGTACCCAACTTTTTTTTTTAAATAGAGTTATGTGGTGTTTATGTGATTACTTTCCTCAATTCTTTGTATTATTCTAAAATCGAGAACAAGTTTGCCAATTCTCTCCACATCTCTTCAATATTGTACTTGCAGTTGTAGCTAGAGCAATAAAACAACAAAAGGATTTCAAGGAGATACAAATTAGTAAAATTAGTCAATCTTTCACTATTTTCAAATGATATGATAGTTTTCAAAAGTATCTTCAAAAAACTATACCAGAGAAGTCCTATTGCTGATAAACACCTTAAGCCAATTAGCAGGATAGATTAACTAAAAAAATCCATAGCTCTACTATATACAGACATTATGAATGCTGAGAAAAAAATCAAAGAAACATTACCCTTTACAATAGCCACAAACAACATAAAATATCTTGGGGTAATTCTAACTAAACAAGTGAAAGATCTATATAGTAAGAATTTTGTGTCTTTAAAGAAAGAATTTAAAGAAAACACCATAAAATAGAAAGATCTCCCATGCTCTTGGATAGGTAGGTTAAACATACTAAAAATAATAATCTTGCCAAAATCAATCTAGACATTCAAAGCAATTGCCATCAAAATCCCAGCTCAAATCTTCACTGACCTTAAAAGATAAAACTCAACTTTATATGAAAAAAAAAAAAAAGACCCAGAATGGCCAAAACAACCCTGTAAAATAAAGGAACTTTAGCAGGCATCACCATTCCTGACTTCAAACAGCTTGGTATTGACATAAAAGTAGACAGTGCAATGGAATGGAATTGAAATACTGATATTAAACCCCTCACATATGAACACCTGATTTTTGACAAAACAGATAACAGTGTACACTGAGAGGAGGAAAACACCTTCAACAAATGGTGCTGGCACAACAGGGTGGTAGTAGGTAAGTCCAGCTACAGTGAACCTCTTAGAAGAGTACATGGTAGGTATTCTTGAAGGAAATGGTACAGGAGAATGCTTCCTGAACATAGCACCAGTAGCACAGACACTGAGATTGACAATTTATAAATGGGACCTCCTGGTACTAAGAAGCTTCTGTAAGGCAATGGCCATAGTTGACAAAAACAAAAAGGTAGCCTACAGACTGGGAAAAGATCTTCACCAACCCTACATCTGACAGAGGGCTGATGTCCAAAACACACAAAGAATATAACATTTCTTCATCTTGTTTTCCCAAAGTGAACAGCACCCCATGGCCAATGACTAAATATGTGTAGTATGTAGGTGAGTAATTAATTTTTTCGCAAGAAATACACAAAGAGAAATATATATAAAAAAAAAAAACAGACACACACACTTTAAATTTTCCCCCAATGCACAATGCAAAGAAAAATGACAACTCTGTTCACAAACGTCACTCTCACAGAGATTCCTTGTCACAAGTAACCAGAGCTGTAAGAGTACAGTTTTTCCATGTGCCGCCCGGTCTTGTCCTGCCGCCGCACCAGCCACAAATAACACACAGAGACTCTGTATTTGATATTATACTGATGGAAAGGTCCTAGTTTCTTATCGGCTAGCTCTGTCTTAATTATTAACACATTTCTGCTGATCTATGTATTTCTCTTACCAGGGAGCCGGCCAGCAAACTGCTTTCTCCAGACTCTCCATCTTGGCTCTTCCTTTCTACTTCCTCTTTCCTGCTTGTCTCTTAGTCCCTCCTATCTCCTTTCCTATTGGCCAACAGTGCTTTATTCATTAATCAGTATGAGAAACATATACAGAATAACATCTCCCATCACAGAGCAGATAGTTTTCTGTAGATTACCAGTAATTTGCTAATTTTGGTTGGGAAATTATTTTAATACCATAAAATAATTCTCTGCATTCCTAATTAATTTAACTATAGAAGAAATATTATTATTGGTGAGGTTTTTTTTTTCAATATTCCACAAATGTATCTTATTTTCTGATGTGAAGACATCCTCATCTCCCACTGTAACAAACATAATCCCTGATATCTTTTCTTCTTGACAACTAATCTCCATGCATGTCTAACTTCTTTGTGTTATCATCATTACCAGTAACAATGTCATTCAGATGACTTATAGCTGTTGTCCACATGGTTTTCTTTATTTTTTCATATTTTTATTAAAATAAGAAACAATACAATCTTATTTTACATATCAATCTGAGTTCTTTATACCTTCCATTTGTCCATGTTTCCCAGTGACACCTATATCATTCTTCCTTTTCTCCATAGAAAGGGCGAGGCTTTCTGTGGGGCACTCTTCCAGGACTTTCACATCATTTCTTGCAGGTCATATGGCCTCCACCATGGGTCTAGGCAAAGAAAATTTTCCTGTATGAGGAATGGGCTTCCATTATCTATTCATGCAGTATCTTTTCATGCAGTAGGTATAAATGGTGTTCCTTTACCAGAGGCCCTATAGACTGCTGAGACCTCCTATATGCAGGAAGACCATTTCTGTCCTTTGCTGGTTTCTAAGTAGTCACTCTGGTATCCATGCACTTCCCCTTGTTAACATCAGAAATTTCTATGGCTTTCATCGGATGGTCTTGATCTGTTTGCTAATCACTCCTCCCTCTCTACAACTGGATTCCAAGAAGTAGGCTCAGGGCTTATCAGTAGGTTCCAAATAAAATGAATGCTATGTATTTGAAAACATGATTGAGTAGATTTGTAGCAGTAGATAGTTGGTAATACTAGGTGATGCTGGTCCAAATTAGAGCAGAAAATTATATCTTGTACAGAAATGTTGAGTTTTGGTATCCTTGTATCACAGCAGCCAGAACAGAAAGTCTGACATCTCCTTGATGAGAAGGAAACATTAGGGAAGCTTGGACAGACATTGGGGATATAGAGTAGTCTAAGGGAGAAGGTTAAAACTTTTGGGCAATGGTAACTCTCGCATCCTTGATGAGATGTGTGTATTCCTAGTGTGAAGAAAGGTATACCTCCATGGGCATTGTGGTATATAAGAGAACTATTTGGCTAATGGAATTTCAGAATACTCTTGGAATTAAGGGGCCTTCCTCAGTACAAGTTCATTAGAGAGGAATTATTGCAGAATTTAGAATTGGGTAAAGGAGTAGAGGTTTAGGAACCTTTTTTACAGGCATTTCTCACAAGTCCTTCAGAATTAGTGGAAGACCAGAGCTTTTGAATAGTTTCATCCCTTTGGGACCAATACACAAAGCCTTTCTCTAGTCAGTCAACAAATGTACAGACAACCATGAGGATGTGTTGGCCTGATTCACAAAAGCAATTGGCTTATTGGTAGTAGTGCACATGGAATACAAGTTTCAGTACATCATAGGTGCTCTTCCTCTGGCCTTTCCAAAGAAAATATATCCATTGGCACCAAGCTCCAAAGATGGGAACCAAACAAGCTTTAAGGCTAAGACTTGCCAGAATTGGGTCTCTAGGCCTGCAGCATTGGATGGATTCCAGGTGTTTGGGAAGGTGCAGTGTGGTGAGGTGAATGGGGTCACAGACCTCAAAGGGTCCTCGACTTCATAGTCCCTAGACAGTCAGATTTGGGTACCTGCCAGCCCTGTGAAAGTCAAGATGTTGCTCCTTGTGAGAGCACAGAGGGGCTCACTGTTAAATCCTCAGAAATCTCACACCAATCTGAAACATAATGTAGAAGCTTTAGAACCCAAATCATGGCCTTGAGTGTTAGTGGCTAAGTGTTCACCCAGCCTTGTCTGACAGCCACCCCAAAACCTTCAGAAATCCAGCAGCTATCTGTAAGGAGTAAGGTTTTTCCTCCTGCTGCTGGTCTTGTTCTGCCACCGTGCCAGCCCCAATTAACACACAGAGACTCTGTATTTGATATAATGCTGTTGGCCAATTACTTGTCTCTTATTGGCTAGCTCTGTCTTAAGTATTAACCCATTTCTGTTAACCTAATTGTTTACACGTAGTTTCACCTTTTCACCTTACCGGGGAGTGGTGCAGGCATCATATCTCCCCAGCCTCTCCATGTTGATCCCTCCTTACTACTTTCTCTTTTCAACTTGTCTCCTAGCCCCACCTATCTTGCTTTCCTATTGTCCAACAGCTATCTACTTGAACCTGGCCACCAACTTGACCACTCCAACTGTTAGGCCTGCTTTAGGTCTGCTGCAATCTTGCTCCCGACCAAAACAATGCAGCCATGTCAAGACAGCCAGCCAAGTAGCAGCCTCTCAGGCTGACCCAGTGCTGGTAGGACAGTGAGATGGTGGTGTCACTGAGCTCAGGGCACAGGAGATGGGCAGATGAAAACAGTTGTGAGGACAAGCCACATCAATAGGGTCTTATTCCAAGCACTGACATTACACCTGGCAGAAGGTCAGATTAGTATGGACACAAGTCAAAGAGTAGACAACTGTGTGCACTTATGAGGAGTTGAGATTTCAGGGACAACATTCCCATGGGTCTGATATTTAGAAGATAAAGTGAAAAGCCAGTGGGACCCTTGATATTACAGCCAAAGTTACCCCTCCCTCTGAGTTAAGGTGGAAGCTGTACTACATGATATGCATCAGGGGCCACCAAGGGGAAGGTGACATCCATGACCCCTTCCAAGGAAGCAGCCCTGCTCCCCAGTTTCCTAGATGTTGATACAATGAAACATCAAAAGAATAAACATTACATCTAACCTTCCCCTTTGCCAACAAGGGCCTGCAACCAAACCACAAACCTCACCACCTCCTAAGCATCACAAGGCAACCAATTTGAGCTACCTCCAGCACTCTCACAGTCTATCTCCAGCCCACAGCCTTGCACCACCACCACTAACCAGGAAACATTCAGGAAATTTGTCTTTCATTTCTCCAAGTCTGAAAGTCTCCCTCAAGATGGAATTTTTTTGAGTCATTGACCTATAGATTAGCCCTCAGGGGTTTCTGAAGAGATTGAAGTGGAATGAGGAAAGGTAACATAGAAACTGAGGTAGAATAAGCAATTCTTGCTTTGCACACCATGTCAACTGCAGAACAAACTCACCCCTGTCCTTCTCAGTGACTTCACAAAACGATCCAGGAGTCATCACAGGAAACCCTCATGGTGCCTTAATCATTTTCCCCCAGGGTTCCACACCCATGTAACAGAAACAAGTATGCACAGACAGAGGATTTCAGCCCAAAAACTTGCATGCAAAAACACCATCTCACACAAGATGACCTAAACAGCAAACAGGTGCTCCCCTTCAGAACCAAATTTATGGACTTAGAAACTGGGGGCTGTGTGTTTTACCCTAACTGCCCCATCAGGTTTCTCTGATGTCCACCTCCCACCACATTCCATGATGGAACACTGATCTCATTCCTACTTCAGCATCCAGGGTGGTATTGTGTATGTTGGCTTCTTGCACACTGAGCAAAATAAATGTTTATTGTCAAAGAATCCAGACCAAAAGAGGCCTCCCAATCTGACCCTGGACTGATAGGGCAGCAGGATGGTGGTGTTCTAAATCACAGGGCACAAAACAAGTTAGGCAGATGACATATGGGTTAGGATCACGCAAGTAAATACGGCCCAAACACCAGAACTGACTTTCATTTGGCAGATGGCATTTCCATGCTGGACATAGGGCAAAGAGCAGGGGCTGTGAGAATATGTGATGGATCCAGTTTTAAAGAACAAGGGTCCCATGGGTGTGATTTTTCTGATAAAAAAGGATAAAGGCCACAAATACCTTGGCCTTCATGCTCACAGTACCAAGCCTTCTACATTCAATTGGATGATATGCTGTATTATCTGCTAATTATCAGTTAGTATCTGCCATATTATCCCACTAAGGGAACTGTGGCATCCTTGGCCTCTTCCCAGGAGGCAGGCCACTACAGAGCTTGATGTGGTGTCAAGAGCACAAGGAAAGAATAAACATTTAATCCAACTTTTCCACTTACCTCCCTGGCCTTTGCCCTATGCCCACACCCTAGTCATCTTCTAAGCATCACCATGCAACCATTCTGAGCTATCTCCCACTCTGTAGCATGTAGCACAAAAAATAAAAATAAAAGACCAGAGACAGATATTGGGGTTCAGTTTCCAAGATGCAAATCAGAGAAGCAGAAGAGCCAAGCCAGCCCATAGATCTCACCACTGCTCAGATGAAATGGATCTTCTGAGTAAAAGGCTCACAGATTATATTTTCTCCTTATATTGCTTTCTCCAACCAATCTCCTGGAGGCATTTGCTGCGAAATTACAAAGGGAGATACCTGGGCATGTAATGTGGAGCTCTGAATTCAGAGATGTGCCAGACTGGCCACTGGAAAGTTTTATCTTGAATCCTCCCATATGTTTCCCACAAAATAGACTGATCCAGCTAGCCACAAGTACAGACAGACAGACAGACACACACACACACACACACACACACACACACACACTCATGCACGCACGTGGATGAGCGCATGCGAAGGAAAAGACCTCACCACACATTATCCCAACCTGAGATGGCACTAAAGGATTCCTATAAGGTTTCCCCTACATGCAAACTCGTCATCCCCTACATCTCTTATTTTACCACCATAAATTTGACACATCCTTATCTCTTTGAGACTATTTATGTGCTCTCCTAGAAGTAGCTTCCTGTCCAGGGAACACACAAAGAATAAACCCATACAAAAACACAACCAAATAGAGAGACAGAGTAGAGATAGAGATAGAGACACTTTGTGTTGATTTCATAAAGTTCTTTAAGTATTGTACAGGGCAGAGCAGGCTAATGAAATTTTCTATCTTTGACCCTTGGGGTTCTTCCTGTATTTAAGGGGTGGTGAGCTACTTAAGAAAGTGCACATTGGGCCACATATTTGGGTGAACTGTTTAGCAGAGATGAAGCCTGCTGGAGCAGGTAAGTTCAGTGAAACCTTGCCTGGCTTGGATTGTACCCACAAGACTGACTGAATTGTTTGGGGAATTCTTCAGTCCCCACCATACTCCAGCTGCTTCTACTCAGCATCACAGTTGCTCTAGTTTCAAACGTACTAGGTATAGAAAACCAGATCTTATGAGTCATGGGGGTGGTTCATACCAGACCACTTGTAGGGTTATGGGGAGGTGACTCTAGAGGAGAAATCTTTTGTAAGGGATTCCAGTCCCTGAATGACATCTGCAGCCCAGCTCAAGGAGAAAGTCATGTCTAAAATAAACCAATGTAAAGCCAGAGAAGAGTCCTTGCTTATGGGGAAAATTAAGGAGGGACATATTTTGTCATATAATTTAGTTATAAATCTCTTTATCAAGAATTGGTATTTAAAGTATCCTTTCCAGTGTTTCTCAGACTCTTAGTTGTGGTCATCCTTGTAAGACTGAACATTTCTCTAGAATCAATTTTCTCTTCACACCTATAATGTCTCCCTCTATTATGATATCTCTTTTCTTGCTTTCATCTGTTCCACACCTGACTCAATCATCTTGGTCACACATGTTCTCCTTTCCTACCCTTCTCTCCCATATCTTTCTCTCTACTCACTGTCCATTCATGCTCCTGATATGCTGGGAAGTTGATGATGCTTTCTCCTTCTGTTGGGGACCTTGTAAAATTCCCTTGTATTGTTTCCTCCTTTTATCCTAATTTCTATAGTGGTGTGAATTGTAGACTGGTGGTACTTTGCTCTATGTCTAAAATCCACATATGAGTGAGTACATCCATGTTGAGCCTTTTGTGAGTCAGTTATCTCACTCAGGAATTTCAAGTTTCATTCATTCACTAAAGTATTTCAAAATTCCATTTTTCCTCATTGAGTTTATTCCATTGAGTAAATGTACCATAGCTTCTTCATTCATTCTTCATTTGAGGAGCATCTATATTGCTTCCAGATTCTTGCTATTACAAATAATGCTGCTATGAAAGTAGTTGGACTGATGTGTTTGCTGATCATTTGGGTATATGCCTAAGAGGGGAATTACTGGGTCCTGTGGTAGAATGATTCTGGTTTTTCTGTGGAACTGTCATACTGATCTCCAAAAAGGCTGTATAATTTTCACTCCCACAAACAGTGGAGGAGTGTTCCCCTTCCTTGAAACTTTTCCAGCATAAGCTGTTCATGGTGTTTCTGATTTAACCATTCTGACAGGAGTAAAAATTTTTTTCAGAGTTGTTTTTGTTTGCATTTCCCTGATGACTAAGGATGTTGAGCACTTTCATCAATGTATTTCAACCATTTTTATTTCCTCTATTGAGATTGTGTATTCAGTATCCCATCTTTTAATTTGATTATTTGATGTTGTCTTGATTTGTTTCTGAGTTCTTTGCACATTCTGTCAGATGAGGGGTTGGTAAAGATCTGTTCCCACTCTGTGTGCTGTCACCAGTGTTGTCCACTGTGTCTTTTGCCTTACATATGGCTCTCAGTTTCAGTAGGTTCCATTTATTATTGATCTCACTGTTTGGTATTATGACTAGGAATAAATCTCCTGTAGAGAGCTGCGAAGTGCTGCGCCTTACAATGGCGCTGGCTTCTGTCCTCCACCTTCCAGATGGTGAGTACTCTCTGTATTAAACAATTCCATATTTGGCTAAAAGCTGAGAATCTGTCTTGCTTCTGTGTATGTTGACCTGTCTTTTTTTGTTTTCACCACATGGCATTCTGGGGTTGACTGCCCAAGGGCTTTTAAGCTGTGGGCTGGGCTGCCCCCAGGGTCAGAATTTTATACAAGTTTCCTGAATAAACTGCTTAAAGAAGAGTCTGAATGTTGCATTTTCTTTGCTGGACTAAGTAGAGGTGACACTCTCCTGTAAAATTTCCTTCAAGAGTACCTCAAACTTTCTCTTCTAAGAGGTTTAGGGCAGCTGGATTAATTTTTAGGTCTTTGATCCATTTGTTCTAAGTTTTGTGTATAGCGATTCACATAGGTCTCTTTGTAGTCTTCTACATATCATCATCCAGTTTTGCCAGAACCATTTGTTGAAAAAGATTGCCTCCTTCCATTGCATTATTTTTCCTGTTTCATCAAAACTCAGGAGTTTGTAGGTGTGTTGGTTAATATCAGGATTTTCAGTTCCATTGGTCTACCTTTCTATATGTGTGACAATACCAAGTGCTTTTTTTGGTACTTTAGCTCTATAATAGAGCTTAGGGCTTGAAGACGGAGAATGTGATGCTTTCTGAAGTTCCTTTATTATACAGCATTTTTTGATTATTGTGACTCTTTTGTTGTTCCATATACTGTTGAGTATTGTTTTTTCAAGGTCAGTGAAGAAATAAATGTGCTAGGATTTTTACCTGGAATGCTTTGAATCTGTAGATTGCTTTTGGCAACATTGGAGTTTTTACGATATTTATCTTACCAATTCAAGAGCATGGGTGATCTTTCCATTTTCTAGTATCTTCTTTAATTTCCTTCTTTAAAGACACAAGACCATGCAATATAGGCCTTCTACTAGTTTGGTTATAGTTACCCCAAGATGTTATTGTTTTTCCTATTGTAAAGGGTGGTGACTCTCATCCCGTTTATCTTCTGTATATAGTAAGTCTACTGACTTTTTTTTTTGTTTTTGTTTTTATTAGTCTTGTGTACTGTCACTGTTTGAAAGGTGTTTATCATCTGTAGGAGTTCATTTGTAGATTTTTTTGGGTCACTTAGGTAAACTATCATATCATCTGCTAATAGTAACAAATTGACTTATTACTTTCCAATTTGTGTCCCTTTGATCTTCTTTTCTTGTTTTCTTTCTGTAGCTAGAACTTCAAGCACAATATTGAAGATTTATGGAGAGAATGCACAGCTGTCTTGTTCCTTATTTTAGAGTAATTGTCTTAAGCTTCTCTAAACATAGGTTAATGTTCTATGTTGCTTTACTGTATATGGCTTTTATTATGTTTAGGTAGGTTTCTGTTATCCCTGTTCTTTCCAAGGACTTTATCATAAAAGGGTGTTTGATTTTGACACTGGCATTTTCAGCATTTAGTGAGATGATAATGTGATTTTTCTGTTTTACTTTATGTATATGGTGGATCAAATTGATAGATTTTCATATGTTGAACCATCCCTGCATCTGTGACATGAAGCCTACTTGGTCATGGTAGAGGACTTATTTGATGTGTTCATGTAATCGATTTTCCAGTATTTAATTGAATACTTTTGCATGAATGTTCATGAGGGATATCTGCCTGTAATTCTGTTTCTTAGTTGTGTCTTTGTGAGGCTTGCATATCAAGGTAATTGTAAACTAATTAAAAAATGGTAATGAACCTTTTGCTTCTATTGTGTGAGACAATTTGAGGAGTTTTGGTATTCTACAAAAATTAGAAATATTTGTAGAATTCTGCACTGAAGTCCTTTGACCTTGTGTCTATGGGTGTGTTTTTGTTTTTTTTTGGGGGGGTCTTGGGTGGAGTTTCATGAATTTTTCTATTTCATTATGTGATCTAAATCTATTTAAATTGCTTATTTATCCATGTTTTCAATTTGATAAGTGATAACAATCCAGAAATCTGTCCATTTCCCTTAGATTTTTTACTTTAGTATAGTACATATTTTCAAAGTATGAACTGAAATGTCTCTGGGTTTCCTCAGTGTTTGTTCGTATATCCCCATTTTCATTTCAGATTTTGCTCGTTTGCATGTTCTCTCTCTGCTTCTTGATTTGTTTGCCCCTAAGGTTTGTCTATCTTGTTTATTTTTCAAAGAAACAACTTTTTGTTCTATTCATTTTTCTTTGGTTTCCATGTTCCTACTTTATTGATTACAGCCCTCAAATTGATTATTCACTGGCAGGTACTCCTCCAGGGTAAGTTTGTTTCTTTTTAGTCTATGTCTTTCAGTTGCGCTCTTAATTATATAATTTGACTATCATCTGTTTACTTCACATGAGCACTGATTGCAATGAACTTTCCTTGTATAACTGCTTTAAAAGTGTCCCATAAGTTCAGGTATGTTCTGTCTTCATTTTCATTGAATTCTACAAATCTTTTATGTATTTCATTATTTCTTCCTGGACCAGGGAATGGTAATTTACTCATTATTCAGTTTCTATGAATTTGTAATGTGTCTGCAGTTTGTATTCTTGTAGAATTCCAACTCAAAATCATGGTGATCTGATAAGATATAGGGGGCTATTCAATTTTATTTTATTTTTTATCTGTTGAGGTTTGTTATGTTGCCTTGTATGTAGTCAGTTTTACAGAAGGTTCCATGTGTAGCTGAGGAGAAGTTATATTTTTCTGTGTTTGGATTGGATGTTCTATAAATGACTACTAAAACCAAGTGGGACAAAACTTTTGTTAGTTCCTGTGTTTGTTTGTGAAACTTAAGTTTGGTAATCCTGATTAATGTTCAGAATGGGGTGGTGAAATCTCCCACTATGAGTAAGGTTTTATGTGAGCTTTGAATTTTACTAGTATTTCTCTTAAGAATGTCTGTACCTTTTAATTTGGAAGAGATGTTCCGAATTGAGACTTTATATTGATGGATTTCTCCCATGCTGATTATTAAAAGACCTTCTTCATCTCTTGAGTGATTTTGGTTTGAAATTAAACTTCTTAATATTTAGATACCTACACCTGCTTCCTTCTTGAGTTCCTTTGATTGGAAGATATTTTGCAAACCTTTAACACTGAGGTAATGTCTGTCTTTGAAACTTAGATGCATTTCTTGTATGCACTAGAAGGATGAAATCTGTCTTAATATACACTCTGTTATCCTGTGTGTTTTTATAGGCAATAAGACCGTTAATATTTTGGGAAATTAAAGACCGTAGATTGCTAATTCTTGTTTGGTTCATTGTTGTTGGTGGTGGTATTGTGAGTATACTCGCCCAATTTTTCTTTTTGGTTCTTGTAAACTGATATTAACTTTGCCTATGTCTTCATTATTGTAGTTAGCTTGCTTGGTTAGAATTTCTTTCCAGAATTTTCTGTAGGACTGGATTTATGAAAATATGTTTAGGAAATCTGGCTTTGACATTAAATATCTTGTTTTTGCTATAGTGATTGAGAGTCTTGCACATTATTTTAGCCTGGGCTGGCATCTGAGGACTCTTATTATTTGTTCATAATCTATCCAGGACCATCTGGCCTTGTGAGATTCCATGGAGAATTCAGTTGCAATTTTGATAGGTCTGCCTCTATATGTTACTAGGTCTTATTGTTTTTCTTTTAATGTTCTCTTGTCTTTATGTATGATAGGTGTTTTGATAATTAAGTGCCTTGGCGACTTTTAATATTTAAGTCTATTTGTGTTTAGTATGCTTCTAGTACTTTCATTGGCACGTAATTCTGACTGGAAATGATTACTTCAAGGAATTTGTTGAATATGCTTTCTGCCCCTTTGATCTGTGCTTCTTCACGTTCTTGTATGTCTATTATTGTTAGATTTGGTCTTTTCACTGTGTCCCATATTTCCTATATATTTTGTGCTAAGGATTTGTTGGATTTAAAATTTCTTTCCTCGGTGAATTGATTTCCTCTAGATGATCTTCAATGCCAGAGATTCCCTCGTTGATCTCCTGTATTCTGTTGGTTATGCTTGCATTTGTAGTTCTTTACACTTTACCCAATTTTCAAGTCTCCAATATTCTCTCAGTGTGTGTGTGTCAGTGTGTGTTTATGTGTGTTTATTGTCCCTATTTCACTTTTCAGGTCTTGAACTGATTGAATGGTTTCCTTCATCTGTTTGATTGTTTTTTCTTGGCTTTCTTATTTTCTTTAAGATATTTGTTCATTTCTTGCATATTTCTTGTTGTTTTCCTGCATTTCTTTCAATTATTTTTTGTTTTTTCTTCCATTATTTTAGTGAATTTTCTCATATCCTCCTTGAGGTCCTCTAACAGTTTTATTAAGTTGTTTTTTAGGTTGTTATCTTCTGCTTCATCTATTTTGTTATTTCCATGTCTAGTTTGTGTAGAGTCCTTAGGTTCTGGTGATAACATACTGGTCTTTGTATTGTTGAATCTACTTTTTATTGCCATCCACCATTTCTTCTTCGAGTGGGTGCACTTGGAGTCTTTCTTTTTCTCTGTCCTCCTGTCTTAGTGGGTATATCTGGGTAAACAGTTTCATATCTGTAACTCTGGATAATATGAGCTCTCTTGGAGGTCTCTCAACCAGAGGTCACAGAAGAGCTAATGATATGGAGTCGGCAGACTCAGGATGGTCTCCAGCATTCAGGGAGAGTGCAAATGATGGGGATCAAAGATCAGGTGAGTATAGGCTCAATGTGGTCCTGCATGGGTAGGCAATTCCATTATTTTCAGACCACACCCAGGAAGTTCTAAGGAGATGGATTTAATTTTGGGACCACAGGGGCTAAACACTTATCTTGAGCAGTATCCCCAGGAGGGCCAAGGATAGGAGGAAGGCATTCTGTGGGTGGCTAATGGAAACTAAATACCAAAACTAAAACACTCAGGTCAAGTTTATAGGGGGAGTGAAATGCAGAGCTATCCCAGTATTTCACAGGGAAGGATATGTGGAGATTCAACTAGGCCTGCTCCCAGACTCACCAGAGGCAGATTGCAAGTGATGGGGCCAAAAATCAGGTGAATGCAATCTTAAGGTGGTCCTGCTTGGATTGGTGGATTCAATATACTCAGAGTGGAAACTCAGGCAGATTGCAGGCATAGGGGACAAATCATAGGATGAGAGCAGTCTCAAGATAATCCTGGGTGGATAGGAGCATCCAGTATGCTAAGAGCTAACCCACGAATTTCCAAGAAGGGCAGTTTATTGGACCAATGCTCATCGTCATCAGTGACCCAGAAGAACCATGGTTGAGTTGAAGTCAGTTTCTGGGTGGTACATGTACCAGAATTCCAGGACTGAAATACTCAGACCAATGATATGGGGTGGTTGGAGGTGCAGAATTAACTCAGGGAAGAATTGGGGGGGGGTTACCCAGGCCTGGTTCCACACTCAACTCTGGTGGAGGGAAAGCAATGGATCTCAAAGATAAGGTGAGCACAGGCTAAAGGTGGATCTTCATTGATAGGTGGTTCCAGGATGCTCAGAGCAAATCCGGGATGTTGTGGGGTGTTGGAGGGGTTCTAGGACATTCTCTGGGCAAGGGCTTTCCACCCGCTGTGTGGCCAGCAGGGTCAAGGTTCCCACATATGTTTTCCATTAAATACTTTTATTTTTGTTTATTTACATTTTGTTAATTTAACACTCATTTAATAATGTCTTCCTGTCTACTTCTTTGTGTATAATTTCTAATCATGTGCTTGGGACACAGACATTAAGAATTGAATTATCATATTGGTGGAGTTGTCCTTTGAGTATTGATTGTTCTTCAAACACTCATTTGATTGACTTTTGTTAGAAGTCTATTTTGGTAGATACTAAATGGCTCAACCGGGTCACATGCAATGACTAGTAAATAAATTTTAGAAGTAATTGGGAGAAGAAAAGAATCAGCTTCAGATGGTGAGGGTCAAATTGGAATGCAGTGTGGGAAGAAAATAAGAAAAGCACAGAATGAAAAGAATGTGAAGATGAAATGATGAAACCCTGTACTATGTATTTTGAACTAAAAAAAAAATGTATTTAAAATTAAGATCCATTGAGGTAAATCAAAGGGAAATGTCAATTACATTGAAAGTCATTTCCCACTTGAGTTCAATTCAAGGGACCTAAAATTTAAGAAGCTAGAACCAGCTCCTGAAAATTATGCATGGATTGCTAAAGTTGAGGGGTATCACATGTGCACAGGCATGTGCTTGATCACAAAGAACACATTCAATTAAACTCCTCAAGAATTAGAAAAACTTTTAATTGCAAATTTAAATCTGGGGAAGTAGAACTAGGTCAAGGCTAAGGATGATTTGCTCTCTTCCCAAAGACCTGAGTTCATTTCTCAGTATTCATGCTAAGTGGTTTTTACAATCTTTAACTCTTGCTCCAATTATATAGTGCCCATTTCTAGCTTCTGCAGGCAGGCACATGAATTTTACACATTCATATAGACACAATTCACATTATGAAAACAAATGTTTGTAGTAAAATTTTATTAAAAAATGAACTCAACTATGAATAAAGGAAACATCACGATAGGATAGGAAGGGTAATAGGGATAAAACCAATTTCAATGTAAAGTCTAGGGGAAATAGGTTAAATGTGTGAGTTTCATGGTGGAGAGAATAGTCCACAAAAGTTGCCTGGCCCTGGCCCTGCTAGCCCTGGCCCTGCTGGCCCTGGCCCTGCTGACCCTGGCCCTGCTAGCCCTGGCCCTGCTGGCCCTGGCCCTGCTGGCCCTGGCCCCGGATTTTCTGGACCAAGGCAAAACTAAAAAATGCCAAGAAAACATGGGATCAAGCTCCTGTAAAGGGTAGAGAATGAAGAGGGATTATTTTATTTTCAAAAAAGAGAAAATGTTTATGGTAGAGGCGATTAATTGTATTGTATCCATTCTAGGAATTAGAAAATTGAAACATTGAAAAATGGTTTAAAATACTCATCATTGAATGGCATTATGATGCTTTCATTTTCATGCTTATGTCACTATAGGCATGTTGAAGCTTGAGATATGGGTAAATATGTAGAACCCAAAAGAAAAGAGCCCTGCTTTGTTTTTGTGAGAAACTCAGTGAGGCTGTACGGTTATTATTTCTTTAGGTATGCTCCTTTTAGCATGTGGGAGGGGCACTAGAATGTGACAGAATGTTGGATCATAAATGTTGCCTGGCAACACTGCTTGCATTCTGTATCCTGGTATCATGGGCGAAGGACCAGAGAGCAGCTTCGAGAAAGTATCATGGGACATTACAGTCTCCCAAGATTAACTATCTCCTAAAACTTTCAATGACAGCGATTGATTCCCCTAACCAAGTCATAGCCACACCTCTGGAAGTTTGGCTACAGATTTACTGGTCACCAAATTCTAGATTACATAATTATCAGAGAACATTCAATGTCTTCTGTTTTGAATTCTCTCTCTCCTAAGAATTAATACTATGGAAACAAAGATAATAAGACTCACAAAAGGTGAGTTTGTCATTGTTAACTTCCTTCAAGATGGTGATAATCCATTTGTTAGAGTAGACTTAGGGATTATTGGATTGCTGTCCATCTCTTTTGAGGCAGCCGTCAAACATGAAATATGTAGGATCTTCTAAAAATCCTGCATACACAATGACATTTCAGCATTTAAACATTTTACGACTCTGCTCTCTGATTAAATTAGGGATGAACCTGGGAGTTTCCCACAATCATGTAGGAGTCAGTGAGAGTCAATTGTGTCGAGTATGGCAGACCATTTCATCACCTGATTATGTTGTTATTTGATTATTAAAATAGGACATTAGATAATACATGATCAGTGGATTCCACGATGTGGGAAGCAATTATTATGGACCATTTAATATCAATTTTGTAGTTAAAATATTTAAATTAATCACGACAGCATCATTCAAGAGCCTGGTTTGGAGCCACCTTAGGGAAGTGGATGATGATACATGAACTCATTGTTTGATTATTTAACTATATAAAACAATGATTATATCATCCATGACACCTGGAATCTGGTGCCACAGATAATCTAATTACATAATTAAAGTATTTAAATTGACAGTCTGTGTTAATACCCAAGATAATGTAAATATGTATGAAGTTACATAAACCCAAAATCCTCCATTCCATGAAGAGACCTGTAAAGCTTCCTCTTGTGGAGATAATGTGCAATATCATCACATTTTATGATACATTGATTCAATTGAGAATGATGACATCCTTCATGACTGTAGTCTGGCCATGCTCCCCTGCCAGTAAAATGTTATATCACCTATTTATTGTGACAGTTAGCTATTACTGACTTATTTAATTCTTTAGATTATGTAAACGACAGACAATGCCATCACCAATTACGATTAGTTTGCAAATATCTGTCAGGGATAAGGTTAGGAAAGATGTAGACATGGGCAGAGCATTTTCTGAATGATCTATGCATCTCCCATAATAAAAAGGGTGCTGGATGACTGAGTCCAGAAGATTGCTCGGGGTCATTCAAGAAGTACAAGGACTTCACCAAGGCCGGCATGGTGGTCTGGGTGTTCCTCCTCTGCTGTTCCTCCACATCTTCACATCGGTTGTGATCTACCATGAGAAGAAGTAGTGGCACTAAGAGGTCGGCACCATCTCCAAGGCCTGGCAAAAGGATGACAACTCAGAACACGGAAGAACATCTCTCTCTCAGCTATGCTATTGTTGCCCCTGCTGCAGCCATCTTTTCAGCTGTTATCAACATTGTGGCTACTACTGCTACGCCATGATTGGGCCCACTATCTCACGTCCTGCCGCACCACAACAGACATTTAGACCCAGTTCTTCATGCCTAGCAGCATTATGTTGGTATGGGTATGCAAACACAATGTTTCCAAGGACCTCAAAATACCAACAGGATATCCAGATAAATGAGCAGAAGCTATATGCTTTATTATATGTTGTAGTATGCAGATAAACATAGCTATAAAATTAGATACCTGTTTACCCCAGATTGTAGGAAAATGAAATCAGTGAGATAGATTGGGGCTAAACAAAGGGAGTGATGAAGTTTTCAAATCAATAAGGCAATGGCACAGAATTAATTATATAGTAGAAAAGTGCCCCAATGCTCCTGAAGGATACAACCCTCTTTGGTTGTTCAGCCAAAGGAAACATCCTTCACAAGGATCAAATAAAACCCCAATATAAAAGCCTTTCATCCAGCAAGAACAAAAACTGATTTAAAGCAACTGGCAAAATGTGCAATAAGAAAACCATGTTTCTATATCAGTAAGATAACGTATTCAACAATATCCTCAAATTACACTCTCACAATATATGATATGCTGTATAAACGTGACCTTTCAAAGAACCAACTTGACTAAGGGTTTCAAAGCTTATTCTGTACAACTATGTCACAGCTGCATCATTTGAATGAAAGTGAATGGCCCATGAAGAGCCACAGATATGAACCATTAGCCATATAGTGACTTCAAGGGGATTGGGATTATATGACCTTCCAAGAGCAATTCAAATAACTAAATGTTATAGGATTCAACATGTAAACAGAGACAGACAAATTGTTTAAGGCCATAGGGGTTATATTGTCTGAAACCGAAATGAATCAGAAGCAGATGAAAGTGTTTGAAAAACAACTTGCATAATAATAGCATTGCAGTGTTATTAAGCAAGCTAGAGATGTATTTGAACATACAGGAGGCTGTTCACAGGCTTCAAAAATATACTACGAAGTCCAAGAAGAACCCATCCTTAAAATGCAGAATAACATTTGTAATATGAATTCCAGGCATCCTGTGCTCTATTCAAACACTATTTCTTGTTCTTTCCCTAGTACAAAATAAGCAGTGGTTTCTGGCCCCCACAATCTCTGAGGACCCAGGGCCTGGGTCACCCTTTGTCATTCAGTTATGAGGCTGCAACAGACCTCACTGAGACACTGATGGCCTCCTGACAGAGGGTCCCACCCTGTTGCCAGAGGGACCAGAGCACACAGACTCTCAAACACCCCTAGCCTTTCCCAATCGTGTTGCCCCTTCAACAGTCCTTGTCATGGATGATGACAGTGGGCACCAGACTACCTAGCACTGTTGAGCCCAAGAAAGAGTAGAGAGTCCTCATTCAGAAAGCATGGCTGTTTGCCCTGCTACTGAACGCACAACAGCCACTGAGGCAGCTCGGGCCTGGCCCGTGCAGCAAGGCAGCTTGGGTTTGGCCCGTGCAGCCCCGAGGACAGCCATTCCGAGCGCCCCTCTGGAACTTTGCTTGATTCCTGAGGCCAACTGCCACTAGAGTTCTGTGTGCTACGCCCTCCGGACATGTCCACGGTTCTCGGGAAGGAAAGCCTCTCTCAGAGGATACTGCTTCACTGCTGTTTGCCGCGAGTCACCATCGGCAAGTACATTCGCTGCCCCTTTCGAGGGGTGACATCCCATTTCCCTTTTTTCTTGTCAACTACCTCGCTGGCTAAATGGCCAAACGGGAGGAGACGACGGGCCAGCGAACCGCAGCCTGGACGTTACCCGCTGAACGTAGACAACAGCTTCCCCGGCCTGCCACCCCCTTCAGGGTCCCTGAATGGGACGATGACACCCCACCCCAGTGTGGCAAGCACTTGACCAGCACAGAAGACCCATGGGATTTCGCATCTCCAAGGGTGATTAAACTGACTCGGCGCAAGTTCAGGTGCCAAAAGCCTTATAAGGACAAAACATTCAAAGTCCCTGACTCTGGTACTGAAGAGAGACAGCAGAGTCTTAGAGCTTTGACAAAGATTTCATCTAGTAAGAAGACCCTGAACCCCATGGAGGAGCTGGAAGAGATCAGGAAAGGAAAACTTCCAGTCCTTCCGGAGGTTCCTGAGTGCAGGAGTAACCCACTGAGCAGGGAGCACAGACCATCTGACATGCGGCCTGACACCAGAAAAAGAGCGGCCTCAACTGTTGCGCCCTTGCCTGGGAAGGTGCAAAGAAGCCTCGATATGTCTACTGTGTTTGAACAACCTATGGACTTTGACCAGTCGGGCACCAGAGTCCCTGCAACATCTTCAAGACACTGTGCTGAAGACTCCAGTGAAAAGTTCAACGCAGATGACACAGTGCCTGCGCCATCTTCTGCTGACTCTTCCACTGACCAACGTGGAGCGGTAATCTCCCCACATAATCGAGGGCCCCTGCAACCTTCCCACCCGCCCAAGGAGCTCTGGCATCTTCCACTTCTCCCCAAGATGCTCAGGGACTATTCCTATCTACCCAGGAGGTTCTGGGAGGAGCCCAATGTGATCTAGGGGCTATAGGACATTCCACATCTGCCCAGCCATCCCAGAGACCTCCCACCTTTTCTGAAAGGAAAATCAAACATGTCCCTTTTTATAGAAGGGGTTTCAGAAATCCATCATCTAGCCTAGGGGTCACTGATCCCCCAAAGAGTTTTAGACGATCCCCTTCTGACCAAGGGGCCCTCCCACAGGCCCCTTCAGAGAAAGAGGGTTCCAAACCTTCTTCTCCAAAACGGGGGCTCAGTGATTCCTCATTTTCCCAAAATGGTTTGAGCCCCACCACCTCTCCCCAAAGGAGTTTAACACCTTTGACAGCAGCTGAAGGTGGCTGGAGTACTAATTTCTCTCAGGAATACAGGCAAGTATGTACCCCGACTCCCCCAAAGGGCCCTAAGCAATGCACTTCTGCTGAAGTGAGCTTGAGTCCTGCCTCCTCTGACCAAGGGAATTTCATAACTTCTCTGTTAAACCAAGAGGGCTTTACAAGTCCTCCACCATCAACAAATGGGCTCAGCTCTTCTCTAACAGTCCCAAAGGGGCTAAGCCCAACCCCTATACCCCAAGTGAGCCTCACACTGCTCCTACCTGCCCAGGCAGAAACAAAAGTATCCACACCTATATCGGAGGGTCTAGGAACGTTGCCATCACTGGAAGGGGCCCCAGAGAGTTCCACGTATCCACAAGAGGTTCTAGAATCTCCCGAGTTTGCCCAAGGGACTCTTGGGCCTTCTCAACACACACAGGGCACTCTAGTGCCTTTGAAGCCTTCCCCAGGGCCTCAGAGTTCTTCTGTGTCTGTCGAGGGGATTCCAGGATTGTCCACATCTACACCAGAGGGTCAAAAACATATTCTCTCTCGCAAATGGAGATTCAAACCTAATCCTGCTATGAAAAGGGACCTTGCACCTTCCCACTGTAGCAAAAGGAGATGGAGAGACCCCCCCTCTAAACAAGGGGACTCCACAGTGTCCCTGTCAGACCAAGAGGGCTTCAAATATTCCCTGCCAGCCAAAAAGGCCCTCCTGACTCGTCATCTGGCCCAAAATAGGCACACATATTCCAAGATGCTCCCTGTGAACCATGCAAGTTCCACATCTGCCCAGGATGTGGAGAGGAGGCAGGCTTCTCTGCATCCTCAGGGGTCTCAAGACCTTTCCACATATGTAGGAGAGGATCTTGGAACTTCTGCATACACACCAGGGATACCAGCACATTCACCACCTGTCCGGCACTCTCTGAGTTCTACCCTATCTGATAAAGGGACTGTGGGACAGGGGACATCTACAAAACGGCTTTCAGTCACATCCACATCCTCAGAAATGGCTCTGGGATGTGACACATCTACAAAAAATGTTCCAGGCCATAGTCCATCTGTTCTCAGAGTTGCGGATCCACCCCTAGGTTATCGGGAGGCTGTGGGATGTGACATGCCTGCACAAGAGTCTGTAGCCATGTTCACATCTAGAAAAGGGTTTTCCTTGGATTCCACCTGCACACAAGCACCCACAGGATCTCCATGCACTTCCCAGGAGGCTCTGGGAAGTTTCCCATCTCCCCAAGAGTATCAGCAATCTGCTACAAATACACAAGAGGCTACAGAAACTTTGCCATCTGCACAAAGGACTGTTAGTCCTTCCACACACCCACAAGGGTCTCCAGAACATTCAACAAATACTCCAAAGGCTCTGAATTCCACCTTATCTCCCCAAGGGGCCTTGGAACCTATTTTACCTGTCCAGCTAGCTCTGGAACCTGACAACTCTATACAAAAGGCTATATCGCCTTCTCTCCCTGAACCAAATGATCCAGGAAATTCCACATATACACAAGTGGCTCTGGTAAATTCCTTACCTGCCCCTGAGGCCCTTAGATCTCCCATAGCCACCCATGATGCTCTAGAAGAGACCACACCTACAGAGGAAGTCCTAGTATCTTCCCCTCATTCTGAAGCCACAGGTAAGGAACACTTATGTGTACTAGACACATTAGTGCCTTCCCCATCTGAGAAAGAGGCCCCAGGTTCTATCACACCTCAACTAGGTGATTTACCATCTTCCCCATCTACACGAGAGGGTTTTGTGAGGATCCCTTCTCAGGAAGGAAATATTAGACATTCTCCCTCTGCTCAAGTGGACCCTGGTCATCCCCTTTCTACCAAAAAGAGGTCGAGAGATGATCCTTCTGACCAAGAGGACTCCAGAACTTCCTCTTCTGAGGGAGACAGTTTCAACCTTCTCCCTACTACAAAAAAAAAGGTATGTGCATTTTCTCATGCTCCAAAAAAAACCCACCAGTAGCTACAAGTTCTCCTCAGGTGAGTATGACACCTTCTATTTCTGTCCAAAAGGACCTGGAGTGTCCCAAGTCTGATCAAAAGACTGTGAGGCCTTGCCAATCTATCCAAGGGCCTCTTGGCCATTCTGGATCTCCCCAAGAGACTCGAGGGCCTTCTCTGTCTGTCCCAAAGGGTCTACAACGTTCACCATCTGACCCAGAGCTTCAGAGACATCCTCTGCCTCGGTCAAAGGCTCCAGAAAAATTGCCCCATGCCCAAAGGGCTTCGTCACTTTCCAAATCTGACCTAGGTACCGTGAAACTTTCCCTATCTGCCCCAGGGTCTGAGGGAAAGTCCACATCTATACAAAGAACTCCAGGATTTGTGCCATTAGCACAAGAGGATCTGACATGTTCCAAATCTTCCAAAATATCTAGCGATCCTTCTGCCTCCTGCCTTTTTGCTGCAGAACGATTACAGTCCCAACCAGGGGCTCCAGGACCATCCACACCTAAGCAAAGCCATCTCACAACTTCACCATCTGTCCAAGTGTCTCTAGGACATTCACCATCTGCCCCAGGAGCTCTATGTTCTTTACCATCTTCTCAGGCCACATTAGAACTCTTGCCATCTGCCCAAGGGACCGGGCAACGTCTTCCATCTTCACTAAGTGATTCAGGACATTTCCCCCACCTTCCAGGAGATGTGAGAGTCTCCTCATCGGAACGAGGGATTTTAGGACTTCTCTCCCATGTTCAGGGGCCTCTCCAAAGTTCTTCATGCTCACCTGGGGTGTCTTTACAGAGGCCTATGCAAATGCAGCAAAGATCTCTGGATCTTTCCACACCTACTGAGGGTGCTATTGGTACTTTCCCTCTACCCAAGGGGCTTTAGGACCTTTGTTATCTTTCCCAAGCAAAGCAAGAGCTACCCATTCTGAACAAGGGTTGCTAGGAGTTTTGCCATCTGCACAAGCAGCTCAGGAAATTTCTCCTTCAGGCTTCATGCCTGTTGGACCCTTACCAGAGAGTCCAGAGCCTCTGGGCCTCTCACCTTTGTCTCAGGAGACTCCTTCGCATTTGCCACAAGTTCATCGATGTTCGGAGTTGTCTCAATATGGCTCAGGGGCCCTAAAGTTGATACCATCTGCAAAATGGCATCAGAGAAGTCCCTCATCCTCAAAAGAGAGTATAGCATCTGTAGACTCTGCCCAAGGGGCCGTGGGACATTTCCCATCTGCACAAGAGTCTATAGTAATTTCCAAGTCCACACAAGGGACTCCAGGATATTCTTGGTTTGTTTGGGGGAATGTGTCTTCTCAGGGGACCCTCAGACGATTAACCCCTGTGAAAGTGGAGACATATTCCCATGCCCCAGGATCTCCAGGGCATTTGGAAAATGTCTCAGGGTTCCCAGGACTTATGGTATCTGATCACGATGCTTTTGCAATTTCCTTACCTGCCCAGGGCACTCTCAGACATTTGCCATCTGCTCATAGGGATATGGGACACTCCCTGTCTGCCCAAAGAACTCCAGAAATGTCCACATTGGCAAATGCGACAGAACAACTTATGGAACCCACTAAAGTGGCTCTGATAAACCCACCATCTTCCCGAGGTGCTACACAACGTTGTCAGTGTGACCAAGATAGAGTGGAACGTTTGCCTCCTAGCGTAGGAGTTCTTACAAGTTCCATAAATCATCTGGGGGCTCATAGACGTTTGACATCTGCCCAAGAGACTCTTGATATTTTGCCATCTTACTCTGCTCCCATGGAAAATTCTGTTTCTGTCACGGGTGGTCTGGAATCCCCTCCACCTGCTCCAAGAGCTCGTGGAAAAATAAAGTCTGTTAAAGGGTCCGAAAAACTTTCTGTATCTGAACAGGTGTCTCTGCGTAATTCCCTGTCTATGGAAGAAACTCAAATACATGCATCGCCTTCAGTAGGGTGCCGGAATCCTTGCTCCTCTACCAAGGAGGCACGCAGAAGTTTGGTACCTTCACAAATTGTTCTGGAGTGTGCTCCAAGTGTTTCAGAGTCTATAGGACCTTTGTCATCTGCTCTGGAGAATATGTCACTTTCCTCATTAGCCATCGAGTCACCAGAGCATTCACAAAATGTCAAAGCAGGTGTGGGGTCTTCTTCCTCTGCCACAGGGTCCCTAGGATCTATGGCATTTGCCCAAAAGTCTTTGGAAAAATCCTTGTCTGGACAAGGGCTTATAGAAATATTGCCATCTTCCCAAATGGAAGTGGAAACTTTCCTTTCCACAGATGGGGTGGTGGAACTGTCCACATCCAGAAAAGAGAGAGTAGAAAATATATCATCTGCTGAAAGACCAGAGAATCCTCCTACTTCTTTACAGGGGGCTTCAAGGAAATCTCCCCTGATCCAAGACCCTCACCAACATTCACTATCTGTCACAGAGGCTTTGGAATCTTCCTCATCTAGTCAGGGATCTGAAGAACCTTTGTTACCTGTCGGGGAAGGTGTAGAAGACTCACCTTCCACACAAGATGCACAGAAAATTTCTTCATCTACTTCACAGGCCCTAGAAGCTTTGGTAGATACACAAGGGCAACTTCAATTTCATACACCTGCGAAACTCCCTACACTAGGGGGATTAGAACACTCCACTTCTTCCAGAGGGGTTCCAAGAGGAGTCCAGCCTGTTCAAAATGTTCTTGGCCATCTGTCAACTAGAGGAAAGGCTGTAGAGTCCTCTGTGTCTGCTCTAGGAAGTACAGATATTTCTCCATTTGCTGCAGAACCTTCAGAACTTTCCTCATTACAAAATGTGACTTGAGCCCCTTCCCCTTGTCCTCAAGAGGGAGTGGCAGCTTTTCTTTCTGAACGAGGGTCTCCAGGACCATCTCTATCCATTCAAGGTTCTCTAGGACCATTGGCAACTGGACTAGGGACTGGGGAACCTTCCCTATCTGGAGATGTTACTGTACATCTGTCTGCATCTGCACCAGGGACTGATGCACAGTTGCCATCTACTCTTGGGTCTTCAGCATCTAAGCATTATAGCCAGATGAAAGTGGGCCTTTTGCCATTTGTCCATGGAGGTCTTGGACCTTCTCTGTCAGATCAAAGGGCTCCTGGTGTGACCAAGTCCTCAGAAAGGGCTGTAGAAAATTTACCATCCAGTCAAGGGGCTGTGGAACATTCAACTGGTTCCCGGAGGGCTAATAAATCTCTATCTGAGCAAGGTCAACTACCACATTCACCATGTGTCACAGAGGCTTTGGGGCCTGCTCTGCTGGATCAGGGAGCTGAAGAATCTTTGTTATGCCCCTCAGGAGATACACAACATCCAACTTCTACACAAGGGGCTCAGGTGCAGAAAACTGATCTATCTCCCTCAGGTCTTCAAGACGCTTTGTTAACTCCAAGAGAGCATCCTAAATTGTCCATATCAGCCTGTGACAACCTGTGTCCATTGCCATCCACTATAGATGCTGTAGAGCTTTCTACATCATCTCCAGAGTGTCTGGGACCATGCAAATCTGCCAAGAGGGAACTAGGATACTTTTCAACTAAAGGGCAGGCTGTACAATATTCTCCAACAGCCTTACAAACTACAAGAACACTGTCCCCAACCCAAGGGTGTGGAGGGCATTTGTCATCTGCCCCAAGTGCTCAGGAACCTTCTCAATCTGACCCAGGGAATCTAGCACCTTTGCTATCTTCCCAAGGTCCTCAGAAAACTTCCATATTGACTCAAGCAATGCTGGCTCCTTCAGCCTCTGCACCGGAGTCGCCAGAACCTTCTGAAACTCCCCAAAATCTTGTGGGAACTCACCAATCCTGTCAGAGGAAACATGAATGTTTCTTATCTGTGATAGAGCATGTGGATGCTTCTACGGCAGTCTCAGAGACTGCAGTAAGTTTACCATCTGCTCCACAACCTCTACAACATTCTTCATTACTACCAGTGACTTCAGTAAATTCTCTAAATGGTGAAGGGGTACTAGGATCTATCCTGTCTTCACAAATGTTTCTACACATGTCACCATCAACAGGAGAGACTCTAGAACCTTTGGCATCTGCCCAAGATGATGGGAGAAATTCTCCATTGGAAAAAGATAGTGTAGGACAGTCTATATCAGCACAGGGGATTTTAGGATCATCATCAAGCACCACAGGGGATCTAGCATCTACTCCATATGCCCACAGGGAGACAGGGATATCTCCATCTACCCAAGAGGCTACGAAGGACTCCCTGTCTCTTCAAGGAGCTCTTGAACTACCCATATCTGCAAATGGGGCTTTAGGAAATTTGTCATCTGATCAAGGACCTAGGAAACATTCTGACTCTCTTCAAGAGGATTGTAGACAGTCACTGTTTATTCAAAGTCCTCTGGAACATTCACGATCTGCTGTAGAGGCTGTGAGACCTTCTTGTAGCCAGGGAATTAAAAAAAAAAAACGTTTGTTATCTACCCTAGCGGCTGTGAAAGCTTCATCATCAGCACCAGGTGCTCAGAAACCTCTCCAAACCAGTCTAGGGACTCTACCAACTCTCCTATCTAATCAAGGGCCTCAGGGACATTCTAGGTCTATTCAGGGTGCACTGGAGTCTTTCTCTTCAAGTTCAGGGCCTCCCCAACATACAGCATCTTCCGCGGTGGTGCTGGGGCCGTCAGCATCTTTCCAAAGTAAGCAAGGACATTTGTCTTCCAAGGCTGAGTCTCAGGATACATTACTATCTGTCCAAAGGACTACAGGGTCTTTGCCATTACCTTCGAGGGCTACAGCACATTTACAACATGATCAAGGATCTCAGGGATCTTCTTTATCAGTCTCAGGGGATCTACCACATGTGCTGTCTAACCAACTTTGCAAATGTGCTCAGGGAACTCTGGGCCCTTCACCATGTACCCAACAGTCTCTACAGCATCCAGCATCTTCTGTAGAGATTCTGAGACCACCTAAAGGTGCCTAGCACACACATAAGAAATTCTCTTCTGTCTCACAGGCTTTGGAAATGACTTCATGTGTCCCATCGACTACAGGCACATTGCTACATATGCCAGTGACTCCTAGACTTTGCCCAGTATTACAAGCAAGTCCAGCCCCTTGCCCAAGTTTACAAAAAGAAGATAGGTCATGCCTACATACACAAGAGAGTCTGGATCTGAACACAACAACACAAGGCTCTCTAGAACCTTCACCACCCGCTCGGGAGCCTGGGCGAACTTCTCTTGGTGCAAGAGTCACTTTGGGGCAGTCCACATCTGCACATGGTATTGAAGGACATTCTGATTCTACTACAGAGATTCTAGAGTGTAATAAAAAACATGAACAGAAGGAATTAGTAGATTGTCCACCTGCCCAAGTGCCTCTGGTAATTTCTTTATCTTCACAAGGATCTCTACGAACTTGTTCATCTGCCCAAGAGACTCTGGGACCTTCTCTATCTGCCCAGGGGTCTTTAAAACTATCCTCACCCACACAAGGAATGGTAGGGATTGTGCCATCTGCTCAAAGTGCTTTAAAACATCCAACTTCTTCCCAGGAGGCTCCAAGGGTTTTTCCTTCTGCAAAACATACTGTACAAGGGCCATTTCCTTCCCCGGGGGTTACAGAATGTGTCCTATCTAACGAGAAAACTAAGGGATCTCTTTTGTCTTCACCATCGGTACCAGGTATTCAAGAATATCCTCTTTCTGTCCCAGGGACTCTGGGACCATTTGTGTCTTCTAAAGGGCATAAGGAACTCTGCACAACTGCAGGGGGGACTTTGCCAGTGCACAGTTCTTTGCCATCCATTCAAAGGACCCCAGAACCTTCAGTCAATTCCTCGGAGATGTGGGGACAACACCGATACTGCCAGAGCACTTTGGGGCATTTGCCTCATGTGGGAGAGGGTCTGGAATATTCTCAATCTACTCCAGGGACTATGGGACAATTGCCATCACCTCAAGTGCCTGGAGGACATTCAAGTTCTGCCCAAGATGCTGCAGAATCTTCTTCCTCTAGCCAAGGGTATGTAGCATCTTTGAAATCTGCCCAAGAACCTCTGAAGCTTTCCATATCGGCTTGGGCAGTGCTACATATATCTCTGTCTGCTCAAGGGGCTCTACAGTCTTCAGCACCTTGTGCAGAAGGTCCAGAACCATACACAAACTCCCCAAACACCCAAGCTGCTGCAGGATTTTCCTCATCTGCTGCAGGGCATATGGGTCTCTCTGCCTCACCACAAGTGACTCCATCTTCTTCTCATTCTCATGAAGGTGATGTCAGACTTTGCCAATCAGCACAAGGGCCTCTAGAGGGATTCCCCCATCTACGCAGCAGGCAGGTGGACAGTTCTTATCTCCTGAAGGAATACTGGGACTGCCCACATCTGCACAACACACTGTTGGAACTATGCCACCAACTGAAGGAACTCTGGGGTCTACCCAAAACACCCAGGTGATATTAGGGCTTTTGCCATCAGATCAAAGGCCTCTGCAAACCTCCTTACCTACAGAAGGCACTGTAAGAAGACATCAAGCTGCTGAAGGGCCTGTGTATGCTTCTCCGTGTCCCATAGTATCTCCAGGACTATCTGTGTCTCCACAGGGGCCTATAGCAACATTGCTGTCTGATCACGGATCTAGGAAACATCCTGCTTCTTCTCAAATTACTCCAAGAACTCAGGCTGCCCAAAATTCCCCACAACATGCAATTTCTGTCTCAGGCGTCAAAAATCCTTCCCAATCTTCACAGAACACTCCAAGATATTTGTCATCTCCTCCAGGTACTGGAACACATGGGCCTTCTGGCTCAGGTTCTCAGAAAATGTTCCCAGTTCCTACAAGCTCGGGGCATCCTGAAACTTTGCCATATGTTGGTGGGCCTCTAGAACCTCCCTCGTTTGTGGAGGGAAACTCTGTCCTTTTTCATCTCCCCTAGGAGATCTTGATCATTTGAATTCATTCTCTGGCAATCTGGAATCATCACATCCTGCCCAAAGAAACTTTGGTCATTTGTCATATGTCAGAGTGCCTGCAGGAAATTCTCCATCTGTCCCGGGTCCTAGAGATCTTTCACCATTGTACAAAGTTCCTAGAGGACAGTCATCAAATGTGTCAGGTGATCCACTACCTCTTCTCTCTCCTCATTGCCATCCACAACTTACGATATCTGCAGAATGTTCAGCATCTTCCAAAGCAACTCTAGAGTGCTTGTCATCTGCTGCGAGCAGCCTAGGAACACTCCAATTGACACAGAGGAGTCAGGGGCAAGTGTCGCATGTAGGCGAGTCTATGGAAATTTCCTCACCTCTTGCAGGGACTTATGTATATATACCTTGTGTTTCAGATCATCTGCGACCATCCTCTTTAGAACAAGGGAGTCAAGCAACTTCTTGTGCTCAAGGAGCTTTGCATTCCTGCCTATCCACACAAGGGTCTATAGGGCAGACCACATCTACACAAACGTCCCTAGGACATCCCTCCTCTGTCCAAGGACTTTCAGGCACTTCCTTACATGCACACAGTACAGGCTCATAGTTTTCTACTGCACAGAACCCAGTAGCACATTCTCCATTAACCCCAGGGTCTCAGGGATATACTCACCTTGCACCAAAGATGGCAGGAACATTGAAATCACCCCAGTGGTGTCCTAGAATTTCTCTAACTGCACAAGGGTTTGTCAAACCTTTGCCATCTCCATGGGAGACTCCAAGATATTCATCATCTGTACCAGGTGCATGCAAAACATCTACATCTGTCCCAGGACATGTGGTATCTGGTGCAGGGACTCTGGAACTTTCCATATCTGCACAGGCAAGCGTGATTCCTTTCCTTTCTTCCCAAGGACATTTGGAAACTTCCCTGTCTGTAGAAGGGACCTCTGTTGTCTCCACACTTACACAGGACACTCTAGATCTTTCTGTTTCTTCCCAGGATCCTCTTCAGACTTTACAGTTTGCTAAACAGGCTCAACAAACAAATCCATCTATTTCAGACTCTTCACAATCTCTGCCTTCTTCAAGGAGGCACATGGAAATTTCTTTATGTGGAGAAGCAACTCTAGGACCTCTCTCATCATCCCTAGGGCATATGGAAATTTCTTTATCTGTTCAAGTGAATTCAGGACCTTTGATATCCTTCTCGGAAGGTGGAGGACCATGTCTGTCTTCACAAGGTACTCTGCAAGCTTCTACCAGTACATGTGCCAATCTATGTGTTTCCAATTAATCAAGAGGGGATTTAGGAGTTTCACCATCTACTCCAGTCACTCTAGGATCTTCTCCATCTGCCCAGGTGGATTTAGCAGGGTCTCTACCTGTCTCACAGTCTCTGAGAACACTGTCTGCCCACGATGTTTCAGGAACATTGACAGCTACCCAAGGGGCTATGGAATTTTCACGAGCTAGGCCAGGGGATACAGAATCTTTGCCATATGCCCAAGATGATCTAGAACTCAGGTGTCCTACACTGGAAACTCAGGGACCTTCCCAAATTGTCCAGGGGGAATTAAAAGTATTGCCATCTTCCAAAGGGGATTTCAAAACTGCTCTGTCTACCTCCTGGCCTGTACAAACTTTGCAATGTTCCTCAGGGGCTTCAGGATGTTTCACTTCTGCACTCCAATATGCTGGGGGCCCTTTCCTATCCTTTGATATCCACATCTTCACAGAAGTATCTAGAATCTTCACAGAGTCCCCAGTTTTCTCTGGAACATTCTTCATATTCCCAATAGTATCTGGGAACTACCCAACTTAGACCAGCTTCTAATTCCTTACAAGAACAAGTGTGGCAAAATGTGTCTGCACCTACAAAAGTGACTCTGAAACAATCATCCCCTCAGGAGGGGTATGAAGGAAATTCACCATCTACTCACGGAGTTGTGTGCTTGTCTACATCAGCACAAGGGTCTCCAGGACATCTGTCATTGGCCCAGGGGTCTTGAGAAACTTCTACATCTTCTCACAAAGTGGTAGGCCCCACCTATAGTCAAGAGTCTGTATCACAGTTGCCATTTGTTTCAGGAGATGGACTTTCTCCCTCTGCCCAGGGAATGCTGGGAATTTTGCCATCTTCCCAAGTTAGTCTAGAAATATCATCTTCTGTCCAGCCAAGTGTAGAAGCTTCATTACACGTGCAAGGTGCTCTGCAAAACAAGCCTCATTCCCTAGCGTATCAGGGACCTTCCCAATGCACTCCAAAGGCATCAGTAAAGTTGCCACATCCCTAAGTGGCTTTTAAAATTGCAGAATCTTCATCAAGGACTCTAGGAACTTTGCCATCCCTCCCAGGAAATCTGGGACATTCTATATCTGGCCAAGGTGCGGTCTGCCCTTGTGATTCTGACCAAAAGTTTCAAGGATCATCAACATCTCTCCACGAAACTCTTCAATTTTCTCCTTCTTCTAAAGGTTCATGGGGACCGACTCCATCTGTTCCAGGGACCTTGACATCTTCTTCATGAGCCCCATTGTGTCCAGAATTGTGTATATCTGCCCAAGGCTCTCAAGAACCTTCATCACCTCAGCAAAAGTGTTTAGTACATTCACTCTCTACCCAAATGGCTCTGAGAATTTCCCCATCATCACAAGAGTTTGTAGGAAATTCAAAATCTGATCAAGACCCTCCAGAAACTTCCACATATTCGCAAGAGAATCTTGGCCCTTCTTTGACCCAAAAGTCTTTAGCACAGTCACCATCTGCTCCAGGAGATTGTAGGCTTTCCCAGTCTTCAGAAGGTACTCTAGAAACATCACATAATATCCAAGGTGCTAGAGTAACACCATCATCTGCCCAAGGGTCTGTAGAATCTGCACCATCTGTTCAACATGTTCTAGGAATTCAGGCTCCTTTGGAGGGGCCTCGGGGTCCTTCCCAAGTGGCACCAGAGACAGCAGAATCTTTGCCATCTTACCAAGAGATTTACAACGTTTTAAAATATGTCTCTAAGACTCTAGAATTTTTCGTCTCTATCATAGAGGAATTGAAACTTTCACCATCAGCCCAAGGTGCTGTGGGTTCTTTTATTTCTGAACAAATGACACTACCATCACTATCACTTTCCAAGGAAACTCTGGAACATCCTCCATCTGACCAAGGGTCTGTGAAATCTGCCCCATCTCAAATGGGGCCTTTAAAGCCTTCACTAACAGACCAAGGTTTACAGGAGGGGTCTTCAGGTGAAAAGGTTACTCGACAAGAGTCACCACCTCAGAAAATATATTTAGGAAATACATCGTCTACCCAAGGGGCTCTGGGGCTGTCTATACCATCACTAGAACCTCTTGGACATTCACCTTCTGCTCAAGGGTCTCCCAATACTTCGTTGTCATCTCAAAAGTCTCCAGGCCCTTGTTTGCACCAATGGCCTTTAGGACAGTCATCATCTGATCCAGGAGATCTTGGACTTTCTGAATCTACTCAGAGGACAGTAGGAACATCACCACCCACCCAAAGTTCTCTAGAAATAACATTTTCTACCCATACGATTATAGAACTTCATCATCTGTCCAAGATTCTCTAGGACATCTGCCTCCATCAGGGCAGTTTCTACAACCTTCCTTCCTTATGACAGAGACATCGGAAAACTTGCAATCTTCCAATGAGACTTGTAATATATCAGACACTTCCCTGGGAACTTTGGAAACTTTGCCATCTATACGAGGGTCTTTAGGTCCTTCAATATCTGCCCAACATTCTGCGGCACCTTCTATATCTGAAAAAGAAATTTTAGGATCATCAATGTCACCAGAGAAATCTCCGGAACCTTATCCACCTGATCAAGGGTCTCTGAGACCAACGCCATCTGGACCTGGGTCTGCGGTACTCACCCCATCAGAACAAGGTTGTCAGAAAATATCTTCATGTGTACAAGGAGACTCAAAATCTCAGCAAAGCTGTTTAGTAAGTTTATTGCATGCACAAGAAGCTGCCCATATCAGCACAAGGACCTCTTGGACATTCACCATCTGCACAAGGGACTAAAGATACTTCCTTGTCATCCCAAGAGAGTGCAGGCCCTTTTGTGTGGTCATCATATGATCCAGGAGATCTTGGAGATTTTTAATCTAACCAGGGTACTTTAGGAACATTGCCATGTACTCAAAACACTCTAGAAACACCATCTTCAACCCATGGGATTATAGAAATTTCACCACATTCCCAAGCTGATGTAGGATTTCCACATCCTACAGTACAACCTCTGCAACCTTGTTCACTTGCTTCAGAGACATCACAACCTTTGCCAATTAACAAAAAGGCTTCTAAATCTTCAGAGTCTATGTCAGGGACTCTAGAATCCTTTGTGTCTCTGCCAGGGGCTCTGGGAATTTGGGAATCTGACCAAGGTGATGCAGGCACTTTGGTATCTGACCAAGAGAATCTGGGTCAATCAGCATCTCTCCATGATACTCTAGAACACATCAAAACAGCCCAAGAGACTCTAGAACCTGTGCCATGTAAAAAAGAATATGTGGGACCTTCATTTTCAGGGGAGTTTCCAGAAGAATTTATGCCTCTTCTGTCACATGAAAGATACACAAGACATCCCCCTTACCACAAACTAAGGGCCAGACTTTCCAGTTCTCCTAAAAGTCTATTGAGACATGTCCCATTTCCTTAAGTGCATATCAAATATTCCCTTTCAGAGTTTGATGGTTTAAGAGGTACCTCTTCTTCCAAACTTAGGCATGAATCTTCCAGGTATGCAAAGAGGGACTCAAGTCCTACCTCTACTCCTCAAATAATTGTGCCATGCCCAACATCATCAGACTTGAGCTGCAGATCTTCATCCCCTATTAAAGAAGATCTCAGACATTCTCCTTCTCCACGAGGAATGTCCATACATTCTAAATCGAAGAAAATAAAATCAAAACATGCTTCCAAAGAAGCATGTCTCAAATTTGTTCCACCAGAAGAAGACGGTTTGAAACTTCGCCATTCTTCCAAAAACAGGGGCAAAGTTTCCATTTCTGACAAAGAGGGTGTATGGCCTAAAACTGAATCCAAAGAGATCCTCACTACTTCTTCTGCCCATGGAGGCTTCAAGACCTCAGGACCTCAAGAGTACCTCCAAAGTTCTGTATGTCCTCCAGGGATCACTGAACATTCCAGATCTACCAAAAGCAAATTGGAACAGGCCCCCTCCAACACAGCAGATGTTCACACTTCCCATTCAGAAAATGAGGGCTGTAAACATTCCTCTTCATTAAAAAAAGAGCACAGACATTCATCTTCCAAAAGCGATCAGAAATACGAAGATGCTCCTGAAGAGAAGATCAATCATTCAATCTCTAAGGGACACCACAGATCGTCCAGATCTCACGAGAAGGGACTCAGAAGTTCTCTATCTCCTCCAGAGATCACTAGACATCTCAGATCTACCAAAAGCAAATTGGAGCACGCCCCCTCCAACACAGCAGATGTTCACACTTCCCATTCACAACACGAGAGCCATGAACATTCCTCTTCATCAAAGAAAGGGCACAGGCATTCATGTGCCAGAAAGGATGAGATATACAAAGATGATCCTGAAGAGGAAATAGAGCATTCAATCCCTAAGGGACACCACAGATCCTCCAGATCTCACGAGAAGGGACTCAGAAGTTCTCTATCTCCCCCGAGATTACTAGACATCCCAGATCTACCAAAAGCAAATTGGAGCAGGCCCCCTCCAACACAGCAGATGCTCACACTTCCCATTCAGAACATGAGGGCCGCAAACATTCTTCTTCATCAAAAAAAAGGGCACAGACATTCATCTACCATAAGGGACCACAAACCATAAATAGTACCCAAGAGAAGATAGAACCTTCTATCTCTAAGGGACACCACAGATCTTCATGATATCATGAGAAGGGACTCAGAAATTCTCCATCTCCCCCAGGCAACCCTAGGCATTCCAGATCTACCAAAAGCAAATTGGAACATGCCCCCTCCAACACAGCAGATGTTCTCTCTCTCACAATTCTCATTCAGAACACGAGGGCCACAAACATTCCACTTCACTTAAAAAAGGGCATAAACATTCATCTGCCAGAAGGGCCCAGAAACCAAAAGATATTCAGAAAGAGAGCATGGAACTGTCCACCTCTATGGGATGAGGATCTGAGGAGGAGTAAGGACTCAGAAATTCTCCATCTCCCCAAATCATCCCTAGATATGCTAATTCTACCAGAACAAAACTGCAACAGGCCCCCTCTAAAATAGAAGATTTCATGATGTTCCTTCAGTACACGAGGGCCACAAACATTCCTCTTCATCAAAATAAGGGCACAGACATTCATCTGCCAAAGGAGACAAGAAACCAAGAGATACCCTGAAAGGGCAAAGCACCTCCAATCTGTACAGAAGGGGACATGGGAACTACTACCTCTCACAAAAAAAAAAAAAATCCTCAGACATTCCATGTCGCCCTATGGGACTTCAAACCATACTGCTTCTATTTCTACAAGGACAAGACTCAGATATAGCCCTTTTACTAAAAAGGCACCCAAACTTCCCCTGCAGGGCCAATGGGAGTGTCAAGCCTTCCTCATCACCCTTAAGAGATGGTGTGAGACACCCTGTGACTGCCAAGGAGGGCTTCAGACTTGATATTTCTTTCCAAGAGGTACATAAACATTCCATACGTACCAGACAGTGACTCGGGGCTTTGTTTGCTGTGCAACGGGGAGTCATACATTCTCCAGTTCCTAAACAGACTGCCACATCATTTCCGGTTGTCCAAGGAAAATTCTGACATACCCTACCTCAACTACAGGACCGGAGATCATCCCACTCTTACTAAAGGAGATGCACGGCCTTGCAATAGGAAATCGGGCCCATATATGTGACCCTTATGTCCTAGGATGCCACAGATGTTCAGTCCCATACAGTCTCCCACAGACTCCACTACAACAAGGGAGCTTGAGTTCTAACCTGTGGCCCCCAAGGAGGCATCAGGCCTTCTCAGTGTGACCAAAGGGGCATTAGACTTTCCTATGGCCACCCTGTTCAAGGCAGTCTTAGAATGTTTCCTTCTGAAAGAGAGAGCCTCGTACATAGCCCATCTAGTCCACTGAGCCTCACATATTCTCTTCTGAGCAATGGGAACTCATGAGCCCACTAATTAGCACTGGGCCAGAACTTCAACTGCCACCCTAGGAAGACCCGACATACCTGTCCTGCCCACGGAGGCTTCAGACCTTACAAGCCTGTCACATGGAAGTTCTAAAGATACTGATCTCAAGAGGGGAGCCTCGGCCATACTCTCTCTTTCCCCAGTGTCTTCAGATCTTCTTGTCTACAAGTTCACCCTACATTTCCCCACTCTGAAACACATGTGAACAACAGTAGTTTAGAACTTTTCCTTCTTATCAAACATCTGTGAAACCTCTGCAATGTGCCAAGAAGGCCACAAATACAACCCCTTTATAATCATTGAGCCGTAGAATTTCTGAAAAGTCACAAGGGGTCTTCAGAATTATACTTCTAGGACCAGGACTATTCCAGCCTCCACTTAATAACTCCACCGGGTTTTAGATATGCCCCTCATAAGTAAACTAACTTCACTAATTCAGAGGCTTACACCTCCCTGGAACATATTCTGAAGAGGTCCTTAGACATATTTACTCCAACCATAGAAGCGCCTGAATTTCTAGGTATGCTTTTGAATCATACCCACTTTGAATGAGAAAACTTTAGTCTTCCTCTGTTTGTACTGGAGGAGTTTGAGACATGGCCCTTTCATGAAGCAAGCTACAGAAATTGCAATGTGACTCAAGCTTGTGTCCCAAATATTGATATCCTGCTACTGGAGACTGAATCCCTATTACAAAAAAACTTAGGAGCTTCTCTTTGTGTTCACGGCTGACACAGGTCTACCACAGACCCAAGAGAGACCAGAGCTTCTCCATCAGACTTGAGTGGCTAGGAAGTACACTCTCATGGAACTCTAGATTGAAGAGGCGTGGCAGAATAGAAACTTCACCCTGGATCCAAGGTCATCCATTTTCAAGCTGCTCACAAGAAAGGTGCCTGTCCTCCATGTCCACACCTATGCAGCTTATCATAACTTTATGTAGATGTGTGACCCAACCCTCTCATTTCTGTCATGTCTCAAAAACTGTCCTCAGAGACAAGGATTTCCTAGAGTTCTCTGAAGACTTGGAGATTGACTAGGGAGTGCCTGGACCTTCCTCCTCTAAGAAGGTAAGCAGGGATATTCCCCTCTGCCCAACATGGTCCGGAATCTTTCTCTTGTCCCAAATCTTAGTGTGTTTCTTTCCTCTGATAACCCGAGGCTTAAAATTCCCCTGTTGAACCGAAGTGCCCTCAGAATTTTAGCCTCTGAGTAAGGGAACTGGGGACATTTTACCTCTGACAAAGGGATATTGGTCACTCTGGATAGAGTTCACAGAGGTCAAGAAAACCAAGTCAATCCTGGAACCCATGCCACTTCCCTGAGCAAAATTACCTGCCATGGTGTGGAATCACCACTCCCACCCAGTTCTGGTTGGGTGAACACATTCCTAACGCATTAACCACACTAGGGCTCCCACCTGAGCTCTTCATGAATCCTGGTATTGATGCTTGTTCTCTTGCAGATTCTGCTGAGGACATGGACATCTGAAACTGTGAGGCCATGCTCGGACCTTATGAGGTACGGTAGCAAATGAGATTTCTGCTCAGAGTTCTATGGGATTTGCACACTCTGATCCCATCTCCCTGTCACTAGAGGCTGAGGAACTCTTCTCTTCCCAAAGGTACTCCCTCCTTCTGCCTTTGATTAGGAGAAATCTGATTTCCATCCTGAAACAAAGGAAGCCCCATAACTTTCCAATTTCTCCAAAGTTATCTTACACATTCATTTTGTGTGAAGGGGCCACCCATTTCCCGATATCACAGAGTGGGCCTCAGACATTTTTCTGAATAAATGAAGGACAGATTTATCCTTCAGTTCAAGGAAAGCTGTAGGCCCAATCAATACCTGTCAATAAAGAACCTCTGACATAATACCCTAACAAGGATGGTGGTAACATTCTATTTTCTTTGAATATGTGGAATTGGACACATCATTTCATTTTAAGGGTACCAATACACACTCATTTGATTAAGGGGATACAGACCAGGCCAAAGACATGAAAATTCACTTAGATGATCTTCCTTTTTCTCACATACTGTTAAGATCAATACCCCCCGACATTGGCTTCCTTGGAGAAATTGCTTCTGTCTGTGGAAACCTCAGCTCTATTCCTCTAACTGCGAAGGTCTCAGTATTTCCCTTTGTCCTGGGTGTCCACTCATGCCCAAATCACCAAAGGGATGTCAGATCAGTCTGAACTGATATCATGATATGTGACAGAACAATCTGATCTCTGACTAAACACCTTCTACTTCTAAGTTTCTCACAGAAATGGAGCGGACCCATCTTTGTTGGCCATGCCTGTGCTGTTGAGGAAAGGCTTGAGGAGGACACAGAGCTAGGCATTACCACAAAATCTGTAAGAAGGAATGCTCTGCTTTCTGCCATGTAAGCCCCAGAGTCCCAGAACACATGGGAATGCTAGAGTGTGAGGACCTTTGAACCCGATAAGGTATTGCCTGAATCTTCTTCCAATTCCCGAGGTACACTGTGAGCTTCATCTTCTGCCTATGGGATTCTGGAACTGCCCTGCTCTAGTCAAGCTTTCTCTCTTTCACAAACAGAGCCTGACACCTTCCACATGTGGTCAAATGTTATCACATCAAACTGATCAGGCATAGGCCCATGAGAGACTCTCTCTATAAAGAAGGGACTCCATTCCACTGTGGTTTGAGGTCTCATAGCACAAGTTTAGCAATCAGAGCATAAACCCTTTGAGAGCTTCCTTCAGGCCAGTCATTACAAATGGAATACTTCCACACCTATGACTAGGTTTGGGCAGCTAAAAACGAAACAAACCATCAAATAAAAAAACAGACTATAGGATGGAACCTAGTGAGGGGCAGTCACCGAGGCCTTCGGGAGAAGATATAGGTTGTTGCTGCATTTGTGTCTCCCGGAATGAACACAAACTATGAAGATACAAAACTCTGAATCAGTGTCTGAAGCTCGAGATCAGTGCTGGAAACTTTCTCTATTGTATAAGGTACCAAGGATAATTTATTCACCATCAACCAAAGTTGTATGGCACTTTTACACTCTGCCCAATTGAGAAACTGTTTTCAGTGGTTTCCTCTTTTGCTTTTAAAGATTTATTTATTTCTTATATATACAATGTTCTAGATGGCATCAGCTGTCATTACATGTGGTTATGAACCAACATGGGCTTGGAGAGAATTGAACTCAGTACCTCTGCAAGAGCAGGTAGTGGTCTTAACTGCTGAGCCATCTCTCCAGTCTGAAGTTTCCTCTCTTACATTGGGCAAATACCTTCCAATTTTCTATTATTATTATTATTATTATTATTATTATTATTATTATTTCAATATTATTAATGTAATAATACTTTATTTCTTCTCAGTTCATGGTAGAGGATGTCAGAACTTCCCCAAGACTAGGGTTGCCCTAAAATCTAGTTTCCCAAAGTGTCCTAAAACATTTATTTGGTGTTACATGGTCCTTATATATTCCCATTCCTATAAACAAAATTGCTCTGAGTCCTTTCTTTTCTCATTAAAGTGGTGTCAGTCCAAGGGGTCATTGTACCTCTCTGCACAAATGAGTGTCAGACATTCCTGATCTTCCCAGTAGGTGTGTGGGCCAATGCTCTATCTGCATCCAGTAAGAGGATTTCAGACACTGAATTTCTACAAAAGGGTTTCTGGGGAATCAATATTGAAAGGACTCTCAGCAGTGGCCCCTTTATCCAAGGGATGTCTCAGACCTCCACCCTCTGCTCTTTGGCACCTTAGGTCCACCCTTATGAGTACAGAACCATAGGATCTTCCTTCTTTCCACAATGACCTCACACATTGCTCTATTAACTAAGATTGCTTTAGTGCTGACACCTCTGATAGCCATAAAAAGACATACGTGAACAATGAGTCCTCCCTACTTTTGATTTTAGCTCTTAGTGCAGAAGATAGAAAGATGAAATCATATCTTCCTCAAAGTTTGTTTATCAATAATAAACTATGCCTATCTTTTTCCACACATACGTACAGATGGACACAACCATGAATAAACATCATTGCTTGCATAACCACCGAAGAATGTTACGGATTTGTCACAGTATCTCAAAGATTTCGCACAGGGTACGTATGTTTGAGTTGGGAAAAATAGTTGGAAGCTAGTGAGACAGAGCCAGAAGCTTTTCCCTTTCCCCATGATAGCCTAGAACCTTCTCCTTCTAACCATGGCTGAACTCTATACTCCTATTCGACGAAACATGGCCGGAGGCCTCCTCCCTGTGAAGATTGTTCGGGATTTCTCTTTTGCTCAAAGTGGTCTCATAACTTCCTAATCTGAGATGATGTGCACAGAACTCCCCTGTTCCTAAGGGACTTGCTTATAGGAGTTAGCATGAGAACACCCCTGCCCCATACTGTGTCTCGGTCCTTCCATACTTTCACAACGTGGCCTTACATGTTGCCCATCTGATTAAGGGGGAATAGGAACTATCATCTTTGACCCAAGGAAAGTCATGCATTCCTTTTATTCTCAAGGTGACATCAGACATGCTCTTTTGAATAACAGTGCATCATACCTTTCAGTATTCTTTCACAAATCTTCAAGCATTCCCTTCTGTCTTTAAAACACCTCCAACTTATGCTATTCAAAATAATAGAGATTAAAACCCTTCATCTTTGACCTTGGTGGCTAGGGAAATGTATTGTTCCCCTTGGGTTTGAGGGCCCAGTTTCCAAGTGTAGAATTAGAGACTGCATCCTATCCTATGCTCTCCAATGCAATCACTAGACATCAAGTGACACCATCATTGCTACCCACATATGGACTGTTGTGACAAACTGAAAGTTGATGAAACCTGGCCAGGGACAGCCGTCTTTGCTTTTTGAAGAAGGCTCTGGTTGCTGCCCAGACTCTCCTAGACTCAATAGAGGATGTGGAAATTCTAAAGAAGAGTTGGAAGCTGAAGTGCAGTGATGGCACCTTCCTTCACTAAATAAGATAGCAGGGACATTCACCTTCATCAGAATGATGCATGGCACTGTCCTCTCTCTCCAAGGATTTTCAAACTCATACATTTGACCAACCAGGTCATCAAGTTTTCTCTTGTTCACAAGGGGCCCAGTGCTTTCTCCCTTCTCGAATTTCTCCACTTCTTTTACTTCACTGAAGAGAACATCAAACCTCAATCTTAGGACAAAGCCTACTGCAGAATATCCCCATTTGCCCAAGGTGGTCTTCAAGTACTCGTTTTGTGGAAAAAGGACCTGCAAAATTTCTGTTTCTTTGCAAGTGGGCCTACGTCATGTCCTTATGACTAAAGAGGTCTCAGACCAAGTATAGCTTGCACCATGCTCTCTCTGTGCAGGTGAGAATTAGTTGGGCACCCATGCAGTCCAGCATAGTGCAAAGGGGGTCATGGGTACCTGTTTTAACCACAAAGACCACAGAGATCCCAGTTGTGACTAAGGGTATCTAGCTTGTGCCACAATGAGGAATAAGACCTGAGAATTGGCTCTCACGGCCAAAGGGTTATCATCCCTTCACCCTATATGCAGTAGAGCTTCAGATCTAGCCTCTGACCCTGGAAGGCCCTAGGGCATCCTCTTCCATCTAAGGGTACCTTATACATGAACTTTGAACTCACGTTTCCTTAATACAAATCCATCTGACCAAGATTACTAGTCAAACACTTTTGTAACCAATGAACCTCATAAGATTCTAGGCTTAGATCAGATGGCAAAATACAGAAAGGTAAAACCAATAGTTGTGTCCTGTAACAAATAGGTGTAGACTTTCAACTTTTTACAAAATGTCTCATAAATTTCACTTATGATTATGGTGCATCAACATTTCCCCTCATTCCCATATAGTATGACATATTACCTCTGTGATGAAGGGCTTAATAGTCATCTGTTTGTGACCCAAATTGCGATGCTCTTCCCCTCTTATATAGGGAGATTTAGATATTCACTCCAACAAAGAGTAGCTCAAACCTGCGTTGTGTGATTGAGGAAATCTCACATATTTATCAACTGCCAAGTGGGTTTTATACATTCATCTTCTTCAGTGTCTTGCAAAGTACTGTTCTGAACAAAGAGACCTCAGAGGAATCTGGACACAAGAGTCTATGTCTCTGAACAAAAGAGCAGCATCATGAGGGTAACTCAGACTACTGTGTTCATTCTGGTTCCTCACACAGAGCACTCCTATCTTTCATGCAGTGGGATGTGTGGATGGACATATACGAGACGAAGACACTGAGCCAGAGACTACTGTCATGCAGCCTCTTAGAAGATTTCTAAGACTCGAATCCCCCAAGACAGCGCCCCTTATCAGCAGGAAGTAGTTTGGAAAGAACGACGCCCAAATTCCCAAATATTGTGTATAAATGTTTGTTTTCATTTAATTGGACTTTGTTATATAAAATTAAATAAAAAAATTATATATAAAAAATAAATAAATTATAGGAGCTAGCTAATAAAGAGTCTAAGCTATTGGCCTGGCATTTATAAAATTAAAAAAAACAAAAAGAAGACTTCTAAGCCTGCTGACATACCTGACATGGACATTCAGAGGATGAGTATTCTACATTGCGATGTCAAGTTTGGTGCTGATGAAGCAGTGAGTATCTGGATCATCCTACAAATCTCAAGGTATCATTTGTTCTTTAGCTTCTTTACAAGAGGGCCACAGATGTATGGTCAAGGGAGGCTGAGACTATTCCATGCAGTCCTGGGGAGCTCCTAAGTCATCCTTCTAAGTTAAACAGTCTTGAGTCTTTTACCTGTCAACTAAGTGACAGTAGGAATTCCTCTCCTGCCCACTGGGAAACTGGATATGCCCCACCTACAAAATGGATTCTGAGAGTATCCTCTCTTATTGAAGTGGCTCTGAGACAATCCCCTCTCCACAAGGATCCCACAACTATTTGTATTCTGACCAAAGGGTTCTCAGACATGCCTTCTCTAATAGAGAACTCTAGTCCACCAATATCCAAAGGGTTCTCAGACCCGAATATGCCCCTGTGGAAGTGGACTATTAGGTGTATGTCATTGGGCCATAGATCACTCTGCTTTGACCACAGAAGTTCCAACCTACTGCTTCTCATGTACCAGGGTGCCTCAGATCTTCTCATTCTGCCCACATTTTCTTCAAATATGCCCTTCTTTCCAAGGAGGGACTCACATTGTTCTCCTCTGATTCAGGAGCCTCAGAAATTCCCCCCAAACATGAGATATTGGGATATTTTTTCTTTCATCCTATTACTTTTCCAGACCACCCAGGCTTAAAGCAACAGAGCCCAAGAGTAGCAAGTAGAGTCTAGAACCAAAGCATACTGCCTTAAGGCAGAAGCCAATATAATGTGGCCTCCATCATTCATAGCTAGACCTGAAAAGCTGAACTTCTCTTTGACAAGGAGAACCAGCTTGGTATTTTCACACAGCCTTGTGGACGAATACTCAGACTGAGACCTCTGCCTGACACATTCATCATAGTGAACAAACATTTGATTCTCCGATGAAGAGCTGGAGGCTGGTAAGGGAGTACCTGGAATGGACTCTACTGCATGAGGTGGGCTGGCACCTTGACCTCATGTGAATGACTGGGAATGCAGATTTCCAAATCTATATGATACATGCTAGTCTATCTCTATGAAGAGACCTTGGATTTCTGCTTTCTCGACAAAAGCCCTCAAACATTTCTGCTCTGACCCTGGGTCCTTGTATTTTCTCCAGGGCTCTTGAGTTGTCAACTCTTCCCCATGCTCCTTGGAAAGTCTCAAATCTCTCACCTCTGAACCCTCTATCCCTTTTTGTACATCTCTCACTCATACTGAGGCACATTCAAGATCTAAATGTGAGGCCTGCTCCCGTTGACAAAGGGACAAAGGGTGTCTCATACATATTCTGTGTGACTAATGGAGTATTCAAACTCCACCTCTGGCCAAGAGAGCTCCAGACCTTCTTTTCCCATCAGGTAAGGTGTCTATACTAACGTCCTCATCCAAATGGCCTCTGGTTGTACCCTTGATCAAGCAGGTGTCTGACATTCCCACTCTGTGCAAAGGGACATCACACTTACAAAATGTAGACAAGGAAGATTTGACATTCTCCTGCTCATCAATATAACATTTCTCCCCTAGGTTTGAGGTCTCAGAGCTCAAGAGTAACAAGAAGAGGCTGGAATACCAGTCATCATCTTCTGAGCATTAGAAATGGAGTGATCCCAGCATAGTGCCCAGACCGAGATGGCTGAACACCAACCTCTGACACTGACAAAGTACAGACACCAGCTTCTCTCTTGGAATAATATTCAGATTATGGCATATCCTCCTGGAGATGCCACAGATGATAGAGTTTCTTTGTTATTGTTGTTATTGTTGTTGTCCTCTTTCTTAGTGTTGTTTTTGTTTAGTTTAGAAGAGGACATCTTAATAGTTTCTTGTTATGTTAATCATTTTTTGGCATAAAACTCAGCCACCAAATGATTAAGTTCTTCATATGTTCTACTGTATTTGGAAACCACAAATTATGTACATTTTCTACCCTATTCTTTCAAAGGCATTTTAATGTAATTCAATTTTACAAATTTAATCATTTTAACTAGTACTCATAAGAATATATATTTTATGTGTAAAACTGTTTCCTGTACTGTGCTTATTTCTCCACGTGATGAAAGTTTTATTTGATGGAATATGGAAGATGCTTTCGTAATGACGACTCTTTAAAAATGTACGATAACATGATTGTCCTTTATTTTATACGTAATATCCACGTATAAATGAGTATATATTATGCTTTATTTCTGGGTCTGGATTACCTCACTCAGGTTGATTTTGCTATTTCCATCCATTTGCCTGAAATGTCTGTGGTGTCATTTTTTTTTTTTTTTTGAATTATTTTCTTTTCTTCTTTTTTTTTAGTCTATTCTTATTTTACTTATAGATCACAGTTCCCTCTCCTTCCCTCCTTCCCTCATTCCCTCTCTCCCTCCCTCCCATGCCCCCCCCAATACCCGCCCATCGCATTCCTCTCCACATACTCCACAGGGAGATTGATGCCTTCCATGAGTGATCAACAAAATCTTTCAAGTCATTTGGAGCAGGGACTACGCCCTCCCTCCTGCCTCTAGGTTAAGGGAGTATCACTCCATGGGTAACATGTTCCCAAAGTACATTTGTGCACCAGGGATACATCCTGGTTCTACTGTCAGAGGTTCCTTAGACTGCCCAGGCCTTCCAACAGAGACCCATGTTCATGGGGTCTAAGTCGGTCCCATGCTGTTTTTCAAGCTATAGGTCTGGGGGGCCCATGAGCTCCCCCCTTGTTCAGGTCAGCTGTCCCTGTGGATTTCTGTACCCTGGTCTTGTCCCCCCCTCTCTGTATCTGGATTCCAGTTCAGCTTAGTGTTTAGCTATGGGTGTCTGCTTCTGTTTCCATCAGCTACTAGATGAGAGATCTATGATGGTGGATAAGTTAGTCATCAATCTCATTATGAGGGAAGAGCATTTATGTTAGCCTTTCCACTGTCACTCAACTTGTTAGTTGAGGTCAGTCTTGTAGGTCTCTGGACATTTCTCTAGAGTAAGTTTTCTCTTCAAACCTACAAGGGCTCCTTCTATTAAGGTATCTCCCCCCTCTCTGTTCTCATCTATTCCTCCCCTGACTCAAACTTCCTTGCCCCACATGCTCTCCTCTCCTCACCTTCTCTTCCTCCTAACTCCCTCTCCACTCATTGACCTCCCCCACTCCCAATATGCTCAGGAGATCTTGTTCTATTACCCTTCTGTGAGGGACCTTGTATGAATCTCTTAGAATCCTTCTTGTATCCTATTTTCTCTTGTGATGTGAAGTATAGGTTGGAGATCCTTTGCTGTGTGTCTACAATACATATATGAGTGAGTACATACCATGTTCCTCATTTTGTGCCTGGGTTACCTCATTCAGGATGGTTTTTTCAAGTTCTATCCATTTTCCTGAGAAATTCAAGATTGCATTTTCCCCCCACAGAGTAGTATTCTTGTGTCTGTAGTTCCTGATCATTTGCCCAGTTTTTCTATTTCCAGAATTCCTTCAGTGTGTGTTTTCTTTATTTTCTCTATTTCAGTTTTCAAGTCTTGAACTGCTTGTTTCACCTGTTTAATTGATTTTTCTTGGCTTTCTATAATGTCTTTAAGATTTGTTCATTTCTTCCAATTTTTTGTTTATTTTTTTTCTTCAGTTTATTTAAGGCATTTTCTCATATTGTCTCTGAGGGCCTCTATCATTTTTATGAAGTTATTTTTTAAGTATTTCTCTTCTGCTTCATCTGCTTTGGGGTGTTCAGGTCTAGTTGGTGTAGAGTCCCTAGGTTATGTTGGTGTCATGCTTGTCTTTCTATTGTTAGGTGTTTTCTTGTATTGCCGTCTTCCCATTGCTTCTTCCAGTGGGTGCAGGTGGAGTCTCTCTCTCTACCATTACAGCTAGCTAGTCATGAGTTGTCTCGAGCAAAACAGTCTCAAACCGGTTTTAGGGTGATGTTTGTAGTTGTGTCAAAAGTTCAATATCTGTAGCTCTGAGTGGTCCAAGTTCTCTAGGAGGTCTCTCCTCATGCAGAGGTAACAGCAATGGCAGTCAAAGATCAGGCAGGCGGGAATTCATGGTGGTCCTCCAGCAGATGCCCACTGATGGGGGTCAAAGATCAGGCACATGGGGACTCAGTGTCGTACTCAAGCAGAGGCCTGGCGATGGGGTCAAAATCCTGATGTCATCTTTACAACAGCTGATTAATTGTCCATTGTGTATTTTCCTTTTGAATTAGTATGAACTTTGTCACTATGTAATATGATTGTATTTATTTTCTCTTGTGGTTCTTCTATAGCTGCATCCTGCTAAATATCTATTTTGTTTATAAAACTTTATTGTACTTTAAAAAGATGTATCTTAGAAGTGATGGTGTATGAGAGAATATCAGCTGCATCAGAAATATCTTCAGTAGCTTTGCTCTCTAATGGGTTATAAGTATCAATTATTACACAGTAGTAACTGAAATAAATACAAAATGTGAGGAAGAGTTCCAGGTGTAATCTCTACAAATAGCCAGAATCGAAGGAAAGTCCAGTTACTAATCAAAACAATGTGCCTCAAATGGACATTGGATATTTTGTGTCTGGGATTGTAGAGGACTTTGTATTTTGAATGTTCCATCTTTGTATCTTAAATGGGGGTAGAAAATATGCTCATGTAGGTAAGAGAAGTAAAGAGTACTGTTAGAAACACTTTTTCCACAGCCTGGACCCAGGTCCACACCAGCCCCAAATAACATACAGAGATGCTATATTAGATATAATTCTGTTGGTCAGTTATCGGCTAGGTCTCTCTTAAATATTAACCCATTTCTGTTAATCTAAGTATTTCCACGTGGCCTTATCTTACCAGAGAGAGGGGCTGGCAATCTTCTCTCTCAGTCCTTCATCTTGGATCTCCTCCCTACTACTTCCTTTCTCCTCCTTGTCTCCTAGTCCTGACTATCTTGCTTTCCTATTGGCCAACAGAGCTTTATTCATTAACCAATAAGAGAAACATATTTGCTGAATGACATCTCCCATCAGAGTACCACGTTTTTAGTGTTTAGTTTATCATTACATAGATCTAGCTGTCTGTATGTTTTTCATCTTTGTATTCATGTAGGTAGGTAGGTAGGTATGGAAGCATTTATCTATATCTGTCTGTCTGTCATCAATCAACCTGTATGTCTATCATCTGTGCGTCTAGTTAGCAGTTAAATTTCTTCATGTACAATGAGTTGTGTTGGTGTTGTCCTCACTAATTTGACCCTGTTGCAGTTTGCAGAGAGTAACTTGCTATTGTCTTGACAATAGCCTGGGTTGTTTGGCGATTCCCATTGGACCCCCTTGCCCATCAACTCAATAGAATGTGACCTTTTTCTGGTCCTGGAAGCCTAGTTTAGTGACAAAAAATGGACAGCTGTGACTCTCTCTCCTTCATTATTAGGACGGCTCATTAGGATCACCTTCATATATTTTAGGAAATTTCCACTGAACTAAGTTTCCATATGACCTCCCAAATATCTCCCTCAGTTCCAGTTATCTCTCACTGAATTCCCTTTCTCCACCATAAATTTCCTCCCCATCACCACTTGATCCTCTCCAGTCCTCCCACACACCCCAATCCCCCAATGACATCTATGTTGTTTCCCCATCCCATGGACATCCAGTTCCTTCCTCTATACCTACCCCCTCTCTGCCTATCTATTGTAGATTGGTCATCACTGGTTTAATGACTAATGTCTTAGTGTTTCTGTTGCTGCAACAAACTATAGGACCAAAAACTAAGTTTGTGAGGAAAAGATTTATTTCACTTGTACTTTTTCATTGTAGTCTATCACTGAAGGAACCCAGAGCAATAATTCAAACAGGGAAGAAACCTAAAGCCAGGAGGGTCCTGCCTCATAACTTGTTTAGCTTGCTTTCTTAAAGAGAACTCGGGACCAGCTACCCAGCACTTGGCACCCACATTGGGTGGGACCCTCCCCCATCAATCACAAAATAAAAAAAAAAATCACCCCAAAGGCTTGCTTGCAGCTGGATTCTTATGTGTCTTAGGGGCTCTGAAAACAACTTCTTTCTCACACTGTTGTTTTCTTTAATTTTCTTTTACAGTTTACATATCCCAACAAAATCTTTCAGGCATTATAAAACTTACAGTGTTGGCTGGAGAAATGGCTTAGAGGTTAATAGCACTACCTGCTCTTCCAGAGTTCATTTCCCAGCAACCACAGGGTGAGTAATAGTCACCTATTCAGAAATCTAGTTCCCTCTTCAGGCATGCAGGTAGAACACTACACATAAGAAATCTTAAAACTTAGGTTGTGATTACATTCTATATTTTCCTGTGACTGATTTTAATGAATACAGGCAAAGACCGTCTTTTCCGTTTCCAATACACCAACAGCCACAAGTAAAGAAAGCTACACAAGTGTCACATTTATGCAGAAGGCTTAGGTTGGTCCTATGCAGACTCCCTGGTTGTTGTTTCAGGCACTGTGAGTTCCTGTGAGCCAGTTTAGTTGCTTTTGTGGGTTTTCTTATGAGGTCCTAGAACCCACCCTGAAAGACCCACATAGGGCGTGGAACCTCACGGCCCGTCTCAGGAAAGGCGCCCCCCCCCCAAATCACTCACGAGAAACGGTCTTGATGCAAAACCTTGAGGTCTTTTATATCCCAGTGCACTGGGGTTCGCAGCCATACTCCACATAGGGTAGAGGACTGGGAACCCTGGGTACAAGGTTCAGACAGCTTTTATAGGGTTGCAACAAAGCCTGCGCATCATAAACCAATCATCTCATAGCATCCAGTGCAGACCAATCAATTTGAACTATCCAAGCCCGCTATCTGGTGTCAGAAGCGGAATCCGGATTTTTACCGGACCTGGTTTACACCAAGGTGGCAGACTCTGCTCACTTCTCACACCATCCCCGAATGGGCAGAGTTCCTTGAGTAACCAGGTGGAAACACCACAGCTTGTGGAACATTTGCCACTGCCCTACAACTTTACCTCCAGCACAGCCCTGAGAAAGCTCACACTGCTCATCTTTTTGCCAATTCCCCACTTTGCATTTGCAGCTGTAGCTCACTTGGCGCCTGCCCAGCTGATGTGTTTCCTGAGGCCCAAAGGCGCCAATAAGAGGCAACACCTGTTAGCCCTGGGGTCCTCAGAAATTTGCACAAGGCTCCTTTCACTCATTCGTTTAACAAAATTGTGCTTGCCTTATTTTGTTAAGAGCTATTCTTCAGGGACCAAGATCAGAAGGATTGTCTGCTGCCAGATGCGATTTGGTGGGACACCTCCAGGCATTACCACCACGAGCTGAGTTCAACAACTAAAACCATCAAAGTTCGAGGACAGCAGAATTCCACCTAAGGTAAATACAATATTCTTCACAATTTAAGATGATATAATATATGAGATCAATTGTTCCATACCTAGGGTGGATAATCTTATGATGGAAGACTTTGGAAATTCCTTTACTTCATATATAGAAGGAATTTTAACAGAAGACAATCATGGATTAACCAATATATACATTTTTTTTGTAAAGACAATGGGTATCAACCTGATGAAAAAAAGATTCAGAATATTAGAGATGCAAATAGAGAGCCGACATCTAGAATACAAAACATGGAACATAAAAATTACCAACTAGAAAACAGAATTTGTTCTATGTCAAATGCTTCAATAACCAAAACAGAAACAGTGCACTGCATTAACATGCTGGCAGAAACAGCTAACTCCTGCTTGAACGAAGCTGCTAATAAGGTTAAAAAACTGGAATATCAGATGGAAAGACTAGCAGAATCCGTTCCATGTCTGAGGATAATGGAAAGCTATCAGATAGAACATTGATTCTGGAAGGGAGTTTAAATGTCATTCAGATAATACCTAAGAATATTAAAAATATGGAATCATTTGTAGTTGGAGAAAGCAAGAGACTTACTGACTCAATGAAGTCTCTAGAAAGTTTTGTGATTCAAGATCAGATACTCAAGGAAACAATGCTGAGTAGATTTCAGGCCTTAGAAGACTGCTGAACCCTGCCAAGTCATGGTAAGACAGATTTTTTACCTCCTTGTTTTTGTTGTGGTCTCTCAGGTACTCTAGGCATTAGCAATAACTGGTTATACCAACCTTGAGGTGAGAGCTTGACTATCCAGATAGCTGTTTCTGTCCTCGCTGCACCATTTGAAGTTGTCCACCCACACTTCCTGCCTACCATAGTATTGTTATTTTTCTTCTCAGGGCTTTGATGAGTTTGAATATTAAATTATCACAAGTATTATTCTCTCTTCCTAGTTAGATATATTTCTTAGTAGACTTACGCTTTCCAGCTTTGGACAACACTATTGTACTCCCCATTTTCCCTTCATCCTAGATCTAGATAGTTATGTCTTAAGTTTATATGTCCTCAATATTCCTTTTCTTAGAGCACACTTGTTATTCACTGTTTTGTATATAGTTTTTGTATCAAGCTTAAATTTTTTCTTTAGACTAAAATGGGGATTTGGGTGAGATCTTCACTTTTTTTGCACCTGTGGCATAGACCATGTCAATTGGGGTGGAGGCAGAGCAGGAGTTACATGGGGGAACTAAGTTTGAAGAGGGGGCTCAAAGAGCTCTATTTCTTGCAGCACGGGGACAGGAGTACATCTGGAGGCATACTTGGGACCAGGAACAGCTAGTATTCCTATTTCTATATTATAAGTTATTTCTCCCTGAATAAACATCGATTCAGCCTATTTGTTTCTTCTTATCGTTATTAAGCATCAACAAAGGAGAGCTGGTGTACCCAACATAAGCAGAAAAACAAGCCAAGAGATAAAAGTGCAGAGGGTGCAGAGACGCTCTGGGGAAGGCACCACAGTAAGAAGGTACACTCAGGATTTAAATAAATAAATAAGATATTCACTTCAGCCACAAAACCTCCTAGTAAGAGTCATTGATAAGAGTAAAAATGAAAAATAGAAAAGGAGAGTGTTGTCAATGTTAAGGATGTTTGACAAAATCAGAGAAAGAGACAAAAGGTAATGTAATGCAATATAGAGGTTCAAAGAAAATTCGTAAATAGGTCAGAGGAAGATGTAAACTGTTTGCTGTGGGCTCTCATATCTACAAATATAAATTTAAATTTAGTAATATGCATTAAATTTTGACCATACCAGGTTAATTGCTTAAAAGTTCCATTTATTTCTCTAAAGACAATTATATGTACTTGTTGAAAAGTTCTAGAGTTTGCCTCCAATATGGCAAGACCAGCCATTTGGGCAAAATATTGTTCTTCCCTGGACTGTTTGGATTTATGCTGTATGGACTGGACATGCAGGACCCACAGGAAAGTGACTGCTGATACAAGATGGACATTGCTATATGGTTCCTTCTTCATGGAAGAGTCTGCTAGACAGTCTGAAGGATGTGGAGAAAAGGTACTGACAACCTGACAACACAGGTAGGACACTTTTATATTTCTTACTTGGCTGAAAAATCTGCCATACATAAACTGTTGCCTATAGGCTTAAGATGGAACATTACAGAAGAACATAGGATCTGACCAGAGGAGTTGTCCCTTTCAATTCTAGATTTTATATATTATCCTTCTGTGTTCTTTGAAGGAGTTGAAGACTGATAGTTAAGGTTATAGTATTCCTTGGTTGGGTTTAAAGTGACATATAGTTCTTTATACTCACAAAGATAGGATAGATCATAGAATATTTCCTTTAAATCTTACAAATGTTAATGGACTGGAAAAAAATTCTATCTGTGTGATTCCTGTTATAAACCTACGTTTTATTACAACAATGGATCTAAAACAAAAATGGTTTAAACATTTTTGGGGTCTAATGCTAACAGCCCTCAGATCAAAATTTATCTCTGAGCTCTGGTCATTAAATTCATATGATGAGAAAATCCTTATCAATTAATTCCTGGTTATAATCAAACTAAGTATTAATGATTAATGACAGGGATAAACTTCAGTCTGTCACCTATACATGTTCTAAATAATTAAGGTTAAAACAAGTAACTGAAACAAAGTTGTCTAAAACTTCAGTCACCTATACATGTTCTAAATAATTAAGGTTAAAACAAGTAACTGAAACAAAGTTTTCTATTTAGCTATACCTAGACAGACTTCTAATAGTACAGAGATCTGTAGAATAAGGCATTTAAATGTTAACTAAAAAGCAATAATAATATCAGATGTAGAATCACAGATCCTAAAATGACCCGTCCTCTTAAGAAGATTATGGGACTGCATGAATTGTTATGACACTGACCAGGGAGCAAGATGCTCAAATATAATGTCTGTTGACAGGTTAAACCCAGCTTAGACTTTTTAGAGGCTGCAGGGAACTGAAAAATTGCTTGCACCACCTTGGCCTAGATAAAATAAGGTCAGAAATTTCCATGTTCCTCTTCCACAGAGAAAAGACAAACAAAAAAAACAAACAACAACAACAACAAACCTCTCATTATGTACATTGTGAAGAACTTCTGCCCTTAATGCCATAGACAATTCGTTATGGCTAGGAGTATATTGACTGGTCCATGTTTTTTTTTTTTTTTTTTTTTTTTTTTTTTTGTAGCTTGGACAGTTAATTAAATATATCCTTCTCAGATCTGAAAGTATTGTTGGCTGGGCTAACCATAACTTTGTCAGCTTGTCAGTATTAGGCAGCCTTAATATGGCTCCTATATAAGGATCTAAAAATATAAAGACATAAATGTCTAATTTGGACATTTATTTATTAATTATGCATACAGTGTTCAGCCTGCATATATGTCTCAAAGGCATAAGTGCATGCCTGCTGTTTTACAGATACCTAATATCTACTTTTTCTACAATATGGATTTCAGCACAGATTGGTAATGATAATATATCTAAAACTTTTATGTCCTTTTATATAACATAGTTCATGTAGGCTTCATAGGATCAAATGTCATAAAGTTTGGATCCACTGCTTACAGGACAAAAGGACTGCAGATAAGTACAGCTATTCTGAGGATGGAATTTTCTCCCTGGTCTTGCTGACCTTCTTGATCACTAAAGGTAAGGAACTAAGAGTTGCAATTAAATAGATACATTTTAACTTCTGTTCCCACTTTGAACATGTCTCAGCTGATTTGTGCTTCTGGAAGATGATAATCAGTTGCTGACTAAAGCCTGCTCCTCAATATTGCTCTCCCTGGACTTATGGTGAACCAGTGCAGCCCATGTGAATCTTCAACATTGTCTACAAACCAATGCCTGTGATAAGTCTTCCATTTCCTGCATCCCCCTTCCTTTTGTTGGTATTGTCTAGCATTTTAGCCTACTTACAGCTAAGAAAACACAGCAAAATTAAGCATGAAGTAATACAGGCATATCCCTGACACAATAGTGTTTTGATTTTCAAATAGCTGTCACCTGGAGTTCTATAGCCTATAAAGCCTCCTTGAGAAGCTTGTTACTTCTATGTCTACCAGTTTCCTCAACCTCCATGGAAGTATCTTCTGACTGCACAAGCAAAAGGTTTGTATTGCTAAAAATCAAGCCAGCTGGGACCTCACTCTATCGGAAATGTAAGGTAGTGGCCTAAAATAGTGAAGTGTTTTTAAAAGGATAAACAGACAGGGAGGCTTGAAACCATTAGTTTCAGTAGACAAGGTTTCCAAAATACAGGCAGTTCATAGAGTACAAATTTAATTTACAAGGTCATCATGGATCTAAGTTAATAGTATCTGTCATTTGTTTATGCAGGATTGATAAGCACACCTGAAAGATTGGGGGATTTTCTTCTTCCCCTGAGAACAGGTTGTGGGCTCTGTACTCTAATCAGGGATTTATCTACTGGCAGAAATTCTTGTTCTCTTTATTCTTCCAATAAGCCCTAATTTTATAAATTTTGGTTATTAATTTTTCCATCACATTCCCTCTTTGCTATGGACATGAGAGGCCCAATTTTTGGGCCTCCAATAGGCAAAAGTCTTCTGGTGATTTTTGGCCTAAAGGTTAGTCATCTTATCCCCTATGTATACGAGTTACCTTTTGATATATTATCTCAACAAGGGGAAAAGCTTATACATTTTTCTTCTGTCAAGAGAGATCCACGTACAGACTGGTCAGAGGTGGAGCATGGATGCTGCCTTTAGACCAGAATAGAAAGAATAGTTTATTGCATGCACTGCAAGGAGAAACAGGGTGGAAGTCAGTTGCTGTATCCATCATAAAAGATGGCCGTGATTGCTGCATTGCGATGGTTTGAATGTGATTGCACCTATAATCTCATAGGGAATGGCAGTAGTAGAAGGAGGAGCTTTTTTGCAGTGACTTTGGCATTTGGAGAAGAAGAGTATCACTGGTAATGTGTTTTGGGGTTTCCTATGCTTTGGATATGGGCAAGTATATAAGATGTCTTACTGAGGCCTGTATATCAAGATGTAGCCAGCACCACATTCTTCTTGAAATCTTGCTCCCTGCTATGATGAAAATGGACTCAATTTCTGAAACTGTGAGCCAATCCAATTAACTGTTATTTGGATTGGTGGGGGATCTCTTTCTTGCAAGTAGAGTAAGAGTTTTTCATCCCTGAATGTCACTGTCAAGACCAGGGTTGGAATACGTAACTGGGAGAGTTTTACCAAGGAGGCAGAGACAGGTTGACCTCTGTGAGTTAGGGACCAGGCTGTTCTACAAGAGCTAGTTCCAAGACAACCTTAAAAGTCACAGAGAAACCCTGTCTTAGAAATTATACACAGGAATGAAAATCCTAACTTATATAGATTCAGTGGTTTTCTTCTTTAAATACTCAGGGTGTACTGAATTATGTCATGTGAATGAAGACAGACCAGATTTGTTGAATAAAATTTGGATATATTGAGCTGTGTGTAGCCAATGGTGTGATGTCATTGAGCTTTGCATTGATCACAGCTACTCCTGACTTTGCTACCTCATGCTGGGAAGAAACTCCTACAATTCCTTTAGGAAAAAGCTTTGAATGTTCATTAAGAAGGAAATAAAGTTTACTTTGTTTTTTTTTCCAATTTTCCAATTCCCCAGGCAAATGACCACAGGAATTTGTAAGAATTGAGTTCATTTAACAACTTTGAAGCTGTTGTAGGCACAGTGCAGAAAGAGGTGGGGGAAGGAAGGAACACGTGCAATTTCTTGTTTTCCTTTGGTGGAAATATCAGTGTGGAGCCTATAATTAATTGTAGATGGTTTACACAATGTCTGACTGGCCATTTCTTGATGTCCATAGACAAGGACAATCAATAATCTTGATAAAGTACTGATGAGATAATGAAACCAAATTGCTGACTTTCGTATAGAAGATACAATGAAATCTACAGCCCAATACTATGGTCAGTGTGTAAGCTTCAGAGCCTAGATGTCATTTATGCAGGGACAGGAATGGAAGATGGGCCCTGTGCTGACCTGGGCAATGGCCCTTTTCCTCTTATCCTCCCTGAGTGTAGGTTCCCTTGGGTGAGTGAAATCTCTGTGTTCACAATGGGCTGTGGTGGCGCACAACTTTTATTCAAGCACTTGAGAGGGAGAGGCAAGAAGCTCTATGTGAGTTTGAGGTCAGTATGATTTTCAAACAGAGTTTTAGTGTGGGTCCCAAACATAAAGAGACCCACCCAAACCTAAAGATACACCCTGCTTTGAAAACCAAAGGAAAAAACAAAACAAAACAAACAATCCAAGGGGAAACAAATATTGTTGTTCAATATGAATGACAACGTTTCTTTTGGTATGGTTTGGGAACATCCAAGGGAAAAATGGAAAGTTTGCTTATGGAATTCATGAGTATTGCATTCCACATTCAGATTTGTCTTTATGTGTCACACACAGTTTATAAACCAGTGGAAATATGTCACTGGAATCATCTTTCAGCAATACATGATCACAGCTTATTTAACTTTCCACATTCACTAGCTACCATAGCATGTTTCAGGAAACTTGAGTTCCTGGGAAAAAGGAATTTCTTATCTGCAGTTTTCTCAAGTGTGCATGGTGTTTAGTGGGTGGACAGGCATTGTACATGTGTTCAGAAGCAGAAATTAACCATTCTCTTCTGTATTAATATTTGTGTGGGCATCATGGGGCTGGTTTTGCCTTAAACCACAAGGAGCCTTGCAGAAGCATAGAAAGATATTACCCCCATTTTTAGAGAGAGATCAAAACCATGAAGCATCTCTGTTGGGAAAAATGTAGTACATGGAGGAACAGAAGCAAAAGAGAGTGAGCATTCTTCTGAATTAATTTTTTGGGAGTTGTGAATTCTTTTATTTAAGATCTAAACAACTGGCATGATGTGTAGCTGGTTAACATTGTACAAGATCTTGGTTTTCCTGGCTGAGTTTCCTCTGGTGCTTTGATAAAAAGTTGATTATATTTTCCAGCTTTTGTTCTTGTCATTGTCTCTGCATCTCCCCTTTATCCTTTCTCAAATATTGTATACCTTCTTGATCACCATACATTTGTTGTAAATATTAAGGTCAAAGTATGACCTGAACGTTTCTGGGATTTCCTCTGTGTCCATTGTTATGTCCCCATTTTCATTTCTGATTTTGTGAATTTGCATGTTCTCTCTCTGCTTTTTCATTAGTTTGGGTAAAGTTTTGTCTAGCTTGTTGATTTTACTGAAAAACCAACCCTTTGTTATATTGATTTTTTTTTTGCATTGTTTCCCTGGTTTCTGTTTTATTGATTTCAGCCCTCAAATTTATTATTTTCTGGTGTCTACTCCTCCCATGTGAGTTTGCTTCTTTTTGTCCTAACGCTTTCATTTGGGGTGTTAATTCTCTATTGTGACTATCTTCTTTTTTTTTTTTCATATGGTCATATAGTACAATGATTTTCTCTGGTACCACTGCTTTCAAGGTGTCCCATTAGTTTGGGTATTTTTTGTCCTCATTCTTGTTGAATTTTAGGATGTCTTTAATTTCTTTATTTCTTCTTTGACGCAGGTATGGTGTAATTGAACATTGTTCTGTTTCCATGAGTTTGTAGGCTTTCTGCGATTTGTGTTGTTGTTGTAATCCAATTTTTAAAGCATGCTGTTCATATAAGATACAGGGGACTATTCCAATTCTCTTGTATCCATTGAGGTTTGTTATGCCACCTACTATTTGGTCAATTTTAGAGGTTTCATGTGGAGCAGGGATGAACTTATATTCTTTTGTGTTTGGATGGAATGTTCTATAGATGTCTGTTAAACCCAATTGAGACGAAACTTCTGTTAATTCTTTTGTATACTTTGTTAAGTTTGTGACTGGCGTTCCTGTCTAGTGGTGACAGTGGTGTGTTGAAGTCTCCCAATATAAGTGTGTTAGGTTTTATGTGAGGTTTGAGTTTTAGTGGCGTTTCTTTTATGAATGTGGTTGCCTTTGTTTTTGAATCATAATTGTTCAGAATTGTGTTGATGGATTTCTCCTGTGATGGACATGGAATGACTGTTTTAATCTATTTTGATTAATTTTGGTTGGACGCTTAACTTGGTAGAATTTAGGATAGCTGCACCTGCTTGCTTCTTGGGTCCATTTGATTGGAAGATCTTTTCTTAGCTTGAGGTAATATCTGTCTTTGAAGCTTAGATGTATTTCTTGTATGCAGCAGTGAGACGGATTCTCTCTTCATATCCACTCTGTTAGCCTGTGTCTTTTTACAAGCAAGTTAAGACCACTAATGTTGAGGGAGAGTAAGAAACATGGATTGTTAATGCTTGGTTGTTTTAGATTTGTTGCTGGCAGTGTTATTGTGAATTTATCAGTCCTGCTTTACCCTTGATTTGTGGTGCAGTGGATTATCTTTTGCCTACATCTTTGTGAGCATAGTTAACTTCCCTGGGTTGGAGTTTTCCTTCCAAATCTTTCTGTATGGCTGGATTTGTAGATACATATTTTGAAAATCTGGCTTTGTCTTTAAAAATTTTGTTCTCTGCATTTACAGTGATTGACAGTTTTGTTGGGTATAGTATCCTGGGCTGGCATCCGTGGACTCTTTATACTTGTAGAACATCTATGAAGGACCTTCTCGCCTTGAGGCTTTCCATGGAGTAGTCAGGTGTAATTTTCATAGGTCTTCCTTTATACAATACCTGGAAATTTTCCTTCACTGCTCTTAATGTAATTTTTTTATTTGTATGTCAGATGTTTTGATTATTACATGTCGAGGTATGTCAAGTTTTTTTTTTTTTTTTTGGTGTTTGGTATGCTCATTGTACTTTCATGGGCATGTCCTTCTTCAGATTGTGAAAGTTTTCCACAATGATTTTGTTGTATATGTTTTTGGCACCTTTGAGCTGGGCTTTCTCACCTTCCTCTATGCCTATTATTCTTAAGATTAGCCTTTTCACGGTGTCCCACGAGTTTTGTGTTAAGGATTTGTTGGATTTATGATTTTCTTTGGTCAATGAATCTACTTAATCTACTTTATCTTCTGTGTCTGAGATTCTCTCTTCCATCACTTGAATTCTGTTGGTTATGCTTGCATCTGTAGTTCCTGATCATTTGCCAAGTTTTTCTTTTTCCAGCATTCCTTAGGTTTACGTTTTATTTATTGTCTCCATTTCTGTTATCAAGTCTTGAACCATTTCCTTCACTTTCTTAATTGTTTTTTCTGGCTTTCTGTACTTTCTTCAAGAAATTTGTTCATTTTTTCCATTTTTTTGTTTGTTTCTTCTTCTGTTTCTTAAAGTATTTTTTTCATCTTCTTTGAGGGCCTCTATCATTTCTTATGGCAATAATTTTTAATTTGTTCTCTTCTACTTCATCTGCTTTGTTGTTTACCAGTCTATTTGGTGTAGATTCCATAGATTCTGGTGCTGATATTCTTGTCGTTCTTTTGTTAGGTGTTTTATTGTATTTCCATCTTCCCATACCTTCTTCCCCGGTGTGTTTTGGTAGGTCAGAAGTTTGATGTCTGTAGCTCTGGGTGGTCCAAGCTCTGTAGGAGTTCTCTCCACAGGCAGGGCCTGGCAATGGGGATATAAGTTCGGATTCAAGCTGAAGACTGGCAATGAAAGTCAAAGATTTTGAAGGCTGGGACCCAGGATGTTCCTTAAGCTGATAGGCAGATTTAGCCTGGGCCTGGCACTCTCAAGCTGAGGCCTCTTTGGCAGAGGCCCTACAATGAGGGTCAAGGATCCACCCTGCAAGAACTCAGAGTGGTCCCATGGAGACAGGGACCGGAAAATCCATTTGAGGTCTCTAGCCAAGGCCTGGCAATGGATGAAAAATACTGGGCTGATACTCTGGATGATTCCACATTTATAGGCAGATCTAGCTGGGACCTGGCACTCTCCAGCTGAGGTCTCTTTAGCAGAGGCCCTACAATGGGGGTACCTTCACTCATTACTTTAACCATTTAAAAAGCCTCATTGATATTAGTGATTTTTCTAAATCCAATCCTACACATTTGCTTCATACTTCATATTACATAAAGCAATTCATATTGGAGGAAACTGTTAAGACTTTAAACACCTAAGTACCTGGGTTACAGGAATGAGTGCTCACAGTATTGTATACTCACAGGTGAAAATATGTTTGGTTAATGATTTGATTTAATTTTAATTATGTAATGCCAGTGCATGGATTTGTGTTTGCTCACACTTGTTCCCAAGAATGTTAGCCTCTTGAGTTTTTCTAGTAGCAAGAACTACCGAATTTTTCAAAATCCTGACATGGGTCCTGGCAATGAACATTCTATAATTTTTCTTGTCCATATCTCTAACGCTGTCTCTATCCTTTATCTATCATCTTGATATGAAGTGATAGGGAAGAGCTCATGAAAGAGGAAATCAATATCATGGAAACAACTTGGTGAAGATTTTAGCCATCATACTTTTCTTTAATTTCAATAATCCAAATATTTTTTTTTTTTTTTTTTTTTTTTTTTTTTTTTTGTGGAGCATGGTTCTTACTAAGTTCTCTACACCCAAGATAAATGACAAACTGGTCAGCCCTTCTGATGTAATCTGCAACCCAAGAGAAAAACAAAGAGAGAGAGACAGACAGAGAGACAGAGAGAGAAAGAAAGACAGCATAAGGAGAGAGAGAGGGAGAGAAAAGAGAGATAATGAGAGCAAGAGAGACGTCACCCCAAGCTTCTCCACCTTCAGGTTTCATACTCTGTACCACAGGCACAACATATAAGATTGGGGAAGAAACCTCTCCTATGACTGGTGTCTATGCTTGAAGCTCTGATTGGCTACCGAAGCCTGAGTTACAGAACTAAATGAACAGAAAAGACATAGAATTTGAGGGCAGGTTTCGGTCAGGACTACCCAACATTCTAAACTCTTTAAATAGACACAGAAGCCATTAGGGTTTCCAAGCAACAACCCAGTCTCCCTGGGTATGCAGACAATAGTTTAAGTATGGCTTCTTATTCTTGCCAGGGATGATATGGAGAGGAAAGATTCAGGAGTTGGTGGGATTGCTTTTAGCAGGAGGTGTGGTTTACAAGGTTTCCCTTAGCTGCCATCCTGTAGATTGTCAGCACCTATTCTTTGAGAGATGGACAAAGCAGGTTGTGTAAAGCTTCAACCTTAACATTGAGCTGCAGTTGGAGAGAGGATGGTTCGAGTCCTGGCAGTGTTTGGTAGCACTGTCCAAACCCTGCCCTCAGGTTGTCAAGGGGGGGCTCCCCTGGTTTCACCTCACTTCAGACTTCACCCTTTAAAGGCTTGCCATTGTGTCCCCAGAGTAGTGGAAAGGGACAAGGTCTCCTGAGAAAATTGGGAACATTGGGAGAGTGGAGGGAGAGTTAGGAGAAAGAGAATGGGATAGGAGAACAAGAGGCATCAAGAAGAATGAGTTTTGGAAACAATAGAGGAGAGCAACAAAGAGATACCATACTAGATGGAGATATAATAGGTGGTAAGAGAAATCTGACACTAGGAAAATGTCCAGAGATCTACAATGATGACCCCATATAAGAATATAAGCAATAGTGCAGAGGCTACCTTAAATGTCCTTCCCTAAAATGAGATTGATATCTAACTTATAGGATATTCTAGAGCCTTCATCTAGTAGTTGGCTGAAACAGAAGCAAAAATACTCAGCTAAGCACTAAGTGGAACTCCTGGAATCCAGTTGCAGAGAGGGAGGAGTGATAAGTACAGGGGTCAAGACCAGGTTGGAGATACACACAGGCTCACCTAAGTAAAACAGTGTGGAGCTCAAGAACCCCAGTCTGATAGTTGGGAAAACATAATATGACTGACCTAAAACCCCTAAAAGTGCATCTCATTTAGAAGGCCTAGGAAGTGTACGGGACCTCTGGCAGTGGAATCAGGATGTATCCCTGATGTATGAAAGACTTCAGGAGCCCATTCCCTATGGACAGATACTCACTCAATCTAGACACATAGGGTTGGGCCTTCTCCCTGCCCCAAATGACTTTTGGAATGGTGCATACATGAGAGGGATTGGGAACAGATATGGATATGTAAAATATCTTTGATTCTATTTTAACAGAATTCATTAAAAGTAAGAATAGGAAATAATGTGGGGTGAATAAGTTAGCTAACATTTGCTGGTGCCGTGGTCCTGAAGATCCAAAGCTTTGGGAAAATTTATGGACACTGTCCTCAAGCAGTCACAGACTAACTTTTTGGTATGAAAACCATACTCCAGGGACAACTTTCATCTTGGGTGACTGTGAAATCCTATAATTCCTACCTCCACTCTCTAAGAACCATTACTAAAGGCATCTGCCACTATGACTGGCTTCACAGTTTCAAGTTTACTTAGTGAGACATTAGAATAATGTGATGAATAAAATGAAGAATTACACTTAACTGTATAAAAAAAACCTCTTATCTCTGTGAACCTGGCTGTCACTGTTAGCAGTAATAGATAGAACCCTTCCAAGGTATTTGGTGAGTTTTAACAGACTAAATGATAAGGAAAAATAATATTTCCCATATTTGGAAGACAATGGACTTTGAGGCAGAAAACCTGCACTTACTGGATACCATCTTCAGTTACTGAAGGTAGGACCAGACCCTGTTGTCTGGATACACTAACAATCAGGATCAGTCATTCATCATAAGTGAGCCAAGCTAATGAACTGACTTCTCTGTTCACAAGCCAAACTACAATGCCAGCACTCTGGATTCAAGGTGGACAGATATCTCTCATGTGCTAGGACAGAATAATCTATAATGTGAGTTCTATTTAAGACACGATGTCACAGTAATATTATACTTAAAAAGAAGAGAAAAAATACAAAAGTAAAATTAATGGAAATTTAAAACGTATTCATTCAGTTTGAGTACTTATGAAAAAAGAAAACAGTAAATAATATATACCAAGGGTCTTAATAGACTTAGAATGCAAAACAAATAACAAAGGTAAATATGGAATTTTTTCCATCTCTAAAACACTCCCATATACTCGGTTCCTGTTTCGGCTATACGGTGATCATATAAGAAGTCAATGTTTTTTTTTTTCATAGAGACATTTTCATTTGAAAGAATCAATACTTTTTCTACAATGTGACTCCCTGGAAAAATGAGAATTTTATGAGTCTACATTTGCTCTGGTGGTAGGCCAAAAGTGGACACCACAAAGTTCACTTATGATCTCCACACAAATACCATTTTGTAGGACTGTAATCAGAAACAGCACCTTAGGCCCATATCCATTTCTCAGTCCATGAAAGTGGACAAGTGGAAGACTAGCTATCATTGATGAAAGGAAGATAGAGACATAATATAATGGCAAGCAGGCAGATTCAGTCAATACTGAAAGCTCCATTTTATTCATATACCACACTTAAGTAGTCAAACAAAAGTGCGTCAATGGAAGGGGACTTTTATTAATATGTATAAAGGAAAAACAGAAATTGCTTCCACTAATGCTAAAGGCACTCCATAATTGCATATACTATGTGCCTTCAGGCATCCCATTGCTGCACTTATTCCTTCAGGGTGGTTAACCTGTCTACTCCCAAATCATTGCTATTTAGGTAGGAGACATTCATCATCAAGTCACAGGTGACCTGTAGCAGGAAAGATAATATCTTAAGGATAATAGGAGTTATTGGAGCACTTTGAACTCATGACAAGTTGGAACGGATTCCCATTTAGGAGCTGAGAAACTTCAGACTGGCAGAATGTATTCCACGACTGCCAATGCCATACAGAAGTCTTGTATGCAAACAGATGGTGTTTAATTCCAGGACACAGGAGGCTGCCTGATTTTGCTTAGGTTGAGGCTAGCCAAATCCACAGAATGAGTTTAAGTCCTGCACAGATAAACCCTGTTTTGAAAACAAAAAACAAAACAAAATCACAGAAAGGAAAAATCAGATCAACCTTCTGGTGGTAGCCTACATGTATAAATGGTATTGAAGGAGGAAGCTTTCCCTCTTTGGCTGCTTACCCTAGCTTTGGGTACAAGTTTATTCTTTTATTACTATTAGATCCTACTTTTTTGGAATTTTGATGTATAATGACCAGCTGAGACATCCATCCTGATAAATTAAAAAACTGCTGTACTCTTCAGATTCCCATTAGTAGGTAACCTTTGTTGGACTAACTACATTACATCTTATGAGACATCCTAATAAATCCACTTTCTACATATATGGTGAGATTCATCCTACATTCTTCTTTTTCATGCAGAGAACCTTGATTAATGCAGTTGGTTTTTGTTTTGTTTTGTTTTTTATCTGCTCCCTGAAGATGTATTGGCTAACAATAGTGCTCACAAATACATACTTCCTACTTCAACTCCTCTGTATATATTCAATTTTCTATTAAGACTACTTTTCTCATTATCATGTCTTTGCCAAGTGTTTTCTGTGAGATTCAGGGATAAAATTCTACATCTATTGAGCCACCATCTGGCATTCAGCCACAAGAAAGATCATTTTTCTTTTTTGAGATCTGGTCCCTGGTTTTCTGTCCTGAATGTCTCAACTTCCTGCGACAAACAGATAAAAAGTAAATTTAGTTCAACTAAACTCAGTGTTAAACCAAATAACAAATAACACTTTTTTTTGTATCCCCAAATTTCTGTGTGTTAGTTATTGAATATTTGGTGCTCCCTTCAACTTTTTCACCTAGAATCACTCAATCCATTTAAGTAAGTAGATTTAGCTAGCCACACTGTGTCTAGGAGGAAGAAAGGAAAATGCCTGTATACTACAGAAAGATAACACGGGTCAGCTATAGGACAATTGCTATAACAATGCACATCAGTGCTGATGTAGAAAAGACTTTGTCTGTGGAAGAAGGCAAACAGTAACCATTGCAATTTGTCCTTAAGCACTCTGTAACCACCTGGGAGGTGCTTTTATCACTCAGGCTTTACTAGCCAATCAGGCCCCTTTGTGACCTGCCTGTCAAAAGAAGTTCAGGGCCCTTCTGGTCTGGATTTGAATAGAAACTGGAGCCAGTCATTTTGTGTGCTGTGCTTTGAGGAAGGGAAAACTGGAAAACAACAGCATGATTAGTGAGGGGTTGCTGTCCTCATGGGTAGTGGGAGATGGTGAGGTGATGGATCCAGTGTGGTGGGTTTTCCCTGGATCTGGCTGGGAAACTATAGCCAGACTACCTGTCTCCTGAGTTCTAATGCAGTCCTCCAAATAACTACTCTGTGGGCTGTATCTTCTTTGAGCACTGGGAGCAGGGAGGCGTGTATGGAAACCTCTTTTAAGTCAACTTCTACATACTTCAGGTGCACCCACTGAAATCATGGCAACAAACTTCCAGAGGCCTTTTAGTTAAGTACCTTTTAGAAGTTTAGCAATTTGCATTTTAATTTTATGTGTAAGATCCATTTATTGTTAATTTTCTACATGTTGTAAAAGACATCTCATGTAAGGGTAGCACTTCACTATTGAGCAGATTTACAGGAGTAGAATTTGTAACACAAAGGATTTACAAATGCTTTGAAGATATTATGTCTCATAAAGTAGAATTTAACTGTGGTAGTACTGCCTCTAAAACACACAAAGGTAAGTGTATGCTGACCAGTCCTGTTTGAATTTTGAATCCTAGATACATATTTGTTCACCATGATTTTCCAGAACTTTGACTCCAAACCATTACAAAGAAGCAACTACTGTTTTACCACAGCATCTAGACCCTTACCCTTATTATAGAACTGCCCTGTAACAAGCTGCTGAGAATGCTTTTACAGGATCACAAGCAACCTTAAAATTTATTATATCTTATACTTGTAGTTTTCTTCTCCAGAAAAGCATAGTTCTAACAGAGTGGCAATAGGACACTAGATTTTAAAAAGCAAACCAATGATGTATGAGTTTACTGATAAAGCAAAGCTTTCACTTAGGTCCTCATGCAGGGATGAGAAATATTCTTAGAAGAGATTGTAACAGCCTGGGGACTAGGCCTTGAAAGCTTTTCCTAAGGGCCTGGTGTATTGACAATAAAACAGAGAACCTTGTCAAAAACCAGGTATTTGCATGGGAAAACTGGTATTTGTATGGAACAAAGCCTTTGTTGACAGGTTGCTTCTGATCTATAGATATAAACTATATAGAGCTATGGTTCTGAGTCCCAAGGCCACTGTGGTCTTAGTCAGCAATGATCATGAGATACACTGTATTCCGCTAGCACTGCATTGTTTTAGTGTTCTCCTGAGTTTGTCCCATTGATTGGGTTTCTACTTACTTCACGTAAGTGTCCCCTTTGCTTCCATTTCCTCTGTGCAAATAGTATACATGAGTCTGTTCTCCTTAGGAAGCTTGTCATGGGACACATCTAGCCATCCCAGCATGTTTAAAAATCTTTTCTACCTTCTATGTTTCCTATGTATCTCATTCCCCATCACATTCACCTCAGGATCCTTTATGTGGAACAGGTCCTTCAGTTTCAGGTATCTGGTGGCCTTTAGGAACAATACTAGGAACACATTTGCTGTTTAATCCTCCCATCTCCGTAAGTAGCTAGACATGCTCCAGTCCCTACTGAAATTGTTCAATGTGTAAAATGGAGCTTGAATTTAAAAGCCATTTAAGAAAGATATCATATATGAAATTCAAACTATGTCTAGGCTGGCTCCTCTCTGATTATTTTCCAGAGATAGATACACATTATGTTAGAAATATTTGTGTTTATGGATCTCCTTTGTGGGTGAAGTGACTTCTCCCTGGGAAGGCATATTAATGCTAGAACATATGCAATTTCATCATGTTACAAGAATGTTTATGAGACAATCTCTTATGTTGATGTAAGTGGAATTGGTTGCATGATGTTGCTCTCCAAAGCAATGGCCTTGCTGTCTTCTGTACTATACCTTCAAAATTCTTAAATTACTGTAACACCTAAGAGATTTAAATTTTCCATTAGAGTCAGGTAGCCAACTATCCAGTGCAGTCACAGGAAAAGCATTTGCATGTGGAGCATTGCTTCTGCCTTCAGACCAGAATAAGGAAAATTGTTTATACTGCAGGAGAATGCAGGGTAAGCAACCAGGTGCTGGAGTCACCACTATGAAAAAAGTACATGACTGTGGTAGGAGGAGTGATTTTGTAATTTCCCAGCATGTTTTAATCTGTCATGTGTTTGAACACAGACCAGAGTATGTAAGTGTACAGTTTGTGAAGGTTGAGATGAAAGGCAGGATTGTTCTGTGGCTAGCGTTGCCTAAGCAGTAGCTAACCACATTGACTAAGTCAATAGTTAGCCACAAAGCTAGGTTACTAGTTAGCCATAGTCACTATGTCTCTAGTTAGCCACACACAATATATCATTACTTACCCACCCATACTAAGTCACTAGTCAGCCACACATCTAATTCACTAGCTAGCCACAAACACCAAGAAAATAGTCAGCCAGACACACAGAGACAGTAGTTAGCCATTCACCTATGTATTTCTATGTATTTAGGCAGCTGCACACCTAAGTCACTAGTTATCCACACATACTAAATCAGTAGTTAGAAACACACACTATGTCACTAGTTAGACACATACTAAGTCTGTCTAAATGAAAAACAGCTCACACTAAGGTGGTCCCAGACTTGGGAATCAGACCTTGAATCCCAGCAGTAGGGATTTTGAGATAGGATTGACACGGCTGGACACAGAGTGGAAGATAAGGTAGAGGAGACAGAAGAGCATGCAGTGAGATGATTTTGTTTGAGCAGTTAGTCTGAGGGATCAAAGAGATAGCAGTCAATCTGAGGAGGCAGTGTGAGGACAGGAGCACATGGCTTGTCTGATATTAGGTAGAGAAAAGAACTCTAGTAGCCAGATGCTCTGAATCTGTGATCCTTCAGTTTTCATCCTCCCATCCCTGATAGGTTACTGTGAGTATTTATTAGTAAGATCTATTAGAACTTGTGGTGGAAGTGATGTTCTCTCTGTGGAAGTATGATATTTCAAAGTGAATAGAGGTAAAAATTTTAAGTTATTAAAATATGTTAACTTTATTATTTTTGAAAATTACATTGGTATCTTTTTAATGTTTTTAATTTTTAAAAAAATTTTTATACATATCAAACCAGTTCACTCCACCTTACTCCCACACTCCTCCCCCTCCCAACTTTCCGAGCCCCCGGCCACTCTCCCCTCCCATCCAACGGACACTATACACATAGGGTGATTCCTTCCAGGAGGGGTCATCTAAATCTTTCAAGTCATTTGAAGTAGGGACTAAAATATCTCTCCTGTCTCAAGGTTAAAGGAGTATCCGTCCATGGGGATTTTCCCCCAATGTCCTTTTTGCAACAGGGATACTTCCTGGTTCCACTGCCTGAAGTCCCTTAGACTGCACAGTCCTTTTAGCTTAGACCCATGTACAGGGGTCTGTGTCTGTCCCATGTTGGATTCCCAGCCCCATTAGCTCCTCCTTGTTCAGGTCAGCTGTGTCTATGTGTTTCTGAAGTGTGGTCTTGTCCTCCCGCTCTGCATGTGGATTCCAGTTAGGTTCAGTGTTTAGTTATGCATGTATGCTTCTGTTTCCAATCAGCTACTAGATGAGGGCTCCATGATGGTGGATACGTTAGTCGTTGATCTCATTGTCAGGGAAGGGAATTGATGGTAGCCTTTACACTGTTGCTCAAATTGTTAGTTGTGGTCAGTCTTGTAGGTCTCTGGACATTTCTCTAGGTTCAGTTTCCTCTTCTAACCTACAATGGCTCCCTCTTTTATAGTCGTTGATCTCATTGTCAGGGAAGGGAATTTATGGTAGCCTTTACACTGTTGCTCAAATTGTTATTTGTGGTCAGTCATGTAGGTCTCTGGACATTTCTCTAGGTTCAGTTTCCTCTTCTAACCTATAATGGCTCCCTCTTTTATAGTCTTTCATCTCCTCTCCTAGCTATCCTCTTCTCTTCTCTTCTCTTCACTTCTCTTCTCAAGTCAATTCCTCTCCTTACCAAATCTTCCTAGTCCATTGTTCTTTACTCTCCTACTTCTTTCCTTTTGCTAGTTCACTCTCCACTCACTACCCCCTAATTCCCATATGATCTGGGGACCATGTCCCTTCCTGCTTCTGTGAGTGACCTTATAAGAAACCCTTAGAATCCTCCGTGTATCCTAGTTTCTCTGGCAGTGTGATTTGTAGGCTGGTTATCTTTTGCACTATGTCTAAAATCCACATATGAGGGATTACATCCCATGTTTATCTTTCTGTGACTGGGATACATCCACTTGTTTGTGAGTTTCAAGATTCCATTGTTTTCCCCTTCCCTACCCGCAGAGTAGTATTCCATTGTATAAATGTGGCGCATCTTCTTTATCCATACTTCAGTTGAGGGGCATCTAAGTCACTTCCAGTTTCTTGGTATTATAAATAATATTGCTATGAACATGTGAGAACAAGTCTTGGTTCCATGGATGTGGATCATTTGGGTATGTACATAAGAGGTAGGTTACCTGGTCTTGTGGCAGACTGATTCCCATTATCCTGAGGAACAGCCATGCTAGTCTCCAAAATGGGTGTACAAGATCGCAGTTCCACCTGCAAAGCATAAGTTGTCATTACTATTTCTCATTTTAGCCATTCTGACAGGAGTAAGATGGTAAATTAAAGTTGTTTTAAGTTGCATTTCCTTTATAGCCAAAGATATTGAACACTTTCTTAAGTGTGTTTCATCATTTTTTATTTCCTCTAGAGTTCTCTATTCAGTTCTATACCCCATTTTAATAGAGTTATTTGGTGTTTTGTTGACTAGTTTCTTGAGTTCTTTGTATATTTTGGAGATCAGTCCTTTGTCGGATGTAGGATTGGTGAAAATATTTTCCCAGTCTGTGGGCTGCTCTTGGGTCCTTTGCCTTAGAGAAACTTCTAAGTTTGAATAGGTCCCATTCATTAGTTGTTGATCTCAGTGACTATGCTACTGGAGTTATTGTCAGGAAGCAGTCTCCTGTACCAATTTGTTGAAGAGTACATCTAATTTTTTTTTTTCTTAAGAGGTTTAGTGTGGATGGATTTATGGAGGGATCCATTTGGACTTGTGTTTTTTGCATGACAATACACACAGATCTATCTTCAGTCTTCTATACACCATCATCCAGTTGTAACAGCACCACTTGTTGAAGATGCTTTCCTTATCCCAGTGTACACTTTTAGCTGTTTTGTCAAATTCAGGTGCTCATATGTGTGTGGGTTAATATCAAGATTTTCTATTGAATTTCATTGAGGTACTTGTCTATCTTTGTGCTAATACCAGGCTGTTTTCATGACTATAACTCTGTAGTAGATCTTAAAGTCAGGGATAATGATGCCTCTTGAAGTTCCTTTATAATACATGTTGTTTTGGCTATTCTCGTTCTTTTGTTTTTCTTTCTTTTTTTTTTCTTGCTCACAGATGTTTTATTTTTTTTCCATTTTATTTATTTTATATAACCATTTAAAGGAAAAAAAAACATTTATAGACAATACTTGGGAATTTGGGTGTCCTTCTTTCCAAACTACTTCCTGCTGGTAAGGGGCGCTGTCATGGGAGTTTCGATGAAGATGCAGAAATCCTGGCTGTAGTCTGTAAGGCTGCTTTGTCCAGCTGTTTTGAATGTAGGATCACCTGGTACTCTGCTTCAGGCGGTCTAACTTGATCAAACCATATTAGTCTCGAAGGAATCCACATCTTTGCATTTTCTGTGGAAACAAAAATAGAAATCCTTTTCCACAGTAATGTGTCCTTGAACTAAAATTTTGGAGTCAAAGCATTTTTTTGTTTATTTAATTTATTATTTTACATTTCGATCCCAGTTCCCTCTCCCTCTCTCCCTCCCTCCCTCCCTCCTCTCCTCCCACCCTCCCCTCCTTCCTCCCTCTTTCCCTCCCTTTTACCCTCTCTGCCCTCTCACATGCACTCTAACCACGCTCCCCTCCCAACTCCCCACCCCAATTCCATATGATGGAAACAGGAGCAAACACCCATACATAAACACTGAGTTGAAGTAGAACCCAGATGCAGATGGAGAGGACAAGACCAGGCAGCAGAAACACATAGAGACAGCTTACCTGAACAAGGAGGAGCTATCAGGACACCAGACTGATAGCTGGGAAGCCAGCATGGGACTGAGTCAGGCCCCCCTGAATATGGGTCACAGCCAGAAGGACTGAGCAGTCTAAGGGACCTCAGACAGTGGAGCCAGGATGTATCCCTGGTGCACAAAAGGACCTTGTGAACACATCCCCCATGGAGGGATAACTGCCTCAATCTAGAGACAGGAGAGAAGCCCTGTTTTTTCAATATAAAGTTAATTATTATCTTTTCAAGGTCAGTGAAGAATTGTGCTGGCATTTTAATAGATATTGCATTGAATTTGTAGATTGCCATTGGCAATATTGCCATTTTTACTATGTTTATTCTACCTATCCATGAGATTGGGAGATCTTTACATTTTCTGGTGTTTTCTTTAATTTCTTTTTGTAGAGACACAAATTATTATTATATAGGTCTTTCACTTGTTTGATAAGTGTTACCCCAAGGTACTTTTTGTTGTTTGTGGTTATTGTACAGAGTGATGTTTCTCTGATTTCTTTATCAGCCCCTTTGTTGTCTGAATATAGAATGGCTACGGTCTTTTTTTCAGTTTATTTTGTATGATGATACATTGCTGAATGTGTTTTTTAGCTGTAGGATTACCCTGGTAGAGTTTTTTGGTTGCTTATGTAAACTATCATATCTTCTGAAAATAGAGAAAGATTGAGTTCTTCCTCTCAATTTGTATCCTCTTGATATCCTATTCTTGGCTTATTTCTTTAGCTAGCACTTCAAATACAATAATGAAGATATATGGAGACAGAGGGCAGCATAGTCTTTGTCCTGATTTTAGAGGAATTGCCTTAAGCTTCTCTACATTCAGCTTGATATTTGCTCTGTGTTTACTACATATTGCTTTTATTATGTTTTTATAAATTCCTGTTATCCCTAATCTCTACAAGACCTTTAACATGAAAGGATGTTGAATTTTGTCAAAGGATTTTTCTACATCTAGGGAGATGATCATGTGATATTTTTCATTTTCAATTTGTTTATATACTGGTATATTTGATATATTTTCATATGTGAAGCCATCCCTGCCACCCAAGGATGAAGCCTAGTTGATCATGGTAGATGATTTTTCTGATATATTCTTGGATTTGGTTTTCCCATATTTTCTTGAGTATTTTGCATCAATGTGCAGGAGGGATATTGGTCTGTAATTTTCTCTTAGTTCTGTCTTTGTGTGAATGGATATCAAGGTGATTGTAGCCTCAAAAATGTGTTTGGTAAAGAAACTTCTGTTTTACTTTATGGAACAGTTTCAGTAGAATTAATATTAGCTCTTACATGAATTTTCGGTAGAATTCTTCACTGAAGAAGATATCTGGCTCTGGGATTTTTTTATGTTGGAAGGCTTTTTATGATGGCTCCTACATTGTTAGTTTTTATAGGTCAATATAAGTTGCTTGTCTATTCTTGATTTAATTTTGTTAAGTAAGTGTTATCCAGAACTTTGTCCATATCCTTTGACTTTTCAAATTTTGTGGAGTATAAGTTTGCAAAATATGACCAGAAAATTGCCTGGATTTCCTCCATGTCTATTGTTATATAACCCCTTTTGTTTTTGATTTTGTTAATTTCCATGTTCTCTCTATACTTGTTGTTTAGTTTTGATAGAGGTTTGTCAACCTTGCTAATTTTCTGAAAAAACCAACTCCTTATTGCATTGATTTTTTTTTTTGTACTGTTTTCCTGTTTTCTACTTTATTGTTTTCAGCCCAAAAATTGATAATGGGGCCTACTCCTGAGGGTTGAGTTTGCTTCATTTGTGTCTTAAGGTTTTCAGTTGTGTTGTTAGTTCTCTAATGTGTCTCTGATCCGTTTTCTTCATATGGACACTTGATGTAATAAACTTCACTCATAGCAGTGTTTTCAAGGTGTCCCATAAATTCATGTATGTTGTATCCACAACCTCATTGAATTTTACGAATTCCTTAATTTCTTTATTTCTTCTTAGGCCCAAGGATGTTGAAATTGAGCATTATTCAGTTTCCATGAGTTTGTAGGGTTTCTGTGATTTGTTGTTGTTTTTATTGAATGACAATTTTCAAGCATGGATGTCTGATAAGATACAGGGTAATATTCAGATGTTTTTGTATCGGGTGAGGATTTTTATGTTGCCTAGTCTATGGTCAATTTCAGAGAATGTTCCATGTGGAGCAGAGAAGAATTTATATTCTTTTTGTTTGGATGGAACGTTCAATAGATGTCTGTGAAACCCAATTGAGACATAACTTCTGTTAATTCTTTTGTTTCTTTGTAAAGTTTCTGACTGGTGGTCCTGTCTATTTGTGAGAGTGGGGTGTTGCAGTCTCCTACTATAAGTGTCTGTGGTTTTATGTGAGGTTTGAGTTTTAGTACCATTTCTTTTACGAATGTGGGTGCATTTGTATTTGGGGCATAGAGGTTCAGAATTGAGGTTTTGTGCTTAGGATTTCTCCTGTGATGAATACAAAATGACTGTTTTCATCTCTTTTGATTGATTTTGCTTTGAAGTCTAACTTGTTAGGTATTAAGATAGCTAGACCTGCTTGCTTCTTGGGTCCAGTTCATTGGAAGATTTTTTCCAAGCCCTTTACCCTGAGTAATGTCAATCTTTGAAGCTCCGATGTGTTTCTTGTGTGCAGCAGAAGGATGGATTCTATTTCAGTATTTATTCTGTTAGCCTTTCTCTATTTATAAGTGAGATAATACCATTAACGTTGAGGGAAAGTAAGGGCCATTGTTCGTTAATGGTTTTTTGTTTATGATTTGATTTTGACAGTGGTTTTGTATATACATTTTCCCTGTTTTTCCCTTGGATTCTGTTGAAGTTAGATTATCTATTTCCTATGTGTTTTTGAGCTGTGAACAAGCCACAGGTGGAACATGATCTGGAGCCAGTCCAGGGTGTTTCCAGGTTAGGGGGTTTGGGGAATTCCACACAATCCTGAACTCACCTCTAGCAGAGTCCTGGCAATGGGGGTCATAGATCCTGGTACACAGTGTTTCAAGATGTTCCTGCATGGATATGCGGATCTAGCCAGGACCTGGCACTCTCCTTCTGAATTCTCTCTAGCAGAGGCCCAGCGATAGGGGACAAGCACCCAGCACCATGGACTCAGGATGGTAGCATTAATATGTGGATCTAGCTGGGGCCTGGCCTTCTTCAAGTGAGGCCTCTAGCCAAGGATGGTATCTGTTTATCTAGCTTTTTTCTTTTTAATTTTTATTTATTTAATTTTTGAGACGCCATTTTTTTTTCTTGTGACTCTGCCGCTTGTCCCTCAACTATATCTTATAGACCAGGCTTGTCTTGAACTCACAGAAATGGGCTTCCATCTGCCTCCTGAGCATTAGCATTAAATGTATGTGCCACCACCACCCAGCTATTGGCATCTTTTTAAATGTCTTCTTTAAACACATTACTGCTTGTATCTCTATGTTGCTGCTCTCCTATGTTTCTTAGATTTTACTTATTCCATTCCTTTTCTCAAGTGATGTTTATTATTGATTCCTGAATAGAGCAAAGCCTTTTGTAACTTTGGGTTGTCTTATGCTATATAATTGAGAATTGTTTTGAACTCCTAATCCTGCTTCTCATGTACACTGCTGGGAAGAAAAACCTACACTTCGTTCCAGTTGGGCCCTTGCCTGGTCAGGGAGAAGGAAAATAGACCAGAAAATGAGTGAACTCCCAAGATCTCTGATTATTGTGGGGAATTATAAATGGAGAGGGATTTGTGCAAGGATTGAGTTCATGGCCCACTTGGATACTGCTGGAGTCACAGTGCAGAAAGATAGAGGCAGGATGGAAGCTGAGATTTCCTCCTTCAACAGTAGTTGAGGTAAGCAATGTGGAATTACGTAATCATTACTAGATAATCCATAATTGTGGATTGTATACATCCATACATCCATAATTGTGGGCTGTATCTTGGAATCCACAGATGAGAGCTATCAAGATTCTGGAGAGAGGAAAGACCTTATCTTGTATACAAATTGTGATAATTACAGTATTCAGCCAAAACCAGTCTGGGTGAACTCTTGTGGACTATGTAACAGGATTGTTATGTTTTGTGGGTTTGGATGTAAAATCTGAGAGAAAAAGTTTGAGGAATACTTGGTGTGCTCTATTTGAAACCCCTAGTCTCTGGAGCACATGGCCATGAAGCTATTTTCAGCTTTTCAAAATATTTTTTTATTTTAAAAAATAACTACATCATATCCACTTATACTTTTCTGCCCACAAGCCCTACTATGATTACTCAATGTTCTCTAATTCACAGCCTGCTTTTCTTAAACAGGATTTTCACATTAAACACAGTGAATATTGGAAGGTGGCATACATTTGGCTGCAGTATTTCCTAGCTATGAGGTTAAAGGTTACTGACCAGGAGCAATGAGTATGTAACAATATGTGCACAGAAAGGTCACTGTGATTTTCATAATGAGCAGGTTGACTTCCAGGATAGTAGAAGAATGTATACTAAAACACAAACTTTCTGGAATAGGCTACTATCTGCAGGGGGTGTTGTGCAGAGCTACAAGGACTATACAATCTGAGTCATTGATTTCTGATTCCCTGGTAGTGGGCTGCAAAAATTTAGGTCCAACTGAGTGGTCCCAGGCAATGCTAGACTCTGAGAAGGCTTCTTTCCATGATTCTCTTTCACTTCTGCTCTATCGAGTTATAAGGAAAAACACAGGTTACACCATTCTGAATGTACGCTTTTCAAAGCAGGTCTCCTCAGATGTCATTTCTGCAAAATTGTATGGACCATGAGACAGACTGGGGTTCTTTTGTTGCATGTGGTGAACTGGGCAGTAACCCTTGTCCTCTGAGCCTTCCTGACCATGTGTTTCTTGGTTTGGGGGAGACTCTGCAGCCCTGGCATGGGAGGGTGTGTTGCTTATTATATAACTGTCCAGTGTGCACATGCATGCAATGCTGTTGGTTTGCATTGGGGGCTGATGCTGGATAACTGAAGGTCTGAGTTCTTGAAATTCTGAATATTCCATTCCACTTTCAGGTTTGCCTTATAAATATTTAAGAAAGTAGTAAAAAGTGGTGATGCGGATGTCTCTCAGCAATACAAGATTATAATGTTTTTAACTGTCTGCTAACAAGAGTTACAATACTGTACTGAGTGAAGTTTAATTCCAGTGTACAAAATGAGTCTTTGTTCTGCAGAGATTTCTCAGGTGTGTATGGTTTGGGACAGGGAGTTAGGTCAGGCTTGGGCTTAAATCTCTTGGCAGGAAGCAGATTTTAAATTATTCTCCCATGTTGTTTGTGGAATGGGCATCAGTGGGGCTTAGTTTACCTGAATCCATAAAGGGGCATAAAGGTCTGCAGAGCCATAGCAGATCAGCTCCTTTTGCATAGAGAGCTCTAGAGCAGGGACATCCTGTCTTTCGAATAGATATCCATAGCTTCAGGGTCAAAAGTGTTGAAGGGTCATTTTGAATCGATTTAATGGAGTGTTGAAGTCTGTGTTTATTTAATCTCTTTACACTTGGATTCATAGGTATTTGGATAACATTGGTCAAGATCACACTTTTCATGGCTAAATTTCTTTTGTATTTTATATTAACAGTTGATATATTTTGACCTTTGCTCTTGGGTTATTCTCTATCTCTTTTATTCTTTTACAAAGAATGTACATATTTTAATTTTTGTTACTTTGTGGTAAGTATAAAAGTCATATTATATCAGTTTGTGTATCTTGTTTTCATAATTCCATTGAGCATTCTGGGTATTTCTAAAATAAAATGTTAATGTGCCTTTGTAATCTCCATTTTGTTATTAATTGTTGTTCATTGTCATTAGATTGTATTCATTTCATATTACAAACTTACCATGTATAGGATCTTAAATTCTGATACTTCATGTTCCTAAAGACCATTATTTAGTTTTTTATTTATTTTGGTTTTATTGTTAATCCATGAAAGAGTTTTGGCTCATCAGATAAAACATGTTGTGTATCTTGGCAAGAGACTCAGCACATCTTTTGGGGGATGACAAGAGTTCAGATACTGACATTCAAATTCACATAATTATCTACATCCCGTAACCTGTATACTTATACAAACCATTTTCTCTCAAACTCATACATACAAAATATAGCAATAAACTTGATAAAATGGTAAAGATTAGTACCATGAATATTATTGCCATAAATTCTAATCTTATACACTATAATTTAGCTTTGACACACTGCACTGGAAATTGTAAAGCTACTTCTAGTTGTTCTTAATAATCAAAACCTGGATTCAGATATGTGATTAATGATGAAAGATCAGAGAAGCAGAGCAGCCAAGCCCTAGCTCTCACTTCTACTGAATCCTTAGACCAAAGGGTCAGGCAATTTTGACTCTAGGATCCTTCCCTCAGAAAACAATGAGCTTTTGTCTTCTTCCCCCTTATATTTCCCTTTCCTCCAACCATAACTACCTCCCAAGTTCAGGGATAAAGGAATGAAGCACCACTTGTCTGTCTTTCTCTTTTAGACTGGATCAATCTGGTGTACCCTGGGGCAGCCATAAAATTACCAAGATCCACCTGATTATGTCTCCCAAGTGCTGGGATTAAAGGTGAGCTCCACCATGGCCTGTCATCTATGCCTAACTACTACATAGCTCCACACTCTATTCTTAAAGCAAGTGTGTTTTTGTTTAGATGTGTTTATGGTTGAAGAAGAGAATCATTTCAGTCTGCATCGTGTAATGATCGGTGTAAGCTCTGCACATTGCGTGGAGTGAGAAAGAGAGTTTGTACTTGTGTACTGCAGGAAGAGAGCTAGGTCATTGGTGACATTGGTGACATTGAAATATGTGTCTGACTAGGCTGTGGTGGCTTTTGCCTTTGATAGCAGTACTCAGGAAGTAGATGCAAGTGGATCTCTCTGAGTTTGAGAACAGCATGGTCTACAGAGTAAGTTTCAGGACAGCAGAGCCACAAAGGGAAACTCTGTTTCAAAGACCAAAATAAATAAATAAACAATAGACAGTTAATGAAAAAAAATCTACTAGAAAACAAGAACAAGATCAATATTAATAATTAGGAAGGAATTCACCGGCACAGTTTAGTGAGCAAGTCACAGGATGGCAGGAGCCACACAGGGAAATTCTGTCTCAAAAAAAAAAAAACCAAAAACAAAATAAGTTCCTATTTGTGCAGATCTCTGAAATGTCTAGGTCTAGAGTAAAATCCAGGGCCAAAGGAGGTGATGGGCTTGCTGTGTCTTTAAGCACACTCTAACCCTTGAGGAATTGCTCTTGTCACTCAAGCCTCATTAGCCAATCAGGGACATTGAGCCAACCCTCCAGTCTGAGGTCTGGAAGGAAACTTCCTGGAGCCATGCTGCAGGCTTGCTTTTATATCAGAACAGGCACCAGAGGATTGACTGCTGCTCTGTGAGTGCTGCTGTGGGGAATGGAGGAGAACAGAAGCTGCAGGATGGTGAGTGACAGGATGTGGGGGGGGTAGGATGGGGAGTCATGAAAGTGTGTTCCTCAGGCTCTCCATGAGGAGGCTGGTTTGGAATGTGCTGCCACATTCAGTGTTCTGTTAGGCCTATTGTGGTTCTTGCAGCTTCCCCAACCAGGGTATGGCCCAGGAATATTTTTCCATGTGGGCTGCTTCTGAGGAACGGATTTCGATTATGCAGCATGGTGAATAAACTTCTTTGTAGTCAGTTCCATTATGCTTTTGGTGCAAGGGTTAGCAAGCTACCAAAAAGTTTGTCCATTGCCTTCCAGAAGTTCTGCCCTTCACATCTAACATTTGTGGGTTAGATCCATGCAGAGTTATTATCATTTTTTTTTTGCCATCAAAATAACTTTTCTTCTGTTGTTAAAAAATAAAGAAAAAGATCTTATTTTACATATCGATCCCAGATCCCTCTCCCATCCTCCTATTTCCCCCAGTGACCTCCCCATCCTATCCCCCACACATTCCTCTGGGAGGCTGAGTTCTTTAGGAGGATTCATCAAAATCTGTCAAGTCATTTGGATTAGGCCCAGGCCCTCCTCCTTGTCTCTAGGCTAAGGGAGTATCCACATTTGGAGTTAATTTTGTGTATGTTCTAAATGGCATTCTTTTTCTTAATTAACATATATATGGAGTCCTGAGACTTGGACAATGGTTAGGCCTCGTTCTGTGGGGGAAGTAGGGCTCCATCTTAACTGGCTAGTATCATTAGTAAAGACAAGATTATCAAAAACAGCAATCCCTTCGTAAAAAGGGGGACCTGGAGAAAAGCAAATCCAGCATTCTTGTAGATCTGTATTATTGGTCAGATGGATGGTATGAATAGTTGAATTGGCTAATGGAAGAATCAGTTCTTCAGAGGAAGAAGGTCCAGGGGGTAAGGTGGGTTGAAATGTTCCTGTGACATTCACGGGGGAAAGGTCAGGTTTGGCAGAGGGTCTAACAGGAGGCCTACGAGGGACATTTCCCTTCTGGTGTAATTCAGTATTGGGGCCAATGGCTCTTTTAGGGCTCGAGGGAAGAGATTTTTGTAGCTGTATTTTAAAGGTAAGGCCTATATCTTCTCCTGAAATATACAGGTGAAGACCCCATTGAGCCCCTCGAGTTGGCCAATTTTGTAATTGTTTTCCCCCATTGGTGAAAGAGATCAACAAAGGATTACACCGGTGACTGGAGCATTGTTGATTATAGGGAACAGGTCCTGAATTTAACTCATTAGAAGGGGGATTTAGGCACTTAACCGTTATAAGATTCCCAACTAGAGGAGGGTTTCCAATACGTGTCCCCAGTGGTCTCACATCCCCAGGCAGTGCAAAAGTAATCTTTTTCAAAGCCATATTTGTCCTCTATAGATCGGTCTCCATGGGATCCGGGGCAGACATATATAGGTGCCATAGTAAGATAAGTCCCGGCCTGCCCATTAAAACATCCCGCTAGGGAAGTAGATCTAGTATTTGTATTGACTGGTCTGGACCAGGGCAAGTAATAGCTAGGCATTCCCCACCTGGTTTCAGAAGCCCCCATAGCCAGGGCTCAGAGATCAACAACTAAGAAATCAAAAGAGGGTTGGGGCCCAACATGTGAGGAGGTGTTGGCTACATGTCCGGCTTCATTGAAGATGACCCATGTATAGTTGTAGATTCGATACTGGTTAGAGATGGCAGGAACTCCCAAGGACAGCAGGCTGCAGGCAGTCCAGAGAAACAGCATCTTTGTATCTGGAATTTAAACACAATTGGAATTTTTCTCAGGGTTTCCCCTGGGTGGGTTATATAATTTTAACAGGCATTTCAGGCAGGCATCTGGCATTATTGGCCTGATTATCAAATATGCAGGTATGTGCTTTTCCCCAGATAAGCACTGGATCTGGTCCATGCCATTGGTTGGTAAGTGGATCTTTCCATAATGCCTGGTTATGATCGTGTGCTATGGTCAGATGCCAAACGCAATCAGCAGCTGACTTTCCAAATTTATCATAGGTAAGGAAATTAAGCACAAACAATTAATGGTTTAGAAGATTTTTAGGATTATTTTTATCGGGGTACAATTTTTCTCCCCCAGAATACAGTTTATAAAGCATATTTTTAAGTGTCTGGTGTGTTCTTTTGACAACTTCTTGACCTTGAGGATTATTAGGAATGCCAGTAATATGTTTAAATTTTTTTATTGGGCACAAAATATTGAAATGCTTTACTAGTATATCCAGATCCGTTGTCTGTCTTTATAATTTTTTGGAACTCCCATGTAAACAAAACATTTTAAACAGTGACTTATCACATGTTTAGTGGCTTCTCCAGTTTGTGCAGTGGCCATTAAGAAGCCTGAATACATATCGACTGTCACATGTGTACATACTTTAATCTGTCAAATTTTGTAATATGAATAACATCCATTTGCCATAAATGAGTTACTGGAAATATTGTGAGCACATATCACAGTGTTTGACAATCTGTTGAGCAGTCTCTGTAGTTAAACCAAACACTTTTCTTAGACTATTCCTATTTTGATGATGACGCCACCTTCTTAGGGGAGGCTGGAAATGAATCCAATATATAAGGCCATTTTTGCAAAAACTGGAGGAAAGTGCAACTACAACAATAAGCTGTTCATAATGTAGGTGGCAAAGATGGGCTTTTTCAATGCTTTTTAATAGAACTGGATGGCCTCTTTGGCCTTGGTGTAATTTGTCTGGGAGAGGTCTGAGCTGGATCCCCTGGAAGAATATCATATATTGGTCTAAACTACCCTGTTTTAATGGAGAGAGAGAGGTGGATCCATTGAACATCTACCAAAAACTTTTGGCAATCGTGAAGAGTTTTTAAATTTGAACAATCAATTTGGAGTTTTTGAAGGTGGAGGACAGTCTGTTGGATTCGATGGCCTAGGTAGGTGTAAGGAGGTTTCTGTTGAATATTCTCTGGAGCCAAAATGAATCCATGAGCCTCCAGGAGCTCCTGACATTTAGCAAACACTTTAAGACATCTCTCCTCAGCAGGTGCTGCCAGCAGAATATCATCCATATAATGGATAATGTAAAGATTAGAAAACATCTACCTGATGGGATCCAGGCAATCAGCCACATAAGCCTGGCATATTGTAGGACTTTATCCATTCCTTGGGAGAGCACCACCCATTGAATGTGAAGGGTGTGTTCCCCATTAGAAATTGAATGGAAGGAAGGCTAAATGCAAATCTGGGGCTAACTTGGGAGTACAGCAGAAAGGAAAAGAAGCAATCCTTTAAATTAATAACAATTAGATGCAGGGAGGAAATGGGGAGGGGTAACTTTGCTGACTCTGGTGCTCTGGTACATAAATGTCTGTTCATCTCAGTTCCTGGCGTCTTGGCTCATCTCAGTTCCTGGGTTGAATGGAACAGACTGCTTTTTTTAAGCAGTTTTATGTTTTACCAAGATAAGGTTCAATTAGAGTTTTAAGGTGTAAGTAATTCTGCAAGAGGATGTGACTCAAGGCCAGCTCCCAACAGAGTAGGACTTCTGTCTTGTGTCTAGGTTAAGGCAGTATGCTCCATGGGGGATTTGTCCAAGGTCGTTTTGTGCACCAGGGATACATCCTGGTTACACTGTCTGAGGTCTCTTATAGTGCTCAGGCCTTCTGTCTGAGACCCATATTCAGGGGGTCTGAGTGAGTTCCATTCTGGATATCCAGCTATCAGTCTAGGGGCCCCTTAGCTCCTCCTTGTTCAGGTCAGCTGTCTCTATGTGTTTATGCAACCTGGTATTGTCCTCTCCCTCTTCATTGGATTCTAGTTTGACTCAGTGTTTAGTTATGAGTTTGATTCTGTTTTCAACAGGTACTAGATGAGGGCTCCATGATGGTGGATAAGTTAGTTGTTGATTTCCCTATCTGGGAAGTGCATTATGGTAGCCTTTGTGTAAAGGATTTCCATCAGAGAGCATTGTGTAGAAACTTTTTTGTAGTCAGGTCCATTATGCTATTGGAGCACAGGGATGGCAATTTACCAAACAAGAAGTGGTTCAGTTTGTCCAGCGCATTCTAGAAGTTCTGCCCTTCACATCTAAAGATTAGAATGTTCCCCTTTTTCCAAATCCTCTCCAACATGAGTCATCATGTCATTGGTGTTTCTAATTTTAGCCATTCTGGCAGGGGTAAGATAATATCTCAAAGTTGTTTTGATTTGCATTTCCCTGATAGCTCAGGATGTGGAGCATTTCCTTAAGTGTCTTTCTTTCTTTTTCATTTCCTCTATTGAGAATTCTTTCTTCAGTTCTGTACCCCATTTTTTAATAGGGTAATTTAGTGTTTTGTTGACTAGATTCTTGAGATCTTTATGTATGTTGGAGATCAGCCCTTTGTCAGATATAGGATTGGTGAAAATCTTTTCCCAGTCTGTGGGCTGCCCTTTGGTCTTGTCCACTGTGTCCTTTGCCTTACAGAAGCTTCTAAGTTTGAAGAGGTCCAATTTATTAATTGTTTCTTTCAGTGTCTGTGCCCCTGGAGTTATGTTCTAGAAGCGGCCTCCTATACCAATTTGTTCAAGAGTACCTCCTACTTTCTCTTCTAAGAGGTTCAATGTGGCTGGATTGATGTTGAGGTCTTTGATCCATTTGGACTTAAGTTTTGTACATGGTGACAGACATGGGTCTATCTGCAGTCTTCTACACACCCTCATCCAATTGTGCCAGCACAATTTGTTGAAGGTGCTGTCCTCACCCAATTGTATAACTTTAGCTGTTTTGTCGAAAATCAGGTGTTCATAGGTGCGTGGATTAATATCGGGATTTTCAATTCCATTCCATTGGTCTACCTGTCTATTTTTATGCCAATACCAGGCTGTTTTCAGAACTATAGCTCTGTAGTAGAGCTTAAAGTCAGGAACGGTGATGCCTCCTGAAGTTCTTTTATTGTATAGGGTTGTTTTGGCTATCCTGGGTCTTTTGTTTTTCCATATAAAGTTGATTATTATCTTTCAAGGTCGGTGAAGAATTGTGGTGTGATTTTAATGGGGATTGCATTGAATCTGTAGATTGTTTTTGGTAAGATTGCCATTTTTACTATGTTAATCCTACCTAACCAAGAGCATGGGAGATCTTTCCATTTTCTAGTATCTTCTTTAATTTCTTTCTTTAGAGTCACAAAGTTCTTATTATATAGGTCTTTTACTTGTTTGGTACGCATTACACGAAGATACTTTATGTTGCTTGTGGCTATTGTAAAGGGTAATGTTTGTCTGATTTCTTTCTCTGCCTCTTTGTCTTCTGAAAAAAGTAGGGCTACTGATTTTTTTGAGTTTATCTTGTATCCTGCTAATTTGCTGAAGGTGTTTATCAGCTGTAGGAGTTCCCTGATAGAATTTATTGGGTCGCTTATGTAAACTATCATATCATCTGCAAATAGAGACAGTTTGACTTCTTCCTTTCCAATTTGGATCCCCTTGATTTCCCTTTGTTGTCTTATAGCATTAGCTAGAACTTCTAGTACGATATTGAAGAGATATGGAGAGAGAGGACAGCCTTGTCTTGTTCCTGATTTTAGAGGAATTGGCTTAAATTTCTCTCCATTCAGTTTGATGTTGACAGTTGGTTTGCTGTATATTGCTCTTATTATGTTTAGGTATGTTCCTGTTATCCCTGACCTCTCCAATACCTTTATCATGAAAGGGTGTTGAATTTGGCGAAGGCTTTTTCCGCATCTAGGGAGATAATCATAAGGTTTTTCTATTTCTGTTTGTTTATATGGTGGATTACGTTGATAGATTTTTGTATGTTAAACCATCCCTGCATTCCAGGGATGAAGCCTACTTGGTCATGGTGGATGATTTCTCTGATGTATTCTTGAATTCGGTTTGCCAGTATTTTTTTTTATTTTTGCATAGATGTTCATCAGGGATATTGGTCTGTAGTTTTCTTTCTTAGTTGTGTCTTTGTGAGGTTTGGGTTCCAATGTTATCTTGGCCTCATAAAAAGAGTTTGGCAATGAACCTTCTGTTTCTATCTTGTGGAACAGTTTGAGGAGTAGTGGTATTAGTTCTTACTTGAATGTCTGGTAGAATTCTGCGCTGAATCCCTCTGGCCCTGGACTTTTTTTGGTTGAAAGGCTTTCGATGACTGCTTCTATTTCATTGTGGGTTATAGGTCTATTTAAGTTGTTTGTCTGTTCTTGATTTAATTTTGGTAAGTGATAGTTATCCAGAAACATGTCCATTTCCTTTGAATTTTCAATTTTTGTGGAATACAGATTTTCGAAGTATGACCTGAAAATTGTCTGGATTTCCTCTGTGTCTGTTGTTATGTTCCCCATTTCATTTCTCATTTTGTTAATTTCCATGTTCTGTCTCTGCGTTTTCATTAATTTGGATAAAGGTTTGTCTATCTTGTTGATTTTCTCAAAAAACCAACTCTTTGTTGCATTGATTTTTTTGTATTGTTTTCCTGGTTTCTATTTTGTTGATTTCAGCCCTCAAGTTGATTATTTCCTGGTGTCTACTCCTGCGGGGTGAATTCGCTTCTCTCTGTTCTAAGGTTTTCAGTTGGGCTGTTAATTCTCTTATGGGACTGTCCTCTGTTTTCCTCATATGGGCACTTAGTTCAATGAACTTCCCTCATAGCACTGCTTTCAAGGTGTCCCATAAGTTCGGGTATGGTGTATCCTCATTCTCGTTGAATATTAGAAAGTCTTTAATTTCTTTCTTTATTTCTTCTTTGACCCAGGAGTGGTGCAATTGCACATCGTTCAGTTTCCATGAGTTTGCAGGTTTTCTGCTATTTGTGTTGTTGTTGAATTCCAATTTTAAAGCATGGTGGTCTGATAAGATACAGGGGAGTATTCCTATTCTCTTGTATCTGTTGAGATTTGTTATGTCACCTAGTATGTGGTCGATATTAGAGAAGGTTCCATGTGAAGCAGAGAAGAAGGTATATTCTTTTGTCTTTGGATGGAATGTTCTATAGATGTCTGATAACCCCAGTTGAGACATATGTTAGTTCTTTTGTTTCTTTGTTGAGTTTCTGATTTGTGATCCTGTCTAGTGTTGAGAGTGGTGTATTGAAGTCTCCCACTATATGTGTGTGAGGTGTTATATGAGCTTTGAGTTTTAGTGTTTCTTTTACGAATGTGGGTGACTTTGTATTAGGGTCATAGATGTTCAGAACTGAGAATTTGTGTTGATGGATTTCTCCTGATATGAATATGAAATGACCGTCTTCATCTCTTTTGACTAATTTTGGTTTGAAGTCTGACTTGTTATATATTAGGATAGCTACGCCTGCTTGCTTCTTATTTCCATTTGATTGGAAAATCTTTTCCCAACCCTTTACCCTGAGGTAATGTCTATCTTTGAAGCTAAGATGTGTTTCTTGTATGCAGCAGAAGGATGGATTCTGTCTTCGTATCCATTCTGTTAGCCTGTGTCTTTTATAGGTGAGTTAAGACCATTAATATTGAGGGTGAGTAAGGACCATTGATTGTTTATGCTTGTTTGATTTAGGTTTGTTGTTGGCAGTGGTATTGTGAATATATTATTTCTGCTTCACCCTTGGTTTCTGGTGTAGTTGGATTATCTGTTGCCTACATTTTTGTGGCCATAGTTACCTTCCTTGGGTTGGAGTTTTCCTTCCAATACCTTCTGTAGGGCTGGATTTGTAGATACATATTGGGAAAATCTGGTTTTGTCATTAAATATCTTGTTCTCTCCATCTATATTGATTGAGAGTTTTGCTGGATATAGTAGCCTAGTCTGGCATCCGTGTTCTCTTAATACTTTTAGAACATCTATCCAGGACCTTATGGCCTTGAGGGTTTCCATGGAGAAGTCAGGTGTAATTTTGATAGGTCTGCCTTTATATGTTACCTGTCCTTTTTCCTTCGATGCTCTTAATATTCTTTCTTTATTCTGTATGCTAGGTGTTTTGATTATTATATGTCGAGGGGTCTTTTTTCTTTGGTCCAGCCTATTTGGGGTTCAGCGTGCTTCTTGTACTTTCATGGCATGTCCTTCTAAAGATTTGGAAAGTTTTCCTTGATGATTTTGTTGAATATGTTTTCGGCACCTTTGAGCTGGGTTTCCTCACCTTTGTCTATGCCTATTATTCTTAGGTTTGGCCTTTTCATGGTGTCCCACATTTCCTGGATGTTTTGTGTTAAGGATTTGTTGGATTAATGATTTTCTTTGGTCGATGAATCTATTTCTTCTAGTTTATCTTCTGCGCCTGAGATTCTCTCTTCCATCTCTTGAATTCTATTGGTTATGCTTGTGTCCGTGTTTTCCAATTTTTTGCCCAGCTTTTCAATTTCCAGCATTCTTTCCGTTTGTGTTGCCTTTATTTTCTCAATTTCAGTTTTCAAGTCTGCAACCGTTTCCTTCACCTGGTTAATTGTTTTTTCTTGGCTTTCTGTACTTTCCTTAAGGAATTTCTTCATTTCTTCCACTTTTTTGTTTGTTTTTCCTCCATTTCTTTAAGGGATTTTCTCACATCTTCTTTGAGGGCCTTTTATGATGGTAATTTTTGAGTGGTACCCTTCTGCTTCCTCTGCTTTGTTGTTGTGTTCCATTCTGGTTGGTATAGATTCCCTAGATTCTGGTGGTGTCATGTTTGTCTTTCTGTTGTCAGGTGTTCTCTTGTATTGCCTTCTTCCCATAGTTTCTTCTAGTAGGTGTTGGTGGTGTCCCCGCCCTTTCTCCATGTTACTTCCCTGATGGGCTTATGTGGGTCTGAGATTCAATATCTGTAGCTCTGTGTGGTCCAAGCTCTCTAGTAGGTTTCTCCACAGACAGGGATCCAGGGATGAGGTCAAGGATGAGGATCCAGAAGAAGATGCCAGCGGGTGCTCACAGTGGCCCTCTGGCCAATATCTCTGGCCAATACCTGGCGGAAGAGGGTGAGGGCTGAGCTGGAACTTGAGAAGGTTTTGCAGGGTAGTGGGATCTCACTGGAAACTGGCGCTCTCCAGCTGAGACCTTGTTCTTTGTCAGAGGCCAGGATTTGGGGGTCAAGGATCTTGCCTGCAGGAACTCTGAGTGGACCCGCAGAGATAGGGGGATCTCTGGGAGGGGCCCGGGACTTCCGCAGAGGACTAGAGGCAGGAAGAGTACCAACAAAAGACTTGGGGCAAAGAGTTCTGGCTAACAGCTTCTGGGAAGCTCAACGTGCCTCAGGGTCCATGCAGGGCCCTACAGGTCCCCCCCTTCTTTAATATAAACTAACACCTGCCTTAGGTGGCAGAGGATATCAGCATAATTCATTACCCATCAATGGAGAGGTCTCCCAGGCCTGTAACCTTCTGGTATTATGTTGGATATTTGCCCCCTCTGCCTTACCCATCACTGGTGAATACTTTGTCAGCCACACGTAGGCAGAGGCATTTTTTCTTGAGCCAAAGACAGTATCTGTCTTGTTTGGAAGTTGGCCTGGGCCAGTCTACTGCTGTGGCAAAGTAGCACAAAGTGCAAGGCCTATAAACCCCAATGATCTTCCCACAAGTTGAAGTCCTTTTAAAAAGCTTTCTGCATTGGCAAGTGCACTCAGATTTCATAGATGTTAATGATCTGCATGGCTAAAGCATGTGTATAACTTAAAAACTGGTCACTCCAGGATTTCTGGAGAAAAATAATGAATTAACATAGATATGTGTGAAAGACAGAACAAGAATCCATATGAGCTTCTCACAAAAAATTCAAGTGTTCCTATAGGAGGTTAGTTTGTAAATTTAGTTTAAAAATGCCAATTTGTACTAGATAATGAAGTGTGATTTGGGTGGCTAAGACTGAAGTCAAATCACCTGATAGTTGATCCACTGTGCTTGCAGTATTTACAGATTGGGAGAGGGCTATGGTAGAAACTGTTGCTTCAGTGGTAAAGGCAGCACTGGCAGCCATGATCCCGGAATCTCCTTTCTTCTCTGCTGCACACCTGGGGTTCATGACCCACGACAGCTGTAACAGTCGGCAGACCTGCTGAGAACAATTGAAACTTTCTCCAAAATTAGTAACATTAGTTACAACAAAAAGAATGGAATCAGAATACAGTGCCTGAGATGAAGGTGAAATTCTTGTCCTTTGGATCAAAGTGTAAATTTATAGCCGCTTGATCCAAACTATAATTAATGGTCTGGAAAAAAGGCCACATATGTCTACTCAGACCCACTGGCATCAGGATGGATAGATTCTTGAAGAACCATCAGACCTTCTTTCTGGCTGTTAAATCACCACCCTCTACATATGGCGAATCAGCCGCTCAGGCACCCAAACAGGGTTATCTGTGTCTTGTGGAAACACACAAACTGACCCTTGGGACCATACTAGAACTGGGTCAGGGCCTCCCCATTTTCCAGTAGTGACACTCTTCGACATAACTGAGCCATAGTCAGATGACCGAGGGCGCCAATGCCTGTTGGCCACAGATTGAGCAGCACCATCAATAATTAAAAAATTTAAAATATAAAGGACAAGAGAAAGGTGATCATGAGGAGATCCTGTAAGCTCCCCCTTTTTTGTTTTATGAAGATAGGCTTTAATTGTGCAATGTGCATGTTCCACCATGGCCTGTCCCTGAGGATTATAAGTTATAACAATCTTATGTGAGATAATTTTTTTTTTTTTTTTTTTTTTGCAAAAAGCGTTAAAACCCTGACTAGTATAAGCAGGGCCATTGTCAGGTTTTAATGTCTGGGCATTCCCATATAAGCATAGGCTGGTGAACAATGGTTCTTAACATCCTTAAGCCTTTCTCCAGTATGAACACAGGCAAATATGGGATGAGAATGGGTATCCACAGATACATGGACAAATTGTAGTCGACCAAAGGAAGGAACATGGGTAACATCCATCTGCCAGATATCATTAGGTGTGACACCACGGGGGTTAACTCCAAGGTGTGGAACAGGTAAGAACTCTGCACATAGGGGCCAATTCTTAACTATATCAACAGCTTAGTCTCTAGTAATTTTAAAATGGAATTTAAATGACCCTGCATTAAGGTGGAAGGTTGTATTGCTTTGCAGGCTTCTTCATAACCAGATTCTCTCATCATTATGATGGTAGTACCACTTTTAGTATTAAAATCAACAATGGCATTTTCTTCACTTAAAGGGCTAGGCAAATCAGAATGCACTCAGAGATGTCCTATAAAAATGGGATGAGAGCACCTCCATAGTAGGCTTTGTATGGCTAGTAAATCACCAAAAATGTGGCCTGCCTTCTGTAGGAGGCGGTCTGTAAATGCTGAATAGGGCTCAGATTGTCCCTGCAATACCTTAGATAGTTGATCTCCTGTGCCCTTATTAGGCAGGGCTTTCCAAGCTCTAGTAGCAGAAGCAGCAATTTGTGCATAGATCACTGGGTCAAAAAGAATTTGAGCTGCAAAGGTAGCATATTGACCTCCATTTGTATAGCTCGTGAGCATATCTAATTTCCTAACAGGAAATCTGGCAGCAGCATTAATTTCCATGGTTTCCTTGGAAAATTCTTGAAATTCGCCTCTCCAGAGCAAATAGTCACCCCCACTCAGCACGGCTCTACAGAGGTGCATCCAATCACTAGGGGCGCAATTTAATGATGTGAAAGACTCAAAAATTTTCTGAGTAAAAGGAGCATGAGGCCCGTAAGCTGTGACAGCCTCTTTAAGCTGTTTTATATTCTTAAATTTTAATGGGCTCTGCTCCCTAACTCTGTTATCTGAGGATCCACTGTCTCAATCACTGGAAACACCTGTCTTTCATTTTCTAAAGCTTCTATCTTGGTTTAAAACTTGTACTTCCTCAAAAGTCCTATTCATCTATGCCATTTCTTTTACTTTATGACAATGAATTCTTTAGCTGTCTTGTTTTAATCCTGGTGCCCTGACTTTTCAATAGGGCCACTAATTGCCCGTTTAGCTTTTCCTTATAGTTACTGGCACCCATTCTTCAATATACTCTTATTCACTTACTTTAGCGGGCCAGCCTTCGAGGGCGATCTCTTGGGAAGCTCCACTTGTAGCGCCCATGCTACCATCTCTTCCAGGAATCGGGCGAAGGCCTAGAGATTGAAATAAAGACAAGACAGCAGGTCATACATTCAATGGCAATGTCAGAACACCAAATGCAGAATGCCGTTTATTGAGGGGCAAGAACTTCCTTAAATACCAACTTAGAGCACAGTGGAAAATTATAGGAATTTTTAGGCTTAGCTCCTCCTTATGAGGTGTGTGTTGTCATGAAGTGTGTATTGTCATGGGTTGTGTGTTGTCCTGGGGTGTGTCATGAGGTGTGTTGTCACGGGAAGAGTACCAACAAAAGCCTGGGGGCAAAGAGTTCTGGCCAACTGCTTCAGGCTAGCTCAAGGTGCCTCAGGGGTCCATGCAGAGTCCTACAGCCATCCAATTGCTGTTAAAAAGCATTGAAAAAGCCCACCATTGCCATTTAGATTATGAACAGCCTCTTGTTGTAGTTGCACTTTTCTCCAGTTTTTCACCCACCACTGGTTTTTGGTAAAATGGCCATATATATTGGATTCATTTGTCAGCCTCCCCTAAGAAGGTGGCATCATCATCAAAATAGGAATATTCTAAGAAAAGAGTTTGGTTTTACTGCAGAGACTGCTCAACAAATTGTCAAACAATGTGATGTGTGTCCACAATATTTACCAGTAACTAATATGGGGGTAAATCTTCAGGCCTGCTTCCTAATCATTTATGGTAAATGGATGTTACTCATATTGCAAAATTTGGCAGATTAAAATATGTGCACATGACAGTCCATACATATTCAGGCTTCTTAATGGCCACTGCACAAACTGGAGAGGCCACTAATCATGTGATTAATCACTGTTTAAAATGTTTTGATTACATGGGAGTTCCAAACAATTATAAAGGTAGACAACAGATCTGGATATACTAGTAAAGCATTTCAACATTTTGTGCCCAATAAAAAATTAAACATATAAAAGGTATTCCTTATAGTCCTCAAGAGCAAAGAATTGTGGAGCATGATCATAGCTCCTTAAAAATGCAACTTATAAGGAGAAGAGAGTTGTGTCCCCAGTCTCCACATGATACATTAAATCATGAAATCTACATTTTAAATTTTTTGAATGTGGATGCCTATGATCAATCTGTGGCAGACAGGATATGATATGATGGAACTCAAGAGACGTTTATTCAAATCAAATGGAAAGATCCTTGCACGAGACTATGGAAAGGGCCTAACGCTTTCCTAAATATGGGGTTGAGGGGGGTCGAGGGCATGTTTGTGTTTTCTTGCAGGACGAAGATGAAGCCCGGTGACTGCCAGACCATTTGGTGACATGCGTGGAACAGAGTAAAACCGGACCTGAGACCTCAGAAGCACCATTATCTCCTCTCTCCCTCCCTCTCTCTCTCTCTCTCTCTCTCTCTCTCTCTCCCAGTCTCTCTCATGGCTCATTCTCCAGAACAGGCAAGGCTTAAACCTATTCTTTTTACAACAAGGAGAAATTTGTGCAGCGCTCAAACAGGAATGTTGCTTTTATGCTGAGGAGACTGGCTTAGTGGAAGGCAGACAGCTTAGATACAGTGCAGAAAAGTCTTGAGGAACGTAAATGAAAGTGGGATCAAGCCGAGTCCTAATATAAAAATTGGCTTTCCACCTCCCTTTGGCTTCCTACCCTGCTTCCTTCCCTCCTAAGACCATTTGTGGGATTATTGCTGCTGCTGACTTTTGGGCCTTGGGCATTCCAGAAATTAATTTGATTGATCAAAACTCAAATTGATTCCATGCTCAAAAAACCTATTTCTGTACACTACCATTAGCTTTTGGAAAGGGAACAGGGCTCTTCTGACGGACCTGATGAGGACAGTGGCAATGCCAGTCCTGTCGCCCCTAGAAAAAGACTTGATTTTACAGGACTCGAACAACAGAGAACGTGGTTTTATCAAATGTGGAGACGTCAATGAAAGGAGTATCGCAGTGCCACAAAGCAGATGTAGACCCTCCTCTTCGGTTGTAGGTCCATCAATGACGGGAGTAGCATAAGGCTGTCTCTCAGGAACCCACTCTTCTTTCTCGAGCATCTTGCCTGATTTTTTACTATGTCTTTCAGTGCTGAGGGTAGATGCACCCTATGTATCCTAAGGCAGACGTCCTACCCATTCATCACACAGTGACAAGCCCATCCCCAGGGACCCAGTTGTGGGAGACCACTGCATAGCCTAAGACAGACACTCCATAAAAAATAATAAAATACAGGGAGATGTTGGTAGTCGGCCTTGAGTCACATCCTCTTGCAGAATCACTTACACCTTAAAACTCTACTTGAGCCTTATCTTGGTAAAACAGAAAACTGCTAAACAGCATTCTGTTCCACTCCTTCCAGGAACTGAGATTAACCAGATGCCAGGAACTGAGATAAGCAGGTTTTTATGGCCTAGACAATTACTAGAGCCCCAGAGTCGGCACAGCTACCCCTCCCCAATTCCTCCCTGGTTTGCTTTAAACACCCCTTTTTTAATTTATTTTATTTTATATAACAAAGTCCAATTAAATGAAAACAAACATGTATACACAATATTTGGAAATTTGGGCATTGTTCTTTCCAAACTACTTCATTCTGGTAAGGGGCACTGTCATGGGGGATTCGAAAAAGATTCAGAAATACTGGCTGTAGTCTGTAAGGCTGCTTTGTCCAGCTGTTTTGAATGTAGGATCACTTTGTGCTGTTTCAGGCGGTCTATCATGATCAAACCACATTAGTCTGGAAGGAATCCACATCTTTTCATTTTCTGTGGAAACAAAAATAGAAATCCTTTTCCCCAGTAACTTGTCCTTCAACTTAAATTTTGGAGTCAAAGCATTCTTTTTTTTAAATTTAATTTATTATTTTACATATCGATCCCAGTTCCCTCTCCCTCCCTCCCCTTCCCTCTCTCCATCCTTCTCTCCCTCCCTCCCTCCTTTCTTCCCTTTTACCCTCTCTGCCCTCTCACATGCACTCTAACCACCCTCCCCTACCATCCCCCCACCCCAATTCCATATGTAGGGGAATGCCATCCAGTTGGGGTCATGTAGATCTGACAGTTCCTGTGAAGTAGGGACTAGGGCTTATCTCCTGTCTCTAGATTAAGGCAGTTGTCCCTCCATGGGGGATATTTTCAAAAAGTCCTTTTGTGCACTAGGGATACATCCTGGCTCAACTGTCTGAGGTCTCTTAGACTGCTCAGTCCTTCAGGCTGAGACCCATATTTGGGGGACCTGAGTCAATCACATGCTGGCTTCCCAGCTATCAGTCTAGTGGCCATTAGCTCCTCCTTGTTCAGGTAAGCTGTCTGTATGTGTTTCTGCCGCATGGTCTTGTCCTCTCCATCTGCATCTGGGTTCTACTTCGACTCAGTGTTTATGTATGGGTTTTTGATCCTGTTTTCAACAGGCATTAGTTGAGGGCTCCATGGGGAAGTTAGTTGTTGATCTCACTCTCCGGGAAGGGCATTTATGATAGCCTTTCCATGTAAGCTCAACTTGTTAGTTGGGAGCAGTCTTGTAGTTCTCTAGACCTTTCTTTGTGTTCAATTTTATCTTCAAAACAATATTGGCTCCCTCTTTTATGTTCTCTCTCTCTGTCTCTGTCTTTCTCTCTCTCTTTCCTATCTTCTGTTCCTAACCAGGCTCAATCTTCCTGGTCGCACATGTTTTCCTTTCCTCCCTCTCATTATCTCCTACTTCTCTCTCCATTCGCTACCCCCCCAACTTCACCTCAGCTCTGGGGGACTTGTCCCCTCCCAGTTCTATGAGGGACTTTATATGAATCTCTTAGAATATACCTTGTATCCTAGTTCCTCTGGTGGTGTGATTTATAGGCTGATGGTCATTTGATCTAGGTCTAATATCCATATATGAGTGAGTACATACTGTGTTCCTCTTTTTGTGACTGGGTTACCTCATTCAGGATGGTTTCTTCAAGTGCCATCCACTTGCCTGCTAATTTCAAGATACCTTTTTTGTGCCTAATAAAGTTAGACCTTGACAAAGATTGTTTGGTCTCATTCCATCTTTCTCTCTCATTATTTTCAGGTTCTAGCTCCCCTTGACCCACAAATGCCTAGGCCCCACTGGTTGGGGCATGAAGAGGTCCCATTCATTAGTTGTTGATCTCAGTGTTTATGCTCCTGGAGTTATGTTCAAGAAGCAGTCTCCCGTACCAGTTTGTTCAAGAGTACCTCCCATTGTCTTTGTTAAGAGGTTCAGCATGGATGGATTTATGGTGAGATCCATCTGGACTTCAGTTTTGTGCATGGCGATAGACATAGGTCTAACTTCAGTCTTCTACACACCATCATCCAGTTGTACCAGCACCATTGGTTGAAGATGCTTTCTCTATCCCATTGTTCACTTTTACCTGTTTTGTCAAAAGTCAGGTGTTCATATGTGTGTGGGTTAATATCAGGATTTTCTATTTGATTTCATTGAGCTACTTGTGTATTTTGTGCTACTATCAGGCTGTTTTCAGGACTATAGCTCTGTAGTTGATCTTAGAGTCAGGGATAATGATGCCTCCTGAAGTTCATTTATTATATAGGTTGTTTTGGCTATTCTGGTTCTTTTCTTTTTCAATATAAAGTAGATTATTATTCTTTCAAGGTCAATGGAAAATTGTGTTGGTATTTTAATAGATACTGCACTGAATCTGTAGGTTGCTGTTGGTAAGATTGCCACTTTTACTATGTTTATTCTACCTATCCATTCTACCTATCCATGAGATAGATAGATATTTACATTTTCTGTTATTTTCTTTAATTTTTATCTGTAAAGACACAAATTATTATTATATAGGTCTTTCACTTGTTTGGTAAGTGTTACCCAAAGATACTTTATGTTGTTTGTGGCTATTGTAAAAGGTGAAGTTTCTCTGATTTCTTTATCAGCCCCTTTCTTGCCTGAATATTGAATGTTTACAGATTTGTTTTTTGAGTTTATTTTGTATCCTGATACTTTGCTGAATGTGTTTTTCAGCCTTAGGTGTACCCTGATAGAGGTTTTTGGTTGCTTATGGAAACTATCATATCTTCTGAAAATAGAGAAAGATAGAGTTCTTCCTTCCCAATTTGTATCCCCTTGATCTCCTTTTTTTTTTTTTTTTTTTTTTTTTTGTCTCATTTCTTTTCTTTTTTGTCTTATTTCTTTAATTACCACTTCAAGTACAATTATAAAGAGATATGGGAACAGAGGGCACCCTTGTCTTTTTCCTAATTTTTGATCAATCGACTTAAGCTTTTCTACATTCAGTTTGATATTTTCTCTGTGTTTACTACATATTGCTTTTATTAGGTTTATGTAAATTCCTGTCATCCCTGATCTCTCCAAGACCTTTATCATGAAAGGATGCTGAATTTTGCCACAGGATTTTTCTGCATCTAGGGAGATGATCATGTGATTTTTCATTTTCAATTTGTTTATATAGTGGTATATTTGATATATTTTCATATGTGACGCCATCCCTGCAACCCAAGGTTGAAGCCTCCTTGATCATGGTAGATTTCTGTGATATATTCTTGGACCCATATTTTTTTTTTTTTTTTTTTTTTACTATTTTTGCATCAATTTTCTCTCTTAGATGTGTCTTTGTGTGGATGGGTATATTGTGATTGTAGCCTCATAAAAAGAGTTTGGTTATGAAACTTCTGTTTCTATTGTGTGGAACAGTTTCAGGAGTATTAATATTAGCTCTTCCAAGGATTTTCGGTAGAATTCTTCACTGAAGAAGACATCTGGCTCAGGGATTTTTTATGTCAGAAGGCTTTTTATGATTGCTCCTACTTGTAGGTCAATTTAAGTTGCTTGTCTATTCTTGATTTAATTTTGGCAAGTAATAGTTATCCAGAAATTTGTTCATATCCTTTGAATTTTCAAATTTTGTGGAGTATAGGTTTTCAAAATATGACCTGAAAATTGTCTGGATTTCCTCAGTGTCTCTTGTTATGTACCACTTTTTATTTCTGATTTTATAAATTTCCATGTTCTCTCTATGATTTTTCATTAGTTTGGATAAAGGCTTGTCTACCTTGTTATTTTTTTTCAAAAAACCAACTCTTTGTTGCATTGATTTTTTTTTATATTTTTCCTGTTTTCTACTTTGTTGTTTTCAGCCCAAAAATTGATAATGGGGCCTACTCCTGAGGGTGGAGTTTGCTTCATTTGTGTCCTAAGGCTTTCAGTTGTGTTGTTAATTCTCTAATGTGTCTCTCATCCGTTTTCTTCATATGGGCACTTGATGCAATGAACTTCCCTGGTAGCAGTGCTTTCAAGGTGTCCCATAAGTTCGTGTATGTTGTGTCCACAATCTCGTTGAATTTTAGGAATTCCATAATTTCTGTATTTCTGTATTTCTTAGACCCAAGTATGATGAAATTGAGCATTATTCAGTTTCCATGAGTTTGAAGGGTTTCTGTGATTTGTTGTTTTTATTGAATTCCAATTATAAAGCATGGTGATCTGATAAGATACAGGGAAATATTCAAATGTTTTTGTATTGGATGAGGATTTTTATGATGCCTAATATATGGCCAATTTCACAGAATGTTTCATGTGAGCAAAGAAGAAGTTATAATCTTTTTTGTTTTTATGGAACGTTCAATAGATGTCTGTGAAAACCAATTGAGATATAACTTCTGTTAGTTCTTTTGTTTCTTTGTAATGTTTCTGACTGGTGGTCCTGTCTAGTGGTGAGAGTGGTGTGTTGAAGTCTCCCAATCTAAGTGTCTGTGGTTTTATGTGAGGTTTGAGTTTTAGTACCATTTCTTTTACAAATGTGGGTGCTTTTGTATTTGGGGCATAGAGGGTCAGAATTGAGGATTTGTGCTTAGGATTTCTCCTGTGATGAATATGAAATGACTGTTTTCATCTCTTTTGATTGATTTTAATTTGAAGTCTAACTTGTTAGATATTAAAATACCCAGACCTGCTTGCGTATTGGGTCCAGTTGATTGGAAGATCTTTTCCCAGCCACTTACCCTGAGGTGATATCTATCTTTGAAGCCTAGATGTGTTTCTTATGTGCAACAGGAGGATGTACTCTGTTTTTGTGTTCATCCTGTTAGCCTTTGTCTTTTTATAGGTGAGTTAATACAATTAATGTTGAGGGAAAGTAAGGATTATTGTTGGCTAATGTTTGTTAGTTTATGATTTGATTTTGGTAGTGGTTTTGTGTATATATTTTCCCTGTTTTATCCTTGGGTTCTGTGGAAGGGAGATTATCTATTTCCTATGTGTTTTTGAGCTGTGGACAGGCCAAAGGTGGAACAAGATCTGGAGCCAGTCCAGCAATTTTCCAGGTTAGGGTGTGGGGGGAATTCCACATCAATTGTTCCCAGACTCAACTCTAGCAGAGTCCTGGCAATGGGGTTCAAAGATCCTGGTAGACTGCATTTCAAGGTGTTCCTGCATGGATAGGCAGATCTAGCCAGGGCCTGGCGGTCTCCTTCTGAATCCTCTCTTGTAGAGGCATAGCAATAGGGGATAAGCACCCAGCAGGCATGGACTCAGGATGGTGGCATTGATATGTGGATCTAGCTGGGGCATGACATTCTCCAACTGAGTCCTATTGTCGAGGCTGGAATCTTTTTTCTACCTTTTTTCTTTTTTTATTAATATTTTTTGAGACCCAATTTCTTTTTGGCTTTGCCACCTGTCCTACAACTATATCTTGTAGACCAGGCTGGTCTTGAACTCACAGAGATAGGCTTCCATCTGCCTCCTGAGCACTGGCATTTAATTTCTTGTGCCACCACCACCCAGCTATTGGTATCTTTTTAAAAGTTTCTTTAAACATATTACTGCTTTTATCTCTATTTTGCTGCTCTCCTATGTGTCTTAGATTTTACTTATGCCAATCCTTTTCTCAAATGATGCTGATGATTGACTTCTGAGTAGAGCAAAGTCTCTTCTAACTGTCGCTTGTCTAATGCTGTGTAATTGAGAATTGTTTTGAACTCCTAATCCTGCTTCTGTACAGTGCTGGGAAGAAAATCCTACACTTCCTTCCAGTCTGGCCCTTTACTGGTCAGTGAGAAGGAAAATAGACCAGAAATTGAGTGAACTCCCAAGATCTCTGATTATTGTGGGGACTTAAAAATGAAGAAGAATTTGTGCAAAGATTGAGTTCATGGCCCACTTGGATACTGGTAGAGTCACAGTGCACAAAGGGAGAGGCAGGATGGAAGCTGAGATTTCCTCCTTCAACAGTAGTTGAGGTGAGCAATGTGGAATTAGGTAATCATTCCTAGATAATCCATAATTGTCTTGGTTGGCAGGTTCTTGGAATCCACAGATGAGGGCTATCAAGAATCTCGACAGAGGAGAGACCTTGTCGTGAATACAAATTGCTATAGTTACAGTATTCAGCCAAAACAGGTCTGGGTGAACTCTTGTGGAATATGTAACAGGACTGTTATTTTTTGTGGGTTTGGATGTACAGTCTGAGACAAAATGTTTGACAAATCCTTGGTGTGCTCTAATTGAAACCCCTAGTCTCTGGAGCTCATGGCCATGAAGCTATTTTAAGCTTTTCCATATATTTATTTTAGATCATAACTATATCATATCCACATACACTTTTCTGGCCACAAGCCCTATCATGATTCCTCAATGTTCTCTAATTCACGGCCTACTTTTCTTAAACAGGATTTTTACAGTGAATATTGGAAGGTGTCATACATTTGTCTGCAGTATTTCCCAGCTATGAGTTCAATGGTTACTGCCCAGGAACAATGAGTGTGTAATTAATTGTGCACACAAAAGACACTGTGATTTTCATAATGACCAGCTTGACTTCCAGGACAGTAGAAGAATGTATAGTAAAACACAAACTTCCTTCACTAGGCCACTGTCTGCTGGGTGGGTATTGCAGAGCTACAATGACTATGCAATCTGAGTCATTGATTTCTGATCTCCTGGGACTGCGCTGCAAAAAATATAGTTCCAACTGAGTAGTTCCAGCCAATTCTGGGCTCTGAGATGGCGTCTTTCCATGATATTCCTTTCCTTCTGCTCTATCAAGCTGTAAGGAAGACCACAGGTTATACCATTGTGAGTGTAGGGTTTTCAAAGCAGGTATGCTCAGATGTCATTTCTGCAAAATTTGTATGGACCATGAGACAGCCTGGGGTTCTTTTGGTCTACATAGTGACATGGATGGACAGTTACCCTTGTCCTCTGAGCCTTCCTGTCCATGTGTTTCTTGGTTTGGGGAGAGACACTGCAGCCCTGACATTGTAGGATATGCTGCTTATTACATAACTGTCCAGTGTGCACATGCATGCAATGCTGTTGGTGGGCAGTGGGTCTGACACTGAATAATTGAAGGTCAGATTTCTTGAAGTCATGAATATTCCATTCCACTTTCAGGTTTGCCTTATAAATATTTTAGAAAGTAGTAAAAAAAATGGTGATGTGGATGTCTCTCAGCAGTACAAGATTATATTTTTAAATCTCTGCTACTAAGAGTTAAAATACTGTGTTAAGTGAAGTTTAATTCTAGTGTACAAAGGGAATCTCTATTCTGCAGAGATTTCTCAGGTGTGTATGGTTTTGGGTAGTGAGTTAGGTCAGGGTCCTAATCTTGGGCCATAAACCACATGGCAGGAAGCAGATTTTAAATTATTCTTCCATGTTGTTTGTGTAATGGGCATCATAGTGGCTGGGTTTATCTGAAACCATAAAGGGGCATAAAGGTCTACAGAGCCAGAGAAGATCATCTCCTTTTGCATAGAGAGCTATAGAGCAGGGACCTCCTATCTTTGGAATAGATATCCATAGGTGAAGGGTCAAAATTGTTGAAGGGTCACTTTGAGTTGATTTAATTGGGGTGTAGAAGTCTGTGTTTATTTAATCTCTGTACACATGGATTCATAGGTATTTGTATAACACTGGTCAAGATCACACTTTTCCTGGCTAACATTCTTTTATACTTTATATTAATACTTGATATTTTCTGACATTTGCTCTTGGGTTATTCTCTCCATCTCTTTTATTCTTTTACAAATATTGTATATATTTTGAATGTTGTTGCTTTGTGGTAAGTATAAAGGTCATATTATGTCACTTTGTGTACTGTGTTTTCATAACTCCATTGAACATTATGAGTATTTCCAAAACTAAAAAAATGTTAATGTGCCTTTGTAATGTGCATTTTGTTATAAATTGTTGTTCATTGTCATTGGATTGTATTTATTTCATGTTGCAGACTTACCATGTATAGGATCTTAAATTCTGATACTTCATGTTCCCAAAGGCCATTATTTAATTCTTTGTTTATTTTGTTTTCATTGTTAATCTGTGGAAGAGTTTTTGCTCATCAGATAAAAGACGGTGTGGATCTTGTCAAGAGACTCATCACATCTTTTGGGGAATGACCAGAGGTCACTTACTGACACTGAACTTCACATAATTATCTACATCCCATAACCTGTTTACTCATACAAACCATATTTTCTCATGCTCAATCATACAAAATACAGGAATAAACTTGATAAGTAGGTAAAGATTTATACCATCAATTCTATTACCATAAATTCTAGTCTTGTACACCATAGTTCAGCTTTGACACAGTACACTGAAATTGTAAACCTAATTGTAGTTGGTCATAGAAATCAATACCTGGATTCAGATATGTGGTTAATGAAGAAATATGATAGGAGCAGAATAGCCAGCCCCGAATTTTTAGTTCTACTGCACCCTCAGACCAAAGGGGCAGGCGATTCTGATCCCAGGATTCTTCCATCAGAACACAATGAGCTACTGTCTTTTTCCCCCTTATATTTCTCTCTTCTCCCAACCATATCTACCTCCCAAGTACAGGGATAAAGGAATGAGCCACCCATCTGTTTCTTTTTCAATTTGGTGTAGCATTGGGCCGCCATGAAATTATAGAGATCCATGTGATTATGTCTCCGAAGTCGTGGTATTGAAGGTGTGCTCCTCCATGTCCTGTCCTCTATGGCTAACTACTTCCTAGCTCCAAACTCTATTCTTAAAGCAAGTTTGATTTTTGTTTAGATATGTTATGGGTGTAGACAAGAATCATTTCAGTCTGCATTGTGAAATTGCCTGTGCACGCTCTGCACATTGCATGGAGGGAGAAAGACAGTTTGAACTTGTGCGCTGCAGGAACATTGCTGGGTGGTGTATTGGTGACATGGGTAAGCAACATTGAAATTTGTGTCTGACTGCGCAATGGTGTCTTTTGCCTTTGATTCCAGCCCTGAGGAAGTAGATGCAAGTGGATCTTTAGTTTGAGGACAGCCTGTTCTACAGAGAAGGTTCCAGGACAGCAGGGCCACAAAGGGAAACTCTGTCTCAAAGACCTAAATAAATAAATAAATAATAAATAAATATAGACAGTTAATGAAAAACTCTACTAGAAAACAACAAGATTAATATTAATAATTAGGAAGGAATTCACCAGTGCAGTTTCCTGAGCAAGGAATATGATGGCAGGAGCCAGACAGGGAAATTCTGTCTCAAAAAAAAAAAAAAAAAAAACCCAAATACCAAATAAGTTCCTATTTGTGCAGATCCCTGAAATGTCTAAGTCTGGAGTAAAATCCAGGGCCAAAGGAGGTGCTGGGCTTGCTATGTCTGTAAGTACACTGTAACTCTTGAGGAAGAGTTCTTGTCAATCAAGCCTCACTAGCCAATCAGGTACACTGAGCCAACCCACCAGTCTCAGTTGTGGAAGGAGACTTCCTGGAGCCATGCTGCAGGCTTGCTTTTATGTCAGAACAGGCACCAGAGGATTGACTGCTGCTCTGTGAATGCTGAGTGCTGCTGTGGGGAATGGAGGAGAACAGAAGCTGCAGCATGGTGAGTGACAGTGTTGGGAGGATGGGATGGGGAGTCATGAAAGTCTGTTTTGCAGGCACTGCAGGAGGAGGCTGAGCTGGAATGTGCTGCCACTTGCAATGTTCTCTTAGGCCCATTGTGATTCTCACAGCTTCCCCAACCAGGGTGCATCCCAGGGCTGCTTCAGAGGAAAGCATTTCTTTCTTTCTTTAATTTATTTATTTATTTTATATAACCAAGTCCATTTAAATGAAAACAAACATTTATAGACAATACTTGGGAATTTGGGCATCGTTTTTTCCAAACTACTTCCTGCTGGTAAGAGGCACTGTCATGGGGGATTCTAAGAAGATGCAGAAATCCTGGCTGTAGTCTGTAAGGCTGCTTTGTCCAGCTGTTTTTGAAAGACCAAAAAGTAAAGTTAAATGAAGGATTGTCTGACCTGGAAAGCTAACCAATATCTGTTCCTTGGAATTTGCTAGCTTCCTCTCACCAGGCCCTGAGAGGAAAAGAATTCACACTGCCTCTCCTTTCTGCACCTCCTTTCCTGTGAGTCAACAGGTGGTAAATAGGGTCCTTAGGAAACAAAGAGATAGCTGCTACTCTGGTTTGCCCAGACAAGATTAATTAGCACACCCTGAGGCTCTAAGGTCTGCTGACCCTAATAGCAGACCATCCGCCTCCAAGGGTCACCTACTCAGTGGACAGAGGGTCCCACCCCCTCCCTAAGCTAGTGGGTTTGCCTTTAAAAACACCTGGGCCCAGGGGAGGGGGCTTCTCCCTAGCCTGCATGCTGGAGGAGCCCGTTTGTGCAAACGTTTCCTGTTCATTAAAGCCTCTTGCATTTTGCAGCAGCTGGACTGGACATTGAGTTCTTGGGGTATCAACGGAACCTGGAAGACTCCTCATTCTGAGGGTCTTACAATTAATATTAATAATGAGGAAGGAATTGACCCGCACTATTTACTGAGTGAGTTCCAGGACAGCTGGGGCCACACAGCGAAATTCTGTCTCAAACAAACAAACAAACAAACAAAAAAAAAAACAAATAAGTTCCTGTTTGTACAGATCTCTGAAATTTCTAGTTCTGGAGAAGAAGCCAGGGCCAAAGGAGATGCTGGGCTTTCTGTGTCTTTAAGAACACTCTAACCTTTGAGAAAGAGTTCTTGTCACTCAAGCCTCACTAGCCAATCAGGGACACTTAGCCAACCCTCTAGACACAGACTATAAGGAGACTTCCTGAAACCATGTTGCAGGCTTGTTTTTTTATCAGAACAGGCACCAGAGGACTGATTGCTGTTCTGTGAGTGCTGCTGTGGGAAAATGTGAGGGGAGCATGGATGCCCACAGAAGCTGCAGCATGGTGAGTGAGGGAGTTGGGAAGGTGGGGTAGGGAGTCATGAAAGTCTGTTGGGCAGGCCCTCTAGGAGGAGGCTGGGCTGAATGTGTTGCCAAATTTAGTGTCCTGTTTAGCCCATTGTGGTTCTAGCAGCTCCCCCGACCAAGGTGCATCCTGTTAATTCTTCACCTAGTGGGCTACTTCTGTGGAAAGGATTTCTTTCTTTTTTGTTTTTTTTTTTTACATGTCCATCACAGTTCCCTCTCCCTCTCTCCCTGCAACCATCTTACACTCTACCCACAAATGCTAACCACCCTGCTCTCCCATCCGTCCACCACAATTCCACATGTCAGGCATTGCCATCCTTGTGGGGTCATGTAATTATGTCAAGTAATATGAAGTAGGGAATATTCCCCCGACCAGCGGGGCCTAGTTATTCATGGGCCGAGGTGGGCTAGAACCTGAAAATAATGGGAGAGAAAGAAGGAACAAGACCAAGCAATGCTTGTCAAGGTCTAACTTTATTAGGGACAAAGAGGTGTTTTTAAAGCAAAGCAGGGAGGAAATGGGGAGGTGTAGCTGTGCTGACTCTAGGGCTCTGATATTGTTCCAGGCCATAAATGTCTGTTTATCTCAGTTCCTGGCATCTTGGCTCATATCAGTTCCTGGGTTGAATGGAACAGACTGCTTTTTTTTTTTTTTTTTTTTTTTTTTTTTAACAGTTTTCTGTTTTACCAAGATAAGGTTCAATTAGAGTTTTAAGGTGTAAGTAATTTTGCAAGAGGATGTTACCCAAGGCCGGCTCCCAACATATCCCCCTATTTTATTAGTTTTTATGGAGAGTCTGTCTTAGGCTGCTCAGTGGGCTCCCACAATCGGGACCTTGGGGATGGGCTTGTCACTATGTGACGAATGGGTAGGACCTCTGTCTTAGGATACATAGGGTGCAACTGCCCTCAGCACTCAAGGACATAGTCAAAAATCAGGCAAGAAACTCAGTCAAGATGAGTGGGCTCCTCAGACACGGCCCTATGCTACCCCCGCGTTGAGGGACATACAGCCGAAGAGGAGGGTTTGCATCTGCTTTGTGGCACTGCGATACTCCTGTCATTGATGTCTCCATATCTGAGTGAACCAGGTCCTGTGTTGTTCGAGTCCTGTGAAATCAAGTCCTTGTCTAGGGAGATCAGAATTGGCATTGTCAGCATCCTCAACAGGTTCCTCAGAGGAGTCCTGTTCCTTTTCCAAAAGCTGATGGTAGTGTACAAGAATAGGTTTTTTTTGAGTATGGAATCAATTTGAGTTTTGATCAATTGAGTTAGTCTCTGGAATGCCCAAGGCCCAAAATTCAGCAGCAGCAATAATCCCACCAATGATCCCAGGAAAGAAGGAAGCAGGGTAGAAACCCAAGGGGAGGTGGAAAACCACTTTTTATACCAGGACTCTGCTTGTTCCCTCTGTCATTTACGTTCCTCAAGACTTTTCTGTACTCTATCTAAGATGTCTTCCACTAAGCCAGTCTTGTCAGCATAAAAGCAACATTCCTCTTTTAAGGCCACGCAAAAGCCACCCTGTTGCAAGAATAATAGATCAAGCCCTCTTCTATTCTGTAACACAACTTCTGCTAAAGATGTATGTGAATCCTTTAGATTTTTTAGCCCATATTATAATTCTTTAATATCTTTATCTACTGCCACTGTGAGTTGACTGAAATGGGAGTTAGTCTGTACTAGAGAGGCTGTTCCTGCCCCTACCCCAGCAGCTCCAAGACCTAGAATAAGAGCAAAGGTAATGGCAGTTACCGGTTCTCTTTTTACAAGGCTGAAAGTATCTCAACCCCAGAAGTTAAGGAAGGTTTCTGGATCATGTATAGTGAGTTGAGGTACCAACTGGACCAAGGAACAATAGTCTCATTTCATTAGATAAACATAAGTAGTCAATCCAGAGGAACAGGCAAGATAGATTCCATCTGGTGCTGTAACATAAATGTATTGTGAGGAAATTACGACCGTTTGGTTACATATTGGAATTAATGAGGAGGGAGGAATCATGTGAGGACCAAGAAGACAAAGACCCAGTCCTGATACTTGGACAATGGTTAGGCCTTGTTCTGTGGGGGAAGTAGGGCTCCATCTTAACTGGCTAGTATCATTAGTAAAGACAACATTATCAAAAACAGGAATCCCTTCGTAAAAGGGGAGACCTGGAGAAAAGCAAATCCAGCATTCTTGTAGTTCTGTATTATTGGTCAGATGGAGGGTATGAATAGTTGAATTGGCTAATGCAAGAATCAGTTCTGCAGAGGAAGGAGGTCCAGGGGGTAAGGTGGGTTGAAAAGTTCCTGTGACCTTCATGGGGGGAAGGGTAAGGTTTGGCAGAGGGTCTAACAGGAGGCCTAGGATGGACATTTCCCTTCTGGTGTAATTCAGGATTGGGGCCAAAGGCTGTTTTAGGGCTCGAGGGAAGAGATTTTTGTAGCAGTATTTTAAAGGTAAGGCCTATATCTTCTCCTGAAATATACAGGTGAAGACCCCATTGAGCCCCTCGAGTGGGCCAATTTTGTAATTGTTTTCCCCCATTGGTGAAAGAGATCAACAAAGGATTACACCTGTGACTGGAGCATTGTTGATTATAGGGAACAGGTCCTGAATTTAACTCATTAGAAGGGGGATTTAGGCGCTTAACCGTTATAAGATTCCCAACTAGAGGAGGGTTTCCAATACGTGTCCCCAGTGGTCTCACATCCCCAGGCAGTGCAAAAGTAATCTTGTTCAAAGCCATATTTGTCCTCTATAGATCGGTCTCCATGGGATCCAGGGCAGACATATATAGGTGCCATAGTAAGATAAGTCCTGGCCTGCCCATTAAAACATCCCGCTAGGGAAGTAGATCTAGTATTTGTATTGTCCGGTCTGGACCCGGGCAATAGCTAGGCGTTCCCCACCTGGTTTCAGAAGCTCCCTTAGCCAGGGCACGGAGATCAACAACTAAGAAATCAAAAGAGGGTTGGGGCCCAACATGTGAGGAGGTGTTGGCTACATCTCCGGCTTCATTGAAGATGATCCATGTATAGTTGTAGATACGATACTGGTTAGAGATGGCAGGAACTCCCAAGGACAGCAGGCTGCAGGCAGTCCAGAGAAACAGCATCTTTGTATCTGGAATTTAAACACAATTGGAATTTTTCTCAGGGTTTCCCCTGGGTGGGTTATATAATTTTAACAGGCATTCAGGCAGCCATCTGGCATTATTGGCCTGATTATCAAATATGCAGGTATGTCCTTTTCCCCAAATAAGAACTGGATCTGGTCCATGCCATTGGTTGGTAAGTGGATCTTTCCATAATGCCTGGGTATGATCGTGTGCTGTGGTCAGATGCCAAAAGCAATCAGCAGCTGACTTCCCAAATTTATCATAGGTAAGGAAATTAAGCACAAACAAGGCATGGTTTAGAAGATTTTTAGGATTATTTTTATCGGGGTACAATTTTTCTCCCCCAGAATACAGTTTATAAAGCATATTTTTAAGTGTCTGGTGTGTTCTTTCGACAACTCCTTGACCTTGAGGATTATAAGGAATGCCAGTAATATGTTTAATTTTTTTATTGGGCACAAAATGTTGAAATGCTATACTAGTATATCCAGACCCATTGCCTGTCTTTATAAATTTTTGGAACTCCCATGTAAACAAAACATTTTAAACAGTGACTTATCACATGTTTAGTGGCTTCTCCAGTTTGTGCAGTGGCCATTAAGGAGCCTGAATACATATAGACTGTCACATGTACATACTTTAATCTGTCAAATTTTGTAATATGAGTAACATCTATTTGCCATAAATGATTAGGAATCAGGCCTGAGGATTTATTCCTGTATTAGTTACTGGTAAATATTGTGGGCACATATCACAGTGTTTGACAATCTGTTGAGCAGTCTCTGTAGTTAAACCAAACACTTTTCTTAGACTATTCCTATTTTGATGATGACGCCACCTTCTTAGGGGAGGCTGGAAATGAATCCAATATATAAGGCCATTTTTGCAAAAACCAGAGGTGGGTGAAAAACTGGAGGAAAGTACAACTACAACAAGAAGCTGTTCACAATCTAGGTGGCAAAGATGGGCTTTTTCAATGCTTTTTAATAGAACTGGATGGCCTCTTTGGCCTTGGTGTAATTTGTCTGGGAGAGGTCTGAGCTGGATCCCCTGGAAGAATATCATATATTGGTCTAAGATCCCCTGTTTTAATGGAGAGAGAGGTGGATCCATTGAACATCTACCAAAAACTTTTGGCAATCGTGAAGAGTTTTTAAATTTGAACAATCAATTTGGAGTTTTTGAAGGTGGAGGACAGTCTGTTGGATTCGATGGCCTAAGTAGGTGTAAGGAAGTTTCTTTTGAATATTCTCTGGAGCCAAAATGAATCCATGAGCCTCCAGGAGCTCCTGACATTTAGCAAACACTTTAAGACATCTCTCCTCAGCAGGTGCTGCCAGCAGAATATCATCCATAAAATGGATAATGTAAAGATTAGAAAACATCTACCTGATGGGATCCAGGCAATCAGCCACATAAGCCTGGCATATTGTAGGACTTTAGCCATTCCTTGGGAGAGCACCACCCAATGAATGTGAAGGGTGTGTTCCCCATTAGAAATTGAATGGAAGGAAGGCTAAATGCAAATCTGGGGCTAACTTGGGAGTACAGCAGAAAGGAAAAGAAGCAATCCTTTAAATTAATAACAATTAGATGCAGGGAGGAAATGGGGAGGGGTAACTTTGCTGACTCTGGTGCTCTGGTACATAAATGTCTGTTTATCTCAGTTCCTGGGTTGAATGGAACAGACTGCTTTTTTTTTTTTTTTTTTTTTTTAGCAGTTTTCTGTTTTACCAAGATAAGTTTCAATTAAGAGTTTTAAGGTGTAATTAATTCTGCAAGAGGATGTGACTCACGGCCAGCTCCCAACAGAGTAGGACTTCTGTCTTGTCTTTAGGTTAAGGCAGTATGCTCCATGGGGGATGTGTCCAAGGTCCTTTTATGCACCAGGGATACATCCTGTTTACACTGTCTGAGGCCTCTTATAGTGCTCAGGCCTTCTGTCTGAGACCCATATTCAGGGAGTCTGAGTCAGTTCCATTCTGAATATCCAGCTATCAGTCTAGGGGTCCCTTAGCTCCTCCTTGTTCAGGTCAGCTGTCTCTATGTGTTTATGAAACCTGGTATTGTCCTCTCCCTCTTCATTGGATTCTAGTTTGACTCAGTGTTTAGTTATGGGTTTGATTCTGTTTTCAACAGGTACTAGATGAGGGCTCCATGATGGTGGATAAGTTAGTTGTTGATTTCACTATCTGGGAAGTGCATTATGGTAGCCTTTGTGTAAAGGATTTCCATCACAGAGCATTGTGTAGAAACTTTTTTGTAGTCAGGTCCATTATGCTATTGGAGCACAGGGATGGCAATTTACCAAACAAGAAGAGTTTCAGTTTGTCCAGCGCCTTCTAGAAGTTCTGCCCTTTACATCTAAAGTTTAGGGGTCAGATCAATGAGGAGTTATTATCTTTCTTTTTTTTTTTATCTATTGCCATCAAAATAGCTTTTCTTCTGTTTTTAAAACAAAATAAATAAAAGATCTTATTTTACATATATCCCAGTTCCCTCTTCCTCCCATCTTCCCATTCCCCCAAGACCTCCCCATCCTGTCCCCCATGCAGTACTCAGGGAGGCTGTCATCTTCCAGAAGGGATAATCAAAATCTGTCAAGGCATTTGAGCATTAGCCCAGGCTCTCCCCTTTGTTTCTAGGCTAAGGGAATATCCATATTTAGAGTTAATTTTGTGCATGCTTTAAATGACATTCCTTAATTCTTTTTTTGACAAAAAGTTGACTATATTTAACTCTTATTGTTCTTTTCCTTTTCTGTTCCTCTCCTTGTTTTTTCCCAAATATTGTATACCTGTCAATAACTGCATGTTTTTGTATATATAGATACCTAGTGTGTCAATATGTATACTATGTTTTTTGTAATCATCTTGGGATTCTGTTTCCCATTTGCATGAATCTTTGGAATCAAGTATCCTTGTATAAAGTGTCACAAATGTAGTTTGCATTGTATTTAATTCTTCCTTCTAATTTATCTTATATGGAATATGCACACTAATGCACCAAGTTCTCATTGATTATTTGTTTCTTTTCATTTATGTACTGTATTTTATTCTTGGTGTTTTCAATCTGGCAGACAGTTTTACTGTTTTGCCTAAGAAGTACTGTGGGTTTTCCTGGTGGCTTAGCACATACTGTACTTGGGGATGCACTGAGTTCAGAACCAAAACCCCAAAAATCTAGGCTCATTTCAACCTCAACTCCAGATGCAGGGTATCGGATTACCTATACTATGGTACGTAACAAGAAAACAATGCATATCTCTCTCAAACACAATCTGAATATACAAAAACTTGGAATGACCTTGTTTTCAAATCCTTGTTACTGAAACAACAATGAGAATAAACCAGTCACTTTGAGTGCATGATTCTAATAATGTATTTTTTTCGTTTTTAATGTCTTTTAAAATTTTTGTTTTTATATTACATACCAAACCCCAAGTTTCATCCCTTCCCATGTTCATCCCCAACCTCTCTCCCTTCTTTCCCCATTTCAATAGTCAGAGAAGATAAGACCCTCATTCAGGAGTCAACAAAGTCAGGCATACAAAGCTGAGCAAGGACCAAGCCACTATATCTTTCACCTAGACTGAGCAAGGTATCCCACTATAGGGTGTGGGCTCCAAAAACACAGTTCAAGCAACTGGGATGGGTCGTAGTTTCACTGGCAGGGTCCCCCAAACACATCAAGTCACCTGTGTTAACCATATTCAGAGGGTCTAATTTGGTGTTCTGAATATCTCTCAGCTGTCAGTCCATACTCTGTGATTTCCCTCTAGTGACAACAGATGAGGTGGTTATGTTGAAGTGGGATTTCCCCTCTTAGAAGAAGCACATCACTGTAGGGTCAGGCATTGATGTTTCTTATGTTCATAATACTGTCCAGTTTGTCAGACAACTCCCTGTGGCCTCTGAGTCATGCTGTAAGGACTCTAACCTCAAGGAATGCAGCAGCCTGTATGCTGTCTTGTCCCCTGCCATAATAATGATTAACTGAACCTCTGAGATTTTAAGTGTGACACTTCAATTAAAAGTTTTCTTTGTAAGTTTTGCCCAGGTTCATGGTGTCTCTTAACCATAATGAAAATCTAACCAAGAAGGATGTTTTTTTCCAGGGCCTGCAGTATTCTGTGATAGGCTCTGCCTATTGTACAATTTATTTCTGATGTGTTTTCAGTAGTGTTGTTCTGGTATCTTGCCTCTCCCTTTATGTCTGCTTATTGGCATTTCTTTCTCAGTACTACATGCTAATTAAAGGGCCAAGAAATGGTGCACGTGAACCTCCTATTCAGTTTCCTTCTAAATGGATTAGGTGCATGCATTATAATGTCCAGGCCATGAAATAAGTGTGCGAGGCTCCAGGCTTATATGAGTATATTGTCAAAGTTGTTTACATTTACAATGTGAGTAATATATTTCTTCATCACACATGTATGGGTTATTGTAGGATGCAGTGACCTATGATGATGTGCACATCCATTTCACTCAGGAGGAGTGGGCTTTGCTAAATCCTTCTCAGAAGTGTCTCTACACAGATGTGATGCACGACACCTATAGGAACCTCACTGCTATAGGTAAGACTGAATTTTTCTTCATGTTTTAAAATAAGGGACCAAATGTTTCTTGGTTATTGATACTAGTCTAAAATTTTGATTGAGGAAAGGGAAATGGGTGAATGAGGCATGGTTCTAAGGTTCATTAAAGTTATTAACTTAAATTTTGTGCAATTTACAATAATACATCATATATTTTCTGTTATTTCAGGGTATACTTGGGATGAACATAATATGGAAGAACATTGTCAAAATTCTAGTAGAAAGAGAAGGTAAATTTTCATGTTTAAATTTATTCAAATTTGGCTCTGAAAATATTTTAATGTATTCTGGAAATTTTATTGAAGAGAAACACATAAAAATTTTTTAAAAAATTAAGAAGAATAACAGTGAATATAAGCAGAGATTAAAGTATAGTGATTGTTCTCATTTTCTCACAAAACAGTGTATCACAGTGAAAGGTAGCTGTTTTGTGTTTGCAAGTTTTTAGTGTAAAAAGGGAAGGAAACAATGCCTTAACAGATACTACCCTTTGAATTTTAGCACCCGGAGATCTATGATGTAGATATGCCAGTCTGTTAAGTTTCATATTATTCAGATATTTTAAACAATATGCAAGTTGCATAGCGGATAATTATATGTCCAAGACCGTCTAAGAAAAAAGTCTATAGTAAATCAGGCATTACTTATATATTTGTGACTCTTGCATGTATATGCAAAGGGTCAGTTTATGAGTATCAAGAAGATTGTTGTGGAGAAACCTTAATCCCTATAACACATTTCTGTGAGGAAAAGAAATTCAAAGTGCATAAGTGCAGTATGGAAAGCTTTTCTTTGTTATTCGTACTTTAATAAGTATATAATATGTTGAGACAGGTAGTTGTGGCCCATGCTTTTAATTCCAGCATTAATGACAAAGATCAAGGTGGATCCCTTAAGTTTGTGACCAGCCTGGACTACAAAGCAAGTACCAAGCTAGCCTTGTCTACACAAAATATTCTATATCAGAAAACCTAGAGAAAAAAAGTAATATATAATACTCTAAATGCAAGCCATGTATATTTAGGATATGGAAATTAGCAACATACCTCTCTTAGGACTCTGAGAAGAAATGAAAGATATTTAGCAGTCCCCACTCTGATGATATTTGTTCAGTATGAAAGAAGTTTAAAATTTATCAGTATTCCAACATCATCTGAAAGATATCAACAAACTCAAAACTGAAGTAAATCCCTATGAACATTGAAATGTGTGAATGCTTCAATTTGTACTTGTATATTTGGCCAATGAAGCATAATTTATAATATAGAAAAAGTAATAAATGCAATAAATATGGAAAAGCTCTGAGTTGGTTCAGTCCTTTTCAATTCTTTGAGAAATCTCATTAAATATATGCCATAAATGTGGTCTATGAAACAAAGGCTTTTACTCTGAATTACAGGTATCTTCAAAGAAAATAAAACAACACCTCATAGCGAAACATTATATATGTAAAACTCAAGATCTGATTCTTGTTTACAATTGGCCAAGTTATAAATTTATTTTATACATGTACTTAATTTCTTTCGTATCATGCATGTGGTAAAGTTTTACCTATGCTAATTATCTTTACAGGAATGAAAGAAGCCATAAGGGAGCGAATCCTGTGAATATATGCAATGAGTGTGTGAAAACCTTTGTATGTTACAGACATCTTCAAAGACATGTAAATATTTATACTGGAGGAAAACCATACAGAAGTATTCAGTATGGTGAAGTCTTTGCATGCAACACAGTAGAGAAAACCTATGAATGTAGTCAATGTGGTAAAACATTTGTAAGACATACTATTTTTAAAAGACTTAGAACACATACAGGAGAGAAAACACAAGACTGTAATCAATGTGGTAAAGTCTTTTTACTATGCAATCATCTCAAAAAACATGAAAGAACACATACTGGAGAGAAACCTTATGAATGTAATCAATGTGGTAAAGCATTTGCAAGTAATGATCATCTTAAAAGTCATATAAGAACACATACTGGAAAGAAACCATATGAATGCAATCAAGGTGGTATAACATTTGCAAGTAATGGTCATCTTAAAAGACATTTAAGAACACATACTGGAGAGAAACCCTATGAATGTAATCAATGTGGTAGAGCGTTTTCATGTGTCAGCAGTCTCCATTATCATCATAGAACACATACTGGAGAGAAACCATATGTATATAATCAATGTGGTAAAGCATTTGCAAGTAATGTTCTTCTTAAAAATCATATAAGAAAACATACTGGAGAGAAACCCTATGAATGTAATCAATGTGGTAAAGCATTTGCAAGTAATGGTCAGCTTAAAAGTCATATAAGAACACATACTGGAGAGAAACCCTATGAATGTAATCAATGTGGTAAAGCATTTGCAAGTAATGGTCAGCTTAAAATTCATATAAGATCACATACTGGAGAGAAACCCTATGAATGTAATCAATGTGGTAAAGCATTTGCAAGTAATGATCATCTTAAAAGTCATATAAGAACACATACTGGAGAGAAACCCTATGAATGTAATCAATGTGGTAAAGCATTTGCACGTAATGGTTATCTTAAAAGTCATATAAGAACACATACTGGAGAGAAACCCTATGAATGTAATCAATGTGGAAGAGCATTTTCATGTGTCAGTATTCTCCATTCTCACCACAGAACACATACTGGAGAGAAACCCTATGTATGTAATCAATGTGGTAAAGCATTTGCAAGTAATTGTCATCTTAAAAGTCATATAAGATCACATACTGGAGAGAAACCCTATGAATGTAATCAATGTGGTAAAGCATTTGCAAGTAATGGTCAGCTTAAAAGATAGGGGGGGGGTGGAGCACATATAAGAACACATACTGGAGAGCAACCCTATGAATGTAATCAATGTGGTAAAGTATTTGCAGTGAATGGTAATCTTAAAAGACATATAAGAACACATACTAGAGACTAACCCTATGTATATTATCGATGTAGATAGATAGAATTTTTCCTGTGTCAGTACTCTCCATTCTCATCATAGAACACATACTGGAGAGAAACCCTATGTATGTAACCAGTGTGGTAAAGCATTTTTACAATGCAGCCATCTGGTATGTCATAAAAGAATACATACTAGAGAGAGACCTTATGAATGTAATCAATGTAGTAAAGCTTTCACAACACATGGTGAGCTTAAATGTCATATAAGAACACATACTGGAGAGAAACACTGTGAATGTAAACAATGTGGTAGAGCATTTTCACAGGTCAGTACTCTCCAGTCTCATCATAGAACACATACTGGAGAGAAATATTATGAATGCCATCAATGTGGTAAAGCCTTTGCACATCCCAGCACGCTCTTAATTCATAGAAGAATGCATACATGAAAGACATTTAATGAATCCCATATGGTGAAGCCTCTACATGTATCATTACTCTTTATAATAAAAACTATCATATTGCATAGAAAGCCTGTACATGTACTCATTGCTGTAAAGTAGTGCACTTTGCTTATCAAAATATTCTTCGTGGGCCTAAGAAAACACTTATGGAAAGTAATCTTACAGAAATGATGTTGCATGACCTTCAGCCAACACACATTGAGTTACATACATTTCTGGAGAAAATTATCTGATAAGTGTGAATAATCATTTCAAGCATTACAATGCCTCAGTTTTGTTCTCACATACAAACACATGTGGACAAAAGGCCTAAGAATTCCTTGATAAGGGAACCCTGTTTCATCCTATTTGTCTTTACATAAAATCATTTCAGAAGTATTGTTTTCTCTAAGCCCAATCCTTCATGCTTGCTTTCTTTTACATGAAGCAATTCATGTTGTAGGAAAACTTTGAAGACTTTAAGACCTTCAACACATGGGTTACAGGAATGAGGGCTCATAAGAGAAAATATTCACATAAGGAAATCTGTTTTGAGATTTGATTTAATTTTAAGTATGTGATGTTAGTGTGTAAGTTTGTGACTGTTCCTGGTTTCCTCAAAAGAAGGTTATACCCTTGATTATTCCTGTAGGAGTAAGTACAGTATGTTCAGAGAAAACTGACATAGCTAATGGCAATTAACTTTTCATAATTTTGGTCATCCGTATCTCTAACCCTGTACATATTTTAAATCCTTTTTTATCATCTATATATCAGGTAATTGGAAAGATATCATGGAAGAGAAAACCCACATCATGTAAACAATTTTGTGACATTCAAAGTTCTTACCTGAATTTTAAATTTTCTTTTAGTTTTTGTGTTGATCCCATGGCGTGTCTGGAACTCCTGCCTATAAGGTAGCCTAATGGACTATCTTAGTTTATGTGGTGGCTGAGATTGCTGGGTCTTGATTACAGGTACCAACTACCCAAGTTTAAAATGAACTTTTTAAAGACAGGATGACAATTGACATATACATGTCAGGGTTAGCGATTGATGTTTTTCTTCAAGAATTTAGAGGATTCCCCTGTGTTGTGTGTGTATGTATTTTACATAAGTTTTGTTGTTGTTTAAAGGTGCCCTTGCATTTTTTTTCTGTTGGAAAAACCTCCCCCAATTGAAATACCTTTACATTTTCAAAATATTTAGGTTACAACCTGCTAAACTCTGGTGTCTATGAATAGTTATCAAAGATAATAATGTTTTGATTTATTCTGTTTTGCTTTGCAGTTTTTGTGCCTGTCTGTGGGTGCTTTCCCTCTGTACACAAGACATTTCATGTAGTGAACATTGATCTTGAGCTCTCTATTAGCAAAAGAGTGCCTTGCCAGCCTGATTATCCTGCCTCAACCCCTAAGTCCTAACTGCTGATATCTAGTGTGTCAGTGTGCCTATCATGTTTTCTTGTTTTTTGATTTTGTTTTTTGTTTTTGTTTTTGTCTTTTTTTTTTTGAGAGTCTTTCTATGTTGCTTATACTTGCCTCAATTAATGGATCCAACAAACGCAACAAAACTACAGGAGTTTATTGGGAAAGGGAATGAAGGAAAGGGTAGGTGTTAACCAATTGGGGGCAGAAATAGAGAGAGAAAACTGGCAGGACTTGCTTGCTTTGAAAGAATCTCTGAGGGCTAGAACCCTCATGCCCCTACTCAGGAAAGGCAGCCCCCCAAAATCACTCACTAGAAGCAGTCTTGATGTAAAAGTATGATGTCTTTTACATTCCAGTGCACTGAGGTCCATAACCATATTCCATGTGGGGTAGAGGACTGGGAACCTTGGGTAAAGTGTTCAGACAGCATTTATAGAGTTACAACAAAGCCTGTGCATCACAAACTAATCATCTCATAGCATCCAATGTGGAACAATCAATTTGAACGATCCATGCCCGTGCTTTGCCCAGGAAGTCTGCTTTCGCTAGGGCTTCTGGGTAGTGTGGCACAGCTCATTTCCTGTTCTCATTCACTCACAGGTGCTGTCATAAACCACCCTGTTATAAACAGTCAAGAATGACCTTTTGCCTACTCACTGCTAGGGAGCAGAGTCTAGGGAGAATTACGCTAAATTTTTCTGTCCTTACATTACCCACTTCTCTGGTTAAGTTCTAATCTTAGAACTGGGAGGACTAAAAGGCCATAATTTGGACCCCATTTATTCGCTCCCTAACAAGAGTAACAGTGAGCAACAAGATAGGAATAAAATGAGCAGTTGTAAGAAGCTGTCCTTGGGCCCCATAAAATTTGAGTGGCATGGGGTGGGTCCAGGGAAGAGGACATATTCTGGAATGGCCACAAAGTGGGCCCATTCACCAAGTCTCAAGGTTGCTGTGCAGTGACATTTAACGTGGACTGAATCTCCTCCAATTTGGAAGTGATGTGGAACTATCAGAAATTTCCTTCTGCCAAGTAGGCCACCCAGAGCTGCTTTTACACTTGTATTCTCACCCATTTGAGCACCTTAAACCTAGTAAACAAAGGCTTGGAAAAACAGCACATTAGCACTATGTACAGAGGTAATTTTCATCAGTGGAGGTTCCCACTCCCATAGAGTCAATTATAGGAGGTCAGCCCAAACAGGCCAGGGGTGTTTCTAACCCTGAAAAGCACAAAGGTTAGGAGAGCTATTCAGTCATTAATGGCAGTCTCTGCAATCAATTTAGTGAAGGTCTCTTTTATCCTGTTTACCTGCCCTGAGCTTTGGGGTCTGTATGCACAATGTAACTTTCAATTAACCCCATCTGTCTTGGCCATTCCCTGACTTACCTGAGCAACAGTACGTTTTTAGCCACCATGGTTGATGTCTCCTTTTTGGTAGGGTAAGCTTTTACCCATCCTGAAAATGTGTCTATAAAATTAATGAGTACTTGTTATTATATTTGGCAGGCTTTACCTCCGTGAAGTCCATTCCCAGAGCCTGGATGGCTTCCCCTCAGTCTCTTCCCAGGAGCCATTCTTGCAGGGTTAGCATTAACCAGCTGACAAGGCACACAATGTTTTACTACTGAATCGGCCACCCCAAATAGTCTCAGAATATGACAAGGGGATGTTCTCTGCAGATGTTTAGCCCCTAGGTGGGTTAGATGATGTATCTGCTGGATGTACTCTAACCCTTCTGAGTAGGGTAAAGATTTTTTTCATCTCAGGTATAGCAAGTCCCCTTTGTTTACAGACAGCCCTGTGCATATGTCCTGTTATAAAAGCATAACTGCTGCCCATGTGGATGTTTACATATTTTTTCTTTGGCCAGCTGCAAGGCCTGTGTTAAGGCCATGAGCTCAGCTTCTCATGCTGAGGTTTCTTCTGGCATGCTTCTGTCCCAAACAGTGCGGGTTTTATTTACACCACTGCCACAGCCACCCCCCCCCCTTTTTTTTAACCTTTTACAAGGTACCTGCTCCCATTGGTGAACAAGATCAGTGCTTCCCCGACCAGAGGGAAATACGTAAGATCTTTGCAAACTCCAGTCTCTTTAACCAGCAGTTGATGTCAGTCACAAATCACTAGTTCATCAGTCTCCTCAGGCAGTAGAGTGTCAGGGTTGAGGGAGGCTGGTGGAGTGAAAGTTATCCTCGTGGTGAGAAGCAGGCTTTGGTAGTGGGTCATGCGAGCATTTGTCATCCACTTACTGGAGGAAGGTCACCTGGGGGAGTTGGATCCCGAAGCTGGCTAGATCTTTATGAAGGGCCTTATCAAGGATGGTCAAGGAGTTTCTCAACCCTTGTGGTAGTCAGGTCCAAGTGAGCTGTCCAGTTTTGCCCATGTTAGGGTTCCTCCATATAAAGGCAAAAAGCGGTTAGCTGGTAGGATGTAACCTCAGGCAGAAGAAGGCAATTTTTAGATCTAATACAATGTACCAGCTCTGTTTAGGTGGGAGGGCACTCAGGAGGATATAAGGGTTTGGGACAGTTGGATGTATGTTCTGTGTCCTTTTATTGACCTCTTTCTCAAGTCCTGCACTGGCCGATAATCATTGGTACTAGGCTTTTTAACTGGCAGCAAGGGAGTGTTCCAGGGAGATTGAATAGGACCCAGGACACCTTGCTGAATCCACCTCTGGATGTGGGGTCCAATTTTTTTTCTGGGCCTCTCATGGGGAACTGTTTAATTGCCACTGGTGTAGCATTAGCATTCAGCTGAATAACCTGTGGAGGTACTTGCTTTGCCAGACCCATTCCAGATATTTCAGTCCAAGCTAAGGGAGTGTGGGCCAATTATCAGTCCATATTGGAGGTTCCATCTCCATCTGAAAAGTTGAGGTCAAGCCCTGGCTCCTTCTGGATTTTGTATTTATCTTTTAGCCTAACAGTAAGGACCTGTAATTGATTTCCCTGTTTTTCAGAAACTGATGGTTGTTTAGAGTCAAAATGAATCTGGGCTCCTGCTTTTGACAGGATGTCTCATTTTAACAGAGGGTAAGGGCATCCTGGGATATCTAGGAACAAGTGAGATACCCAGCCAACACCAAGGTTCACTGTTCTTCGAGTAGTCCATGCATTTGCCCTGTGGCCCATTACAATAGGCACATTGGTCCTGTTGCCCAGGTTTCCTGACTGTCTAGGGCCTACTCTACATTCTTTCAATTACTATGGCCAAGATTTTAGTCAAATTTTGTCGTGTCTTCTATCATGCCTGTTCTCCCTCTAAAGGCTAGAGTTCTCAAAGCTCTCTGTGCTTCTGAGGTAGGGCCAAAGTGACTAAACCACCTGAAGGCCTCCATGAGCCTTTCAACAAAAACTGAGGGAAATTCGGTTGGTCCCTGAATCACTTCTCTCACCTTAGCCAAATTGGTGTCCTGTCTCACAGCACCTCGGATACCTGCCATCAGAGCCTGGCAATAGACTTTCAAGCGTTCACTACCTTCGGGGGCGTTAAAGTCCCAAATGGGGCCCGCCAAGGGAAATCCTGCATTGATCTTATTCTGCAGCTGCATGGGCCACCCGCTGGCCCCAGGAACATTTTTTTTAACCTCTAATAGAATTCTCTCCTGCTCCTTGGTCATGAACGAACAGCATCTGCACTAGGCTGTTGACTGCTGAGGAAACATAAGAGACTCTACCAACCCTGTGGGTCATTTGAGACAGGGGGGTGGTTAGTTTTTAATTACAAAGACCTAGTTTCCCAACTATAAAGACCTTAGATACAGCACTGGAGGCTGTAATCTGGCTACCCAACACTGGGGGAGCCAAACAGTCACAGAAGCAGGGTCATAACCCTGTCCATCCATTCTGGCATGGCTCTGCCCCTGCCACCCAGGCCCACAGCCTCTTGGCAGCAGCTCATGTGAAGGTAACCTGTGGAAAGCAGAGAAGATTGACTCCAGGACATGGAAGGAACCTGAGCATTAGAGAGGCCTATGACCTGGAAAGGTTCCATAAAAGAAGACGCAGGACCCAGAGAAGAGTTGTGTGGAGTGACAGTCAAGTGCTGAGGAGAAATCACCAGGGAAGGAAGAGGAGAGTGAGAGAGTAGGAACAGGGCCAGGTTGTCTAGGGAGAGGGAGAATCCAATAAATCAATTGTTATTATTAGGTAGCACATACTTCTATGTGTGCTATTATTTCCCACGTTAATACAAAACATTTGTGTTATATTAAAAAAAAAAAGTTATACTAGCTTGAAGTGTGGAACTACTTTGGATTTCATTGCTCAGATTTAATATCGATTTATGTCAGAAGCTGTCTTTTTGAGGGTGTAATCAAGTGACCTCTGAGTCATTTGCTGAGTCACAGATTATAGATGAGAGAAAGACTAGTTAATACACTTAGGAGACAGAAACCCAAGATAGTCATCAGGGGAGAAGATTCAGTCTATACTAAATGTCTACTTTATTTCATACTTCCAACTTAAGTAATCAACCAAAGGAGGGGTCAATATCAGAGAACTCTTATTATTATGTATAAAGGGCAAATTTCTCTCTGACTTCAGGAGGCATTGATGGGAGATGTCATTCTGTATATGTTTCTCATACTGGTTAATAATAAAGCACTTTTGGCCAATAGGAAAGGAAGATAGGAGGGACTAGGAGACAAGGAGGAAAGAGGAAGTAGTAAGGAGGAGTCAGCATGGAGAGACCAGGGAGACCAGACGCTTGCCTCACTCCCTGGTAAGGAGACCACAACCAGGATTTCTGTGTCTTCCTAGGATTCCCCCATGACAGTGCCCTTTACCAGCAGAAAGTAGTTTGGAATGAACGATGCCCAAATTCCCAAATATTGTTTATAAATGTCTGTTTTCATTTAAATGGACTTGGTTATAAATGGTTAATGATCACAACCAATTCTTTTTAAAGGCAAAAAGGGGATTATGGTATAGATATGAATACTTCGTTTTGTAATGGATTTTCATTTATTGCTACAATTTAAGATCAATTTTGTGATATGTATTTTTCTCCTCTTGTTTAAGTATTGTTTAGAAATGTAATGTATAATTCAATACAGATTATAGATAGTACCTATGATAGTCAGATCTTATAGTTAAGTTAGTTAAGATTTCTAGATATACAGACATGTACTTAAGAGGAATATGTATTCTTCAAACGTTTCAAAGGCCTACAGAATATGGCATTTAAAATGGTGTAGGGTTTTTCTTGACAATGAGACATAAATGCTCCTGGCAACACCACCTGCATCAGAAAGGAAAATGGACATTAAAGAAACAAACTCCTTATGAAGTTTACTTCCAATATCACAAGACTAGCCATTTGGACAAGATAATGCTCTTGTCTGAACTGTTTGACTTTATGCTGTATAAACTGGACATGCAGGATCCACAGAAAAGTGACTGTTGATACAAGATAGACATTGCTACAGAGTTCCTGCTTCATCGAAGAGTCTGCCAGACAGTCTACAGGATACAGAGAAAAATGATGGACAAACTGCCAATACAAGAAGACAGTTTAAAGTTTCCTGCTTTACTGAAGAGTCTGCCAGACACACTATGGCCTATGGGCTGAAGATGAAAAATTACAAAAGAACTTTGGGTGACCAGGCAGTGAGTTGTCTATGTCATTTCTAGAGTTTATATACTATCCTTCTGTGGTCTGTGATGGAGTTGCAGACAGATAGTTATGGTTATAGTTTTCCTTAGTTAAGCTTAAAGATAAGTTACCTATATGATTTTAGACTCACAAATATAGGATAGACGATAGAATAGTTTCTTTTAATCTTACTAAATGTTAATGGACTAAATATTGTTAACTGTGATTCTTATTTGATAACTGTTATGTGATATATTTTGCTATGTTAAGGTTAAAACCCTTCTTTTTATTTAGACAGAAAAGAGGAGATGATGGGAGATGTCATTCTGTATATGTTTCTCATACTGGTTAATGAATAAAGCACTGTCGGCCAATAGGAAAGGAAGATAGGAGGGACTAGGAGACAAGGAGGAAAGAGGAAATAGTAAGGAGGAGTCAGCATGGAGAGACCAGGGAGACCAGATGCTTGCCTCACTCCCCGGTAAGGAGACCACGTGGAAATACGCAGAAATGGGTTAATACTTAAGACAGAGATAGCCGATAAGAAACAAGTAACCGGGCCAACAGCATTGTATCAAATACAAAGTCTCTGTGTATTATTTGGGGCTGGCGTGGGCCAGTCTCTGGAGTTTTTTCCTAATATCTGTGGCCCAATTTCCCCATGAAGACCAGAGCCACCGAAGCTCTCTGGGCTTCTGAAGTAGGGTTAAAAAGTGCTCTCTTTACCTTAGCCAAATTGGTGGGCCGTCTCGTAGCACCTCGGAGACCTGCCACCAGAGCCTGGCAATAGATGTTTGAGCTCTCCCTACCTTTAGCAGTGTTGAAGTCCCAACTGGGGCGAGTCAAAAGAAATCCCAAGTCAATCTTGTTTCTTTTTTTTTCAGCTGTGCTGGCCGCCCATCAGCTCCAGGGATATTTTTCTAGCCTCGAGCAGAAACTGTTGATAATCATCTCAAATAGCCTAGAGAGAGAACATAAGGAACTCCAAAAAGGGGGTGGTTAGTTTTCCAATTACAAAGATCTGGGGAGAAGGGTCAGCCCTAGAGGCTGATGTTGGGAACCGAACATATGTGGTGGCGGGGTCATAAGTCATAACCCTGTCCCTCCATTCCGACATGCCTCTGCCCAGGCTGCGCCCGGCCCATGGCTGTTCAGCCATTCTGTTGAAGCTCAGCCCCAGTGGCTCTGGCTGCCCTGCCACATTCCTGAGAGCAGGGGACGAGTGTGCTCATAGCTGGGTCTCCGGCCCTGTTCTCCTGCGAATCTAAAGTCAAACTTACGTGGGGTAGTTAGTTTTTGACCCATGGGGAGAGTAGAAATGGACACAAACAGTAGGAACAGAAAGGACACAAAAACACAGAACAATCCGACAAAGAGGACAAATCCGCGCGGTAGAAAAACGGCGCCCAAACCAAAGTTACAAAGTGGGAGGGAAGCAAATCCAGAGGCCGGCCATGCCCTGGAGAAGAGAAACTTTGTCTCCTTCCCTCCTCCAAACAACCCGGACTTTCGTCCAGGGCGGGACCAAGGGTCTCAGGACACATCTGTCTCCCCCTGTGGTCCTATACAAGTCCTGTGCAGTCCAGGCACAGGCACAGATTCAAATACTCGAGTCAAAAACACATAACATACAAGTTCTGTGCAGGCTAAGCACAGATTCACTAGAGTCAAAACACGTAACACCAGACGCATCAGATATACATCAAACATATAGGTTGCAAGCTCTTTCCTACCTCCAACTGGCAATAGAATTGGGTCTGGGGGGTCGACCAAATCCAGGACCAGCCCCCAAAATGTAAGACCCTCAGAATGAGGAGTCTTCCAGGTTCGGTCGATACCCCAAGAACTCAATGTCCAGTTGCTGCAAAATGCAAGAGGCTTTAATGAACAGGAAATGTTTGCACAAATGGGCTCCTCCAGCACGCAGGCTAGGGAGAAGCCCCCTCCCCCGGGCACAGTTGTTTTTAATGGCAACCCCACAAGCTTAGGGAGGGGGTGGGACCCTCTGTCCATTGAGTACTAGGTGACCCTTGGAGGCCGGATGGTCTGCTATTAGGGTCAGAAGACCTTAGGGCTTCAGGTGTGCTAATTAATCTTGTCTGGGCAAACCAGAGTTACAGCTATCTCTTGACCCTATTTACCACCTGTTGACTCACAGGAAAGGAGGAGCAGTGTGAATTCTTCTTATCTCAGGGTCTTGTGAGAGGAAGCTAGCAAATTCCAAGGAACAGATATTGGTTTTCAGGTTAGTCCATCATTAATATTACTTTTTAGGTCTTTCAGGAGGACAGGGTGGAAGTCCTAAAAAGATTCCTGGCATTTGCCCAAGATGTAAAAAGGGAAGGCATTGGAGGAGTGAGTGTCATTCCAAGTTCTCCAAAAATGGGACTCAAATTGAAGGAAGTCCTAAGGAGGAATCAAAAACCTAGTAAAGGGGTAGCCTCTCAGCCCCCCAAACAAAGAGTGGAAGAGAATGGATGGGAAAGAGGGCAAATGAAAAGAATAAGAAAAAGAGAGAAAAAAATGGAAGACACAGCATGGCAAGGCAAGTCAAGGAAAGACAAATGAAGGTAATGGAAATAAAGGGGGAAGTGAAAGGATGAAAATGGCAGGAAATGTAAGGAAATTAAAGGAATTGTAAGGCAATGCAACAATAAAAAAATGGTAAGCAAGGCAAGTAAAAGCAAGGAAAAAGAAGGGTCATGAAGGCAAAGGAAGGGATTGGAAGGCAAGACGATATAAGTCAAAGAAGGTAATGGAAGGAAAGGGGAATAAAAAGGCAAGGCAAAGTTATAAATGGGAAGGCAAGAGTAGGAAAGGGAGTCAGCATGATAAAGTTAGGCAATATCATTAAAGGGAAGAGTAAAAAAGGGGAGGGAAAGAAACAAAAGGCAATGCAAAGGAAGAAAAGGAAAAGAGAGACCCAGGCAACCTCTCTGCAAGGAAAGAGGCTGACCCTGAGGAAGAGGTGGCCAAATATGAGCTGGACTATTATCATGACTTCCCTAACATTGCTCCTTCCTCTGCTTGGCAAATGCAGCAGGTCATTCTGCCTAGCCACTCCTCAAGGAGAACTCCAAACCCTACTGCCCTACTGCCCTACTGCCATCCCCCAATGCTGCTCCAGGGTTTAGGGAAGCAAAGATTTTGCCCTGCATATGCACCAGGTCAGCAGGAACTGTCAGTGCCAAGAACTCAGTTGCTACAATGGTGGTTATGTACTTTTCAAGCAGCTAGAGTCACAGATAAACTGCAGGGGGCAAACCCAGGCCCAGAGAGCAAAGGCAGGACGGAACCTAGAGGCCTGCAGTCTTAGGAGCTGCTGTGTATGGAAAAATTAATGCAGCCTGTCAGAAACTTGTGAATTTATTGAAATTTGTTCAGCTTTTGGATGCTCATAGTTCAAAGGTTATCTATAACAGCTACATTGCAAGAGATTTCAATTAAGGATGTTTTATTTCAACAAACTAATATTGGTCTAAAGAAAAGGAGAGCTAAAATATTAATGTATGCTCTGTATGTATGGTGTGGCCACACAGGTGAGTGTCTGAGTGTCTGAAGTGTGATTGTGAATATGTGAATGTGTGAATCCCAACAATAGGTACTACTTGAATTGCTTGAGATTAAGAGAGAGAGAGAGAGAGAGAGAGAGATCAAGATTGGAGATCTGCATCACCCATGACTATCTTGCAGAGTGAAACAGTAGGAAATAGTCATGGCCAAAACGGCCTGAGTGCCAGGGAAATCTATATGGATGGCTCAAAAGAGTTTAACAGAGGAGGGAACACATAAATCTTCCTGACTTTTGGTGGTTATAAAAGAAATTGAAAGAATAGAGGTTAATGTAAGGTTTGAGAGAAGCTATCGAAAGGAGGCCTCAATGAAGATGCAAATGAGACCTTGTCAGCTATTTAGAAAAAGCCTCAGGGAACTGCGGCCCTGTTAGACCCCCCCCACACACACACACCTAGAAAGATGTGACATCATCTCATAACTTGATTACTTAGCTATTGAAATAGATCATTACATCAGCCATAGATTCATGAATTTGGTGCCATCTTTTCAGAGTTAATATAAAGTGCCAACTAATTAATTATTAATTTAAGTTTTTAAATAAATCATTATTCCAGGAAGAGAATGGTCTGACTTCTGCCTGTGGGGTTTAAGTGTGCACCACCATGTCATTAATCAATTATTTTTCATTACATATTACTTATTTAAATCAATGAAGATGTTGTCTTTCATGACTGGAGTCTGGACATTCCTCTCTGTGAGTTAATCGTGCGGTATTACATAAGTATTACTTCCTTGAAAGTCACTGGAGTTTGGTTACATCTTATGAAAGTGAAGTATGCAGGACTATCTAATTATTTCCTTATTTGATTACGTAAATAATGATTTTGTCATCCATTATGGTTTTGGCCACTGTGCGATTGACACAGTAGGAGATTGGTACCAGAAGCAGTGCCCAGAGAATGAGGGACACTTGGTTATCCAGTGATTACTGATTATGTAACAATAGATTTTGAAGGATGGAATGACTAAACGACTTTTAAAAAAAAACTGTATTATTTCTGCATCATCAGGTTCTGAGAGGTTGCAACAGAACTGACCCATGAAGGATACAGTCAACACCGGCTTTCAAACTTGAATAATTTAATAATCTCATGATCGGAGATTCTTAGCGAATGAACTCTGTCGGGCTGATAACATGAGCCACCACCAACTCAAAATAACTCTACATAACCATATTAGAAAATGGGATACAGGACTTAATAGAGAATTATTATCGAGAACTCAAAAGTGACTGAAAGAGACATAAGACAGTGCTCAAAATCCTTAGTCATCAGCCAAATGCAAATAAAAACAACTCTGAGAAACCATGAGATCAAGTTGCTCTAAAGATAAGGCAGTGAGGAGAATTTATTTATTTTTTTCCCAGTAAATAGAATAGGATTATGGTAGAGGCAATAAATGGTATTATTTCCATTCTGCAAATGAGACAATTGAAGCATAGAAAATAGGTTTAAATACTCATCAGTGTACTTGATTGGCATAATGATTCTTTAGTTTTCATGCTTAAATCACTATAGGCATGATGTAGCTTGAGAGACAGGTAAATAGGTATAACTCAGAAAAAAGAGGCCTGCTTTGTTTTTGAGAAAATCAGTGAGGCTATAGGTTAGTCCATCGGTGGGTATGCTAATTTTAGCATGTGGGAAGTGCACTAGAATGTGACAGAATGTTGGATGATAAATGTTGCCTGGCAACCCTGCTTGCATTCTGTATCCTGTTATCGTGGGCCAAGGACCAGAAAGCAGCTTCGATGAAGTGTTATCATGGGACATTACAATCTCCCAAGGCAATGATCTCCTGAAATTTTAAAGACAGCATATGATTTGCCTCACCAAGTCATAGCCAAAACTCTGGGGGTTTGCCTACAGCTTTTACTGGTTACCCAATTCAAGATTACCTAATATCAGAGAACATATCTCTGGAGAAAGAGTTCATAGACTTCTGTTTATGAATGCTCTCTCTCCTAAGAAGAAAAAGATATGGATTAAAAGATAATAAGACTCACAAATATTCATCAAAAGGTGAGTTTTCCATTGTTAACTTCCTTCAGGAAGGTGGTAATCCATTTGTTAGAGTAGACTGAGGTATAATTGGATTGTAGTCCATCTGTATTGAGGCAGCCGTCCAACATTAAATATGTGATATCTTCTAAAACCCTGCATACAAAATGGCATGTCTGCATTTACTCATTTTACTAATAAACTCTGTGATCACATAGGGGATGAAATGGGGACTTTCACACACAATAGTGTGGGAGTCAAGTGAGAAAAAATTGTGTCGAGTATGGCAGAGCATTTCATCCTCTGATCACGTTATAATTTAATTATGAAAATAGGACTATAGATAATCCAAGGTCAGTGGATTATGTTTCCACAATATGGGAGTCAAGTATTTTAGACCATCTACATATTAATTATGTAAGTAAAATATTTAAATTAATCGTGACATCAATATTCATGAGTCTCGTTAATCCACGTTAAGGAAGTGGATGATGTTACATCAACTCTTTGATTATTTAGTTAGATAAAACAATGGTTATATTATCCATGACAACTGGAGTTTGGTGCCACAGATCATTTAATTACATAATTATATTATTTAAATTGACACTTCTTGTTTAGATAAAAGATAATATTATGGACCATAAGTACCTTTTGGAGTGAGATTTTGGGAGTTGATGTTGTAACATCATCTCATTGATTGATTATTTAGATATTTAAATAGATCATTACATCAGCTCTAGCTTTATGACTTTGGTGCCATCTTGTCAGAGTTAATATAAAATGCCAAATAATTAATTATCAATTTAATTTTTTGAATAAATCATTATTCCACGAAGAGTTCAGATCGACTTCTCCATGTGGGATTTAAGTATGCACCATCATGTCATTATTCCCTTATTTCTCATTATATATTAATTATTGAAATCGATGAACATGTTGTCCTTCATGAGTGGAGTCTGGCCATTCCTCCCTGGGAGATAATCATGTGACATTATTTAATTTTCTAAGTATTACTTCCTTGACAATCACTGGAGTTTGGTTCCATCATATGAAAGTTAAGTATACAGGACTATTTAATTATTGACTTACTGGATTAGGTAAAGAATGATGGTGTCATCCGTTATGGGTTTGGCTGCTGTGCGATTGACACAGTAGGAGATTGGTACCAGAACCAGTGCCCAGAAGTAAGGGACACTGGGATAGCCAGTGAGTACTGTACTGATTACATAATAATAGATTTTTATCGATCGAATGATTAAACGCTTTAAACAAATCTATTGTTTCGCATCATCAGTTCCTGAGCATTTGCAAAAGAACTGACCCATGAAGGACACAGTCAACACTGGCTTTCAAACATGAATAATTTAATAATCTCATGATCAGAGATTCTTAGCGAATGAACTCTGTCGGGCTGATAACATGAGCCACCACCAACTCAAAATAACCCAAAATAATCATATTAGAAATTGGGGTACAGGACTTAATAGGGAATTATCAATTGAGGAATCACAAATGACAGAAAGAAACATAATACAGTGCTCAAAATCCTTAGTCATCAGCCAAATGCAAATCAAAACGACTCTGAGAAACCATGTGATCAAGCTGTTCTAAAGGTAAGAGAATGAAGAGAAGTTTTTTTCTCTTCTGAAAAGAGAAAAGAATTATGGTAGAGTCGATTAATGGTATTGTTTGAATACTCATCAATGTACTTGGTTGGAATAATGATGCTTTCGTTTTCTGCGGCGTCTACCTCTGCCAGCAAGGGAACAGGACTATGACTCTTCTTCAAGCAGTTTCTTCAGGTACTTTATACATCAGAACCTGCTCCTTCCAACTCCAGCAAGTCCTTAAATATGCGCTCACTGCCCAATCAGCTCATGCCTCCAGGTGATCCTGGGATGGCCACAGAAGGAGGAAGCACACCAGATCCATCATGTACTTCCAAATAAGGCTTGTTTACAGCTAAGCTCCGATTTACCTGGCATCCAGCCTGTCAAAACCTTGGGGCTAGCTTGTTCACAGCTGAACTCTGACTACCTGGCATCCAGCCAGGCACCACCTAGGGGCTGTGGCTTGCCACACTTTTCATGCTTAAATCACTATAGGCACTTTGTAGCTTGATAGACTGGTAAATATGTAGAACTCAAAAGAAAGAGACTTGCTTTGTTTTTGTGAGAAAACCAGTTGGGCGTTAAGGTGTGCATGCTAATTTTAGCATGTGGGAGGTGCATTAGAACGTGACAGAATGATGGATCATAAATGTTCCCACAACCCTGCTTGCATTCTGTATCCTGGTACCATGGGCTGAGAAGCAGAGAGCAGCTCCGATAAAGTGTTACCATGGGACAATACAATTTGCCAAGATAACTATCTCCTAAAATTTTAACGAGAGTATTTGATATTCCTAACCAAGTCATTGCCAAATCACTAGACATTTGCCTACAGCTATTACTGTTTACCCACTTCAAGTTTACCTATTATCAGAGAACATAGTCCGTGTAGAAACAGTTCAAAGACTTCGGTTTACGAATGCTCTCTCTCCTAAGAAGTAAAACTATGGATTAAAAGATAATAAGAATCATATTTATTAATCAAAAGGAGATTTTTCCATTGTTAACTTCCCTCAGGAGGTTGATAATCCATTCATTATAGTAGATTTAGGGATTATTGGTTGCAGTTCATCTTCTTTGAGGCAGCTGTCCAACATTAAATGTATGATATCTTCTAAAACCCTGCATACACAATGACACTTCAGCATTTACACATTTTACTACTCAACTCTGCAATGAAATAAGGGATGAACTGGGGACTTTCACACAATCTTGTGGGAGTCAAATGACAGACAATGTGTGTCGAGTATGGCAGACCATTTCATCCTCTGATTATGTTATTATTTAATTATTAAAAGAGGACATTAGATAATCCAAGATCGTTGGATTATTGTTCCATGATGTTTGAGTCAAGAATTTTAGACCATCTATAATAATTATGAAATTAAATAATTTACATTAATCGTGACAGCATTGTCCACGAGTCTGGTTTGGAGCCACATTAGGGAAGGGGTGATGTTACATCAACTCATTATTTGATTATTTAATTATATAAAAAAATGATTATATCATCCTTGACACCTGGAATGTGGTGCCACCTTGTGGGGTCAAGTGCGACAGATCATCTAATTACATAATTACGGTATTTAAATTGACAGTACCTGTTACTACCCAAGGCAATGTAAATATTTGTATAATTATGTAAATCAATAATCCTTTATTCCATGAAGAGTCCTGTAAAGCTCCCTATTGTGAAGTTAATGTGCAATATCATCACATTTTATGATTATTATTATTTTTTTTTTTTTTTGATGATGATGACTACTGGAGTCTGGCCAAGTTCCCTGCCAGTTAAATGCTACATCACCTATTTATTGTGACAGTTACCTATTACTGACTTATATAATTATTTAAATTATTTAAATGACAGACAATGCCATCACCGATTATGATTATGGTGCCAATGTCTGTCAAGGATAAGTTTAGGAAGGCTGTAGAAATGGACTCAGCAGTTTCTGAATGATCTATGCATCACCCAGTGTACTGGGGATTCTGGGTGATTGAGGCCAGAATATTCCAGGGTGCCCTCCGAGTAGTACAAGGACTTCACCAAGGCAGGCACGGTGGTCTGGCTGTTTAACTCCCTGCTGTTCCTTCACATCTTCACATTGGTTGTGATCTAGCATTAGATGAAGTAGTGGCACAAAAAGTCAGCACCATCACCGAGACCTCGCAAAAGGATGACGACCCAGAACACGGAAGACATCTCATTCTCAGCTCTGCTGGTGAGGCCCCTGCTGCAGTCATCTTTTCAGCTGATAGAAACATTTTTAGCTAGTACTGGTACGCCAGGTATGGGCCCATCATCTCAGGTCCTTCCGCACAACAACAGAGAATCAGGCATTGGTGATGATGTCAGGGCAACAGAATTCTTCAAGCAAGATAGTATGATTATCTGATTACTGACTCATGGAATTTTAAAAATCCGTGATGACAGCGTACATTATCATGTCTGGCATGTCTACCCAGGTACTGATGATACAAAAAATTTCAAACACTTACATAAGTAAAGATGTAATTCTTAAATTGTTTCATTATATAAACTATGAACCCTAAAGTTTGGTGCCACCTTGTGTCATTCAAGTGTGACAGACGATCTAAATACCTGATTATTTCATTAATCCAATCTGACTTTTTCTATTCCAGGAAGAGTGGAGTCTGGATCCACTTTGTAGGTGTTAAATGTGTACTGTGATTTAAGTAATTATTTATTTATTTAAATCAAGTGTGATATCATTCTGTTATGTCTCTGAGTGAATTATGAGAAATTATCTCATGATTCATTCATTTTTTGTTCAATTCTATAATTAAAAACTCAATACCTTCAGATTGTGGCAGGCCAAAAGTATTCATCAGGCAAGACAGTACGGTTATCTGACGATTAACTTATTGAATGTTAAAAATCCGTGATGACAGCATACTTTTTCAGATCTGGCAAGTCAGCCCAGGAATTGATGATACAAAAAAGGTCAACGACTTACATATTAAAGTTGTAATGAATAAATTGTTTCATTATATAATCTGTGAACCCTGAAGTTTGATGCCGTTTTGTGTGCCTCAAGTGTAACAGACAATCTAACTCTCTGATTACTTCAGTATTCAAATCTGTATTTTCTACTCAAGGAAGAGTGGAGTCTCGATCCAACTTTTTGGTATTAATTGTCTCTTGTGACTTCATTATTTATTTATTTGTTTGTTTATTTTAATCAATGGCGATATCATTTTTTTTATCTCTCTAGGGGTGAATTGTGAGAAATTCATTATTATTTCATTTTTATGTTCAAATCTACAATTAAGAACTGAAAGACTCTTCGGTATTGAGCAATCTTTTTGGCTTCATGTATAAAACATCATCTACTTGTTTAATGTTTATTCATTTAATTATGAAAATCTGTCATTATGTATTCAGTGATAACTGGAGTTTTGAGCCTCCTTATGGGAGTCCACTGTGCCAGACCATCATATCATCTAATACTACACTTACTTATTTAACTGTTAAACTCGAGGTTAAATAATAATTCTTCATTTAATTAACATATTTAAAGTACAGGTATGTTATGGACCATAAGTCCCTTTTGGAGCAGATTTTGCGAGTTGATGATGTAACATCATCATCTCATTACTTCATCATTTAGCTATGTAAATAGATCATTACATCAGTTTAGGACTTTTTTTGTCCGTGTTCATATAAAACAACAACTCATTAATTATCAATTTAATTTTTTAAATAAATTATCATTTCAGGAAGAGATAACTCCATGTGGGATTTAAGTATGCACCACCATGTCATTATTCAATCAATTTTCATCATATATTAATTATTTAAATCGATGAAGATGTTGTTCTTCATGACAGGAGTCTGGCCATTCCTCCCTGGGAGTTGATCGTGTGTCATTATTTAATTACCTAAGTATTAGTTTCTTAAAAATCACTGGAGTTTGGTTCCATCTTAGGAAAGTTAAGTATGCAGGACTATCCAATTATTAAATTACTTGATTGTGTAGGTAATGATGGCATCATCCCTCATTTGGTTGCTGTGCGATTGACACAGCAGGAGATCGGTACCAGAATCATTTCCCAGAGCATGAGGGACACTGCCTTATCCAGTGATTACTAATTACATAATAGTAGATTTTTAACAATCGAATGATTACACCATTTTAATAAAAAAATGTATTGTTTCGTGTCATCAGTTTCTGAGAGGTTGCAACAGAAGTGACCCATGAAGGACACTGTCGCCACCGATTTTAAACATGGAATAATTGCATAAAGTCATGATCAGGGAATCTCATCTAATGAACTCTATGGGGCTGATAACATGACACACCACCAGCAATAAATAACTCTAAGTAACCATATTAGAAAGCTGGGTACAGGACTTAATAGAGAACTATCAATAGAGGAATCCAAAAGAAAGAAACATAAGACAGTGCTCAAAATCCTTAGTCGTCAGCCAAATCCAAACTTAAACAACTCCGAGAAACCATGGGATCAAGCTCCTCTAAAGGTAACAGAATGAAGAGGAGTTTATTTTATTTTCAATAAAGAGAAAAGGATTATGATAGAGGTGATTCGTTGTATTGATTACATTCTAGAAATTAGAAAATTGAAGTATAGAAAACAGGTTTAAAATACTCAGCAATGTACTTGAATGGCATAATGATGCTTTTATTTTCATGCTTATGTCACTATAGGCATGTTGTATCTTGAGAGACAGGTAAATATGTATAACACAAAAGAAAGTGCCCTGCTTTGTTTTTGTGAGAAACTCAATGAGGCTGTAAGGTTAGTTCATCGATGAGTATGCTACTTTTAACATGTGGGAGGGGCACTAGAATGTGACATAACGTTGTTTCATAAATGTTTCCTGGCAACCCTGCTTGCATGCTGTATCCTGGTATCATGGGCCAAGGACCAGAGAGCAGCTTCGAGAAAGTGTTATCATGGGACATTACAGTCTCCCAAGATAACTCTCTCCTAAAACTTTTCATGACAGCATTTGATTCACCTAAACAAGTCATATCCACACCTCTGGAAGTGTGCCTACAGCCTTTACTGGTTACCAAATTCAAGATTACCTAATTATCAGAGAACATAGTCTGTGGAGAAACAGTACTAAGGTGTCTGTTTATGGATGCTCTCTCTCCTTAATAGTAAAACTATGGAACAAAAAATAATAAGACTCACAATTATTCATCAAAAGGTGAGTTTTCCATTGTTAACTTCCTTCAGGAAAGTGATAATCCATTTGTTAGAGTATACTTAGGGATCCTTGGATTGCAGTCCATCTCTTTTGAGGTAGCTGTCCAACAATAAATGTGTGATACCTTCTAAAATCCTGCATACACAACAGCATTTCAGCATTTAAACATTTTACTACTCAACTCTGCAATTAAATAAGGGATGAACCTGGGAGTTTCACAGTCATGGGGGAGTCAAATGAAAGTCAATTACGTTGAGTATATCAGACCTTTTCAACCTCTGATGATGTTGTTATTTGATTATTAAAATAGGGCATTAGATAATCCATGATCAGTGGATTGTGGTTCCACAACGTGGGAGCCAATTATTATGGACCATCTAAGTATCAATTATGTAGTTAAAATTTTTGAATTAATCATGACAGCATCGTTCATGAGCCTGGTTTGGAGCCACCTTAGGGAAGTGGATGATGTTACATAAACTCATTATTTGATTATTTAATTATATAAAACAATGATTATATCATCCATGACACCTGGAATCTGGTGCCACAGATCATCTAATTACATAATTAATGAATTTATTTTGACAATCTGTGTTAATACCCAAGATAATGTAAATATTTGTATAGTTATGTAAACAACAATCCTCCATACCATGAAGAGACTTGTAAAGCTCCCTCTTGTGGAGATAATGTGCAATATCTTCACATTGTATGATTCATTGACTAAATTGATGATGATGACATCCTTCATGACTAGAGTCTGGCTATGCTTCCCTGCCAGTAGAATGCTACATACCCTATTTACTGTGACAGTTAGCTATTAGTGACTTATTTAATTCTTTAAATTATGTAACCGACAGACAGTGCCATCACCGATTACGGTTAGTGTGCAAGGTGCCACCTTGTATGACTCAAGTGTGACAGACGATCTAACTATCTGGTTATTTCATTATAGAAGTCTGTCCTTTTCTACTCCAGTTAGAGTGGAATCTGGATCCTCCTTGTTGATGTTAAATTGTCACTTGTGATTTCTTTCTTCCTTCCTTCCTTCCTTTCTTTCTTTCTTTAAATCAATGTTGATATCGATTTTTATATCTCTAGGGGTTAATTATGAGAAATTATCTCTTTATTCAATCACTTTTTTGTTCATATCTATGATTAAGAACTCAATGACCCTTCAGTATTGAGCAATCATTTAGGCTTCATGCATAAAATACCATCCACTTGTTTAAAGTTTATTCATTTAATTATGAAAATCTGTCATTATGTATTCAGTGATCACTGGAGTTTTGAGCCTCCTTAGGGGAGACCATTGTACCAGACCATCACATCATCTAATACTACACTTACTTCCTTAAGTGTTAAACTAGGAAATTAAATGATAATTAATCACTTAATTAATGAATTTAAAATACAGGTAATGTTATGGACCATAAGTCCCTTTTGGAGTCAGATTTTGGGAGTTGATGTAACATCATCTCATTACTACATTGTTTAGCTATATAAAGAGATCTTTATGACTTTGGTGCCATTTCGTCAGTGTTAATATAAAGTGCACACTAATTTATTATCAATTTAATTTTTTAAAACATCACTATTCCAGGAAGAGATCAGTCTGACTACTCCATGTGGGATTTATGTATGCACGACCATGTCATTATTCAATAATTTTTTGTTGTATATTAATTATTTAAATCAATGAAGACGTTGTTCTTCTTGACTTGGGTCTGGCCATTCTTCCATGGGAGTTAATCACGTGGCATTATTTACTTATCTAAGTAGTACTTCCTGATTATTTCATTATTCAAATCTGTCTTTTTCTACTCCAGGAAGAGTGGAGTCTGGATCCACCTTCTTGGTGTAAATTGTCTCTTATGATTTCAATATTCATTTATTTAGTTATTTAAATCAATGTTGATATCATTTTGTTATCTCTCTAGGGGTGAATTATGAAAAATTATCTCTTTATTCATTCATTTTATTGTTGAAATCTATGATTAAGAACTCTTAATCTATGATTAAGTCTCTTCAGTATTGGGCAATCTTTTAGGCTTCACATATAAAACACCATCCACTTGTTTAATTTTTATTCATTTGCCACAGACCTTTCAGTGGGTGATGGGGCTTTGGGGAGACTAAGACTTTGATGAACAGGTCAGGAGTGGCTTCGGCTTGACAGACAGACACAAACACACTCGAGGAGGTTTGTAACTGCTGCGAGTTTTACTTCAGAGCAACAGGTTTTTATGCAGAAATTTCAAGGAACAGATCTTTGGCCACAGTTTAATATTTATAGACATATTATATAAATTTCAGCAATTATTTTGGAGCATGAGATCGTAAATACATATGTTTATTTTGGCCTGCTTGTGGTCAGGTTTCCAGGGATTAGATTTACTTAGTTTAGAGAATAATCATTGTCTCTGGTCAGTAAACTTTTAACAGCATTGATAAGAACTCTTACACTGTTTTATTGATTTAGGGGCCCTAAAAACTCAGTAGTAAACCCCACAACAGCTTTGCTTAGGTCAGTCTAATTAGGCAGGCTCATTTTGTGGGCAAATTCCTATAGCTTTAGATATGTTAATTTATTAGGCCTTAGGCTGACACCTGAAGTCTCCACTGGTGCCCTGGGTTTTGTAGCTGAGGGCTGGTCTGTATCTCTTTCTGTCCCTGAAACTATATCTAAGTGTTTTCTGGTCTTCTCTGAATTAACCGTGGAGCTATAGTCCAAAGCACCTATGACCAAAAGCATTAAAGCTATCATAGCATAACAAACACCTAGCACCCATTCCAGACTGTCAGTTGGGCAATCACCTGCAGGGTCCTGCACCAATTTTCCCCAGGAGGCATAACCAGGTGTGGTGTGAGCCTCTGGACAGGTAGCCATTGAGATTTCTCTCAGCCATTGCTACACTATCTCCACTGGGCCTGGTGTGGCAGTTCCCCCTTTTTTATTTTTTAAGCAGAACAGCTGGAAATCTCGCTGGAGGGTGCTGATGGAGTGAAGTGCTATTCTGAAAAGAATAGGAAAGGCCAAACACACTATAAATAAAATAGCAGCTCCCATTCCTAGGAAAACAAAATACTGAGTCCAGCTTAATCATTCAGGGATCTTAGATTTTCTAAAAATGTTGATCCTAGGCCTGAAATGTCCCAAGTAAATATCTTTTTCTGACTCATAACCGTAATTTCCTCTTGCTATGCCTTGATATCATAGGTTAAATTGGTAGCCTCCCATTCACCCAAGAAATGTGCCTTAGTTTCATTCCAATTCGAGGAAGAGTTGTATAGAAGAGGTGTAACACATATATACATAAACTCTGCATGGCATTTAGTTGCTAACTACGTCTTAAGATATTGTATGTCTGTGCCCATTTCTATCATTGCCTCTTCTAAAGCATTTAATCTAGTTTCTAATTTTGGATCTATTAACCTCTGTTCTGACATTCACAAAGGAAGTTGTCTGCATTTCCTTTACTAATCCTGTTGTTGAAACTGCAAAAGAAGTCAATATGGCTATCAGTACTGTCATTCTTAAAATTAATGAGGCAACAAATCTTTTTGGCCTAATCAATTCATTAATTTTGCTAAACATGTTTATAGCTAAATTATCATACCAAGTATCATTACCCAAATCTACTGGAAGCATCACATAAGCAGGCCTTTTAACAATCAATATAGTTGAAAAGGATTATCATAACATTATTGTACACAGGTAATATGCAGGATCGACACTAACAAAAAATGAGTCCCCTTCTTTCTTGATATGCACGAATATTTAATTTCCAAAAATTAAGGCATAGGGGTAAGAGAGACAAGCTATGGACTTGGCAGCCTTTTTTCGTTTTTTTTTTTTTTTTTTTTTTTTTTTTTAATACTATAACATTGGCTGCTGCAACTAACCTGAACAGATCTGGCAGAGGAATCCCATATGTCCCATGCGGTTTTTGCAAATACCATACAGGTGACACCCACTCTGCTGAATACCATCTCCTTATGGGCTCATTTTTTGGAGGAGTGTACCCTATAAATTGAGCAAAATGTTCCTTAATGTAGCCAGAATAGCCATGATCAGGTGATGGTACAGAGAAAACCCAGATAATTTCTCCTGAAGCCATTGGAGAAAACCTTGTTCCAGTGTGAGGAAATCCTCAATGAAGCCAGTTAGGCATCTTATCTTCATTTTCCTCCCATAAACTATCTTTCTTTGTATTTTACCGAGCAAAGTGGCAATCTAGAAGGCAGCAGCTGATTTATTACCATAGTCTCATTAAAATTAGAGTGCCCTAAAATAGCAATTTGTAGTTGCCACATAGGTTGCTGTTTTGGACTCTTGTCTTTAACATGCTTATTTTCAGGAGTGTCAGTGAGGAAAGTTCTATAACTGACATGCAAAGAAACAGCTGGAGGGATACCACAAAGTGTTTTGCAAATTAGTAAGGATTCTGATCTACCCTCATAATTCACATACCCAGATGAATTAATCCCCATATGAAAAGCTGGTGTCCCCCCTAGCACATCAGTAACATAATTCATGATGTTAATGAGCTTTGTCTTTCCCCAAACCACCGGATGTAAGAGCGGAGGCTTGGGAATGTGAGCCCGGTAACTTTCCCTGTTTATCCCGGAATTTATTGACAAGACAGCAAAAAAAAAAAAAAAAGCTACAAAAATTGCTACAGGAGTCTTAGGAGCTTTCATTTGAGCCAGTACAGCAAGAGTCTGTGTCTGCAGATTGTAGTGCTGTTTAGATTTGGAGGTGGTTTCATTTTCTTTATTCCTATCATCAGACTCGTCAGCTGCTTCCTCATTGTCGGCAGCTCTTGGTTTCTCCGCCTCTTTGTTTTCTGTGAGAGCCTTTTGCTGATAGGGTCTGATGAATTGATCTGGGACCCAGATTGGGAGTCTTCATTCTGTGGAAACACAAGCATAGCCTCTTCCAGAGGTGATTAGCCTACCTGGCCCTTTTCATTGACCAGTTAACAGATCCTTCCATCGAACCAGAGGCTGAGGCTCAGCAGCAGCCTGAGTGTTTCAGTGTCTCTCAGCTGAGAACTTTTCTCTTAGCTGCCATCCTGTATACCTCAGGCATCTGTTCCTTGAAGTGTCATAGAATGTGGTTTGGGCAAGGTGCAGTTAGCACCGTGCCAAGCCAGATCTCTATGAGTTCAAGGCCAGCCTGGTCTACAGAGTTCCAGAACCAGCTCCAAAACTACAGAGACCCTGTCTCAAAGAAACAAATAGATAGATTGATGCTGCCCATATGTAGGTGTTGGCTGAGTTCTGTAACCTGACAAATACATTTACAAACAATGATCAGTTTCTCAAACCTCTGACCTGACATAACTGTGTCAAGCAGGATTGGACACATGACAGTTTCCTCATTGCCAATTAAATATTATTTGCCTCAAAAAGACCTTCCAAAACTGTGCACCCAAACTAATCTGTATTCATACACATGACAGGGATGAAAACTTGCTGAGAAATTACAGAATCACAACCCCTATCACAGTCTGGTCCTTTCTCATAAAGTTTACTAAATCACCTGAATTTTTTTCTCCATTTTTCCTACAGTGTACACAATAAACCATGCCTCCTACTCTTGCCTGGAAAAAAAATGGTCTACAAGTGAATTGTTTTCCTATGACCACATTGTATATGGCTTCATGATGGAAAGTGGAAAATTTTAAATCTCTTATGGGAATAGTAATTTAAGAATTTTGGAGATGTAATATATAGCACAGATGTTCATTGCTTTAGAGAGTAACAGACTTGTGTCAAAGCCAAGTGATTCAACATGGAGAGTTTGCCTCAGCAACATTATTTTCTAACAGGATGAAAATGCAGCTGTTCTCCCTTCCTAGGGAGAAATCCCTTCACACACTTGAGAGATTAATAAAGAAAAATCTCTTTAATGATGGCATGCATACATCTCTAGCTAATGCACAAAGTAGACCCAGATTAGATACACTCGCATTCCACATACACAATCATCCTTAAGTGTCTTTTGGGTCCATGGTCCAAGTTATATTTTGAACACATTAAAGAGAGACAGGGAACTTGTAGTTGTAGGCACTGAGATATATGGGAGGATTATATGGCAAAGAAACATCCTAGAGTGATTTCTTAAATACACCATTGACCTGGTCTTGAACTCACTATGATCTGCCAACCTCTGCCTTCAGAGTGCAGGGATTTAAGCTTCTTGAGAATAGCATCTTGTATACTACTCCAAGGGGGAATGGGAGGAATGGAAGAATATAGGGGACTTCTATGAAGTAGCAGGAAGCATCAGACCATGGGACAAATTCTGGAGGCAGCTACTCAAATAACACTATACAAGAGGAACACAGGCTATCTCAAGAACATTACTGACTAAGCCCAAGATGGCATTTCAATCAATAATGACAGCTCTACATGGTTGGAAAGCTTAGGTTCTCAGGATCTGAAGCAAACCCTCCATGAAAGCTGTGACAGTAGACCATTACCAGCTCTACCAAGCACACTCCTGGTTTTAGAGAAAGCTCCGCTTTTTTGTCAATATATCAGGCCCTTAGGGAAGCCTCCCAAGAATGTTCCTCCCCCTGACTGAGTGCCTAAATGAAAGCCATGTGATTAGCTGCATGATAGGGCAAGTCCTTAAAATGACAATGATTTGATTCTCAAATAGTTTTCACCTGGTGTCCTATTGCCCACCTGGAATAACAATGCTTGTCTCAAGTAGAACACTGTAACTTCACGGCCCAACTGGCTTTAAGGTTGCTTTTAACAGTGTAATGCCTCCTTGAGCACCTTGTTAGAGGCCTGTTTTTCATCGAACAATGGGCATAATAGCAGATTATAAATCAAGGGTGGCTCATTTGTAACAGTTTGGACCCAAATGTCTAGACAATCCTCTTGAATTAATGTGCATTCTACCATCCTGATTTCTAGCAGAACTGGTTATTATACAATTGTCTTTGGAGTGTCTTAGAGGCAGTTGTCTGTAAGCAAAAATCTACCTTGTGAGACTTACTATTTTTTTTCCAACATTTGGTAAAACATTTATACAAACAATTTTACTCATCTACATCATGGCATGTAAGTAGAGTACACTGAACAAAAGGGAAGTCTTTTACAACAGCCACAGTAATGCATGTCAACAAATAAATGTAAAATGCAAAGTGCTAAATGTCTTGAAGATACTAGAGAAACAGGCCTCTACAAGGTTGACAACCTTTCCATGGATGCAACTAAAACAGATTGATATTGAGTAGAGACATGTTTCAACACACAGTTCCCTACGCCCAAAGCTCTGAGCATATTCATCCCAAAGAATGAAGTGATTCAGAGGCCTACACCTGGGCACAGCAAATTGCAAGGACCTTGTGATACATCACAGGACAGTGAAACTGGCTGCAGTTTCCCATTCAGATTCAAATTGGTTCAGGAATGTCAGGATCTTCCCCTCCCCAACTGGGAACAGCAGCCCCTCATTCACCATGTCATGGTTAGCAGCTCTTCCAATATATCCAGCCAACTCCCTATGGCAATAATTTAAGCACAGCAGAAACAAAACATTGTACCACCTTCTCTTCAGAGACAAATGTGAAACTGGCACCCAGATGGCACCTGTACCAGTTGGAGACACACACCTTTAATCCCAGGACTGGAAAGGCTGAGGAAGTTGCATCTCTGTGAGATTGAGGCCACCCTGGTCTACAGAGTTACTTCTAGGGCAGGCTCTGTAAGGATGGAAAAATTTAGCCTAACTCTCCACTGACCCCAGGAGTAGGCAAAAGGTCACATTCTTAACTGTTTATGACAGGGATGTTTAAGACATCACCTGTGAGTGAACACAGGAAATGAGCCTTGTCACACCACCCACTTCCTGGGTTAATCACAGTCCTGGATAGTTCAAATTGATTGGTCTGCACTGGATGTTATGAGATGATTGGTTTAGGATGCGTGGGCTTTGTTGTAACCCTAAAAAAGCTGTCTCAATCTTGTACCCAAGATTCCCCCAGTCCTCTACTGCCTCGTGGAATATGGCCGTGGACCCCAATGCTCTTGAAATATAAGAGACATCATGCTTTTGCATCAAGACCACTTCTTATGAGTGATTTGGGGGGGGCTGAGTTGGGGCGTGTGTGTATATGTGCTCTGTGGGTCTTTCAGCTCCAAAGCTACTGAGAAACCCTGTCTCCAAAAAAAAAAAAAAAAAAAAAAACATACAAACACAAATATGCCCTATAAATATTCAAATGACAGGTTACCTGAAGGGCCTGATTGGATATTGAGGCCTGAGTGAGAGTGACAAATGTTACACAGTCCTTAATGACAGTACAATGTTTCCTGACAGTGTATTCCACACCAGACAAATATATTTTCTAGATCAGCAGAGATATGCATTTATATAGCACTTGTCCCAGACTCCAAAAGCAAACCCTGCTATCTTCCTGTACTCTTTTCTTCCTTCTGGATACAATGTGGCTAGCTAGCTTGCACAGGACAGTAAGCAATGTTGTTAAAGTGATTATTCCCTGTCCCAAATTAAGAGGATTCCAGGACAGAACAGGAGATGTTTATTCTGTAGTTTCACACTGAAGTCCCATGAACTAAAGGTAGTTGTTGCCTGGTTCTCACTTGGACTTCAGACTCAAAGGGTAGAAATATAAAAACCAGATCTCAAAGAAAAAAATATGTGTTTATCCTATCAGAAGGCTGGGTGAAGTCTGCATTGCTTTAGAAATGTGAACTCAGTCTTGTTCAAGTAGAGAACACTGAATAATGCAGATGTTTTCTTATCTGCCCACTGAGGAGGCTGTGCTGGCTCACCATTGTTCTCATAGAGGCTTTCTTCCCAGCCCCATTCTCTCCAAGTATTCAACTAACCATGGAGACAATTTTTATTATTATTCATTTCTCAAGAATTTGTGCTGAATTTCAGGAATAAACTCCCAATTCAATGGACCTATCATCCAGTCTTCTGGCAGGAGAAATATTTATCGTCTTGTTTGTGCTATGGTTCCTGCATTTCTCTAATGTTTGTCTGAAGGGCCTGTGACAACCAGGTAAAATGTACCATGACTTCTCCTAACCTAAGCAAGAAGCCACAGATTAAATATCTTATTTTGGTGTTCTAAAATCTCTCTTTAGTTTTTAATATACTTGAGCATATTTCTATCTGTTAAGTAAGAGAATCATTCCAGTGTGTATTGTATAATCATCTCTGCAAGCTCTTTATATTGTTTGGGGGACAAAGGAGAGTATGAACCTGTGCATTGCAGGAAAAGAGCTGGGTCATCATTGCAGACAAGTAAGTGACATTAAAATTCCTTATGCACCAGGTGGTGGTGCCCCATGCCTTTAATCCCAGCACTCAGGAGGTAGAGGCAGGCAGACCTCTGTGACTTCAAGGCCAGCCAGGTTTACAGACCAAGTACCTGGGAACTGTGGAAAACTGTGTATAAAAACCAAAAATAAATAAATAATTCAATAAAAGAGATAAATCTACTGAAAACAACAACAGTAATCACAATAATTATAATAATTGGGATGCAATAGTCCAGCCTGGTCTATAGAGATAGTTCAAGGACAGCAGGTTTCCCATAGGGAAACCTGTCTCGGAACACCAAAAATAAATAAATAATTAAAAAATAAATAAATAAATAGAATAATGTCTCTGCAGATCTGCAGATCTCTAAAAGTGTAGGTCTACAGTAGAAGCCAGTGTCAGTGACACCTGTGCTTTGACTTTAAGAACACTCTAACCCTGGAGGAAGTGCTCTTGTCACTCAAGCTTCACTAGCCAATCAGGTGCATCAGGAACACCCTCCAAGTCACAGGCTTTGCACCCCTAGAGACATGCTACAGGCTTGGTTTTATAGCAGAACAGGCACCATTGGACTGACCTCTTTGCTGATTGTTGCTGTGAAGATTTCTGAGCATGGAAGAGTGCAGAAGCCACAGCATTGTGAATGAGAGGATGCTACCTGAAAATAGGGAGGTCATAGTAGACAGTTTGGCAAGGCTTTCTGTAAGCTTGTTGGGAACCTGTCACCATATTCTGTGAGGTCCAATGTGGTCCTAGCAACACCCCAGTTCTGGATGTTGACCAATGAATAGTTCAGTCTATGGGCTGTACCTGTGGAAAGCATTTCAATCAGGAGTCTTTTTGTAGAAAAGACTTTGTAGTCAACACCAACTTACTTTTTGTAGTGCCTGCACTACCATCGCTTCCATGAATTGGGTAAAGGCCTAGAGATTGAAATAAAAAAAAAAAAAAAAAAAAAAAAAAAAGACAGTGGGTCATTCGTTCAATGGCAATGTTGGAATACCAAATGCCAGATGAAGTTTATTGAGGGGAAAGAATTATCTTAAATACTGACTTACATCATAGTTGAAAAATTACAGGAATTTTAGGTTTAGCTCCTCCCTAAGAGTTGTGTATTGTCACGAGGTGTGTGTCATCAAAAAATGGTAAGAGTACCAAAAAATCCTTGGGGCAAGGAGCTCCTGCCAACAGCTCCAGGCTAGCTCAAGGCACCTCAGGTGTCCATGCAGGGCCCTACAGGTCCCCCCCCTTTTTCAAATATAAACTAACACCTGCCTTAGGTGGCAGAGGAGGTCAGCATAATTCCTTTCCCATCATTGGAGAGGTCACCCAGGCCCGTAACCTACCTGTCTTAGGTTGGATATTTGCCCCCTCTGCCTTACCCATCACTGGTGAATAGTTAGTTTTTCAGTCACAAGTGGGCAGAGGCTTTTTCTCTTGAGCCAAAGACAGTATCTGTCTTGTTTGGAAGTTGGCGTGGGCCTGTCTAATGCTGTGGCAAAGTAGCACCAAGTGCAAGGGCTACAAACCCCAATGATCTGCTCACATGTTGAAGTCCTTGTAAAAGGCCTTCTGCATTGGCAAGTGGCATTCAGGTTTCTTAGATGTTAATGATCTGCATGGGTAAAGCATGTGTATAACTTAAAAACTGTTCACTCCAGGATTTCTGGAGAAAAATGATGCATTATCACAGATATGTGTAAAAGACAGAGAACAAGAAGCCTTATGATCTTCTCACAAAAATTCAATCCTACAAGAGGTTAGTTTGTAAATTTAATTTAAAAATGCCAATTTGTACTAGATAATAAGTGTGATTTGGGTGGCTAAGGCTTAAGCCAAATCACCTGATAGTTGATCAACTATGCTTGTAGTATTTACAGATTGGGAGAGGGCTATGGTAGAAACTGTTCCTTCAGTGGTGAAGGCAGCACTGGCAGTCATGATCCCAAAATCTCCTTTCCTCTCTGCTCCACACCTGGCCCACAACAGCTTTTACAGTTTGCAGTCCTGCTGAGAAAAATGAAACTTTCTCCAAAATTAGCATTAGTTACAACAAAAAGAACGGAACCAGAATACAATGCCTGAGATAAAGGTGAAATTCTTGTCATTTGGATCAAAGTGTAAATTTATAGCCACTGGATCCAAATTATAATTAATGGTCAGGAAAAAAATGCCACATATGGCTACTCAGACCCACAGGCATCAGGATGGGTAGATTCTTGAAGACCCATCAGACCTTCATTCTGGCTGTTACAATCACCGTCCCTACACATATGGCGAATCAGCTACTCAGGCACCCAAACAGGGTTATCTGCATCTTGTGGAAAGACACAAACTGACCCTCCGGCCCATACTAGAACTGGGTTGGGGCTGCACAGTTTTCCAGTGGGGACATTCTTCCAAATAACTGAACCATAGTCAGATGACTGGGGGTGCCAATGACTGTTGGCTGCAGATCGAGCAGCACCATCAATAGTTAAAAATTTTTAAATATAAAGGACAAGACCCTGTAAACTCCCCCTTTTTTGTTTTATGGAGATAGGCTTTAATTGTGCGATGTGCACGTTCCACCATGGCCTGACCCTGAGGATTATAAGGGATACCCATCTTATGTGGGATAAAAACATTTTTGCAAAAAGAGTTAAAACCCTGACTAGTATAAGCAGGGCCATTATCAGTTTTGATTGTCTGGGCATTCCCATATAAGCAAAGGATTGTAAACAATGGCTCTTAACATACTTAAGCCTATCTCCAGTATGAGCAGAGGCAAATATGAGATGAGAATGTGTATCCACAGATACATGAACAAATTGTAGTCAACCAAAGGAAGGAACATGGGTAACATCCATCTGCCAGATATCATTAGGTGTGACATCATGGGCGTTAACTCCAAGGTGTGGAAAAGGTAAGAACTCTGCACATAGGGGACAAGTCTTAACTATATCAATTGCTTGGTATCTAGCAATTTTAAAATGGAATTTAAGTGACTCTGCATTAATTGGAAGGTTGTATGAGCTTTGCAGTCTGCTTCATAACCAGACTCTTTCATCATCATGATGGAATTATCTGTTTTAATATTAAAATCAGCAATGGCATTTCCTTCACTTAAAGGGCGGGCTAAATCAGAATTTGCTTGGAGATGTCCTACAGAAATTGGAGGATAGCGCCTCCATAGTAGGCTTTGTATGTCTTGGAAGTGTTCTTGTACATGAGACTGGAGATATATAAGCAGCAGTTTCTAAGGGAGCCAATATATGATACAAATGTTTACTGTCTATGTATAAGTTAAATGGCTCATTAGAAAAATGTTGAAGGGCTAATAGTACTGTAGATGGTTCCGCAAATTGTGCAGACTTCACTTTAAATATAGAGCGTTTGATAATGGGAAAAGAAACAGCTATTGCACAACCATTTGAAAAGCCATCTGTAAATACATTGCGGGCCCCCTTCAGAGGATTTGGGGAAATAACCTTGAGGAAACACACAGGGTGATTTTTTTTTTTTAAATGAGCTAACTTACTGGAAGGAAAATAGCTATCAAAGTGGCAGGGTGAGGAACACAAGCAATGTGCCCAATCCTCATCAAACTGTTGAAGCCATTTTATCTGTTGTTGGGTATAGGGACTAACAATTACATCCAGCATCATGCCAAAAACTTGAAGGCTCATTTTGTATGCCTTTTGAATAATAGAAAGCTTTGCCTGGGGATAAGATTTAACTGCCTTTCTTGGGGATGAATGTTTATGTACCCACAATATAGGACCAGTTTGCCAAAATACCACAGTAGGGGAATATGTTGAAGGAAAAACTAATAACATCAAGTTCTTAGAATAGTCAATATAATTTAAATGTGCATATTGGAGGCATTTATGCACAAGCTGTATGCATTTCCACACAGCATGCGTTACAGTATGCGGAGAAGTGGGATCAAAATCTCCTTGTAAAATATCAAATAATGGTCTAAGATGCCCAGTGGTTAGGGTTAAACTAGATCGAACCCAATTTATATCTCCCAATAAGTTTTTAAAATCATTAAAGGTGGTCAGTTTATCCAGCCTTAAAGTAGTCTTTAACAATTGATGACCAGTATTGATAGGGAAATTCTTGTTGCACCTTTCCTGGGGCTATTCTTAAACCAGCTAGTTGAAGATTATTTTGCAATTCCCCAAAATCCTCATTCATTTCCTTAGAATCTGGGTCGCCTAAAATAATATCATCCATATAATGTAAACTATAGAGGGATTGAAATTTCTCTCTAATGGGGGCAATGGCCAATGATACATAAATTTGACAAATAGTGGGACTCTTGGCCATTCCTTGAGGCAACACCACCCATAGATAACTCTTATAGGGCTCTTTAAAATTAAGAGAAGGAAAATTTCCCAGCCCAGTGTGATTTCCGGCTCTTATGATAATTAAATTTTTAGATACAACAGACTGAGGGTCACCTTGTATGGATTTACCCAGTCCTTTTCCTTGTACATAACCTTGGTTAGCCAGCATATTTTTAACAGGCTCAGTAGTAAGGACTGCTCCCATGGCCTGAAGCACATCTCTCCCCCAAAGATTAACAGGGATATGACTTAACACAAAAGGCTGAAAAAGACCTGTATGTCCTTCATTCTCTGACCATTTAAGAAACTGAGTACTACATTCTGGAGCCACAGCAATGTCCTTGTTGTCCACAACAACTGTGTGTCTTTGGCCTGGCTCCTCCATTATCCCTACCTCTTTTAATAACTGAAGCTATAACCTGGACCATAATGTGATGACAATCTATGTACCGACATAAAAGTATATAATCATTAAGACCTTTGGCCTTATGGTGATGTAAAGCCTCTTTACAATACTTGTTTGCATTTTCAAATGCCAATTGTTTAACTATGGGCATGCCATTTCCATCATCACCAAAAATGTGGCCTGGCAGCTGTAGGAGGCAATCTGCAAAATCTGAATAGGGCTCAGACAGTCCCTTTAATACCTTAGATAGTTGATCTCCTGCAGCCTTATTAGGCAGGGCTTTCCAAGCTCTAGTAGCAGCAACAGCATTTTGTGCATGGACTGCTGGGTCAAAAAGAATTTGAGCTACAAGTGTAGAATATTGCCTAGTGCCTGCGAGCATATCTAAATTCCTAGCAGGAAATCCAGCAACAGCATTACTTTGTGTGGTTTCCTTGCAAAATTCTTGAAATTTGTCTTTCCATAGCAAATCCCCACTCAGCAAGGCTCTACAGTGCTGCATCCAATCAATACAATTTAATCCTGCGAAAGACTCAAAAATTGTCTGAGTAAAAGGAGCATGGGTTCCATAAGCAGTGACAGCCTCTTTAAGCTGTTTTTTTTTTTATTTATAATTTTTTTATTTAATTTTATATAACAAAGTCCAATTAAATGAAAACAAACATTTATACACAATATTTGGGAATTTGGGCGTCGTTCTTTCCAAACAACTTCCAGCTGGTAAGGGGCGCTGTCTTGGGGGATTCGAAGAAGATTCAGATATAGCTGTAGTCTGTAGGGCTGTTTTGTCCAGCTGTTTTAAATGTAGGATCAGCTTGTACTCTGTTTCAGGTGGTCTGGCGTGATCAAACCACATTAGTCTGGAAGGAATCCACATCTTTTCATTTTCCGTGGAAACAAAAATAGAAATCCTTTTCCCCAGTAACTTGTCCTTCAACTTAAATTTTGGAGTCAAAGCATTTTTTAAATTTAATTTATTATTTTACATTTCGATCCCAGTTCCCTCTCCCTCACTCCCTCCCTCCCCTCCAGCCCTTCCTCCCTCCTTCCCTCCCTTTTACCCTTTCTGCCCTCTCACATGCACTCTAAACACCCTCCCCTCCCATCCTCCCAAGACAATTCTATATGAAGGGGAATGCCATCCAGTTGGGGTCATGTAGATCTGACAGGTCCTGTGAAGTAGGGACTAGGGCTTCTCTCCTGTCTCTAGAATAAGGCAGTTATCCCTCCATGGGGTATATCATTGCAAAGTCCTTTTGTGCACCAGGGATACATCCTGGCTCCACTGTCTGAGGTCTCTTAGCCTGCTCAGACCTTCTGGATGAGACCCATATTCAGGGGGGCCCAAGTCAGTCCCCTGCTGCCTTCCCAGCTATCAGTCTAGTGGTCCTTAGCTCCTCCTTGTTCAGGTAAGCTGTCTCTATGTGCTTCTACCGCATGGTCTTGTCCTCTCCATCTGCTTCTGGGTTCTAGTTCGACTCAGTGTTTATGTATGGGTGTTTGCTCCTATTTTCAACAGGCATTAGTTGAGGGCTCCATGGAGAAGTTAGTTGTTGATCTCACTCTCTGGGAAGGGCATTTATGATAGCCTTTCCACGGAAGTTGAGATTGTTAGTTGGTAGCAGTCTTGTAGTTCTCTCGACCTTTCTTTGTGTTCAACTTTATCTTCAAACCAATATTGGCTCCCTCTTTTATGTTTGCTCTCTCTGTCTCTGTCTCTGTCTCTGTCTCTGTCTCTGTATCTCTCTCTCTCTCTCTCTCTCTCTCTCTCTCTCTCTCTCTCTCTCCTATCTTCCATTCCTAACCAGGCTCAATCCTCCTGGTCGCACATGCCTTCCTCTCCTCCCACCTCATTTTCTCTTACTTCTCTCTCCATTCGCTGTTCTCCCCCACTTCACCTGAGCTCTGGGGGACTTGTCCCTTCCAAGTTCTGTGAGGGGCTTTATATGAATCTATTAGAATACACCTTGTATCCTAGTTCCTCTGGTGATGTGAATTATAGGCTGGTGATCATTTGATCTAGGTCTAAAATCCATATGTGAGTGAGTACATACTGTGTTCCTCTTTTTGTGACTGGGTTACCTCATTCAGGATGGTTTCTTCAAGTGCCATCCACTTGCCTGCAAATTTCAAGTTATATCCTTATAATTTAATGGGCTGTGCTCTCTCACTCTGTTATCCTGCGGATCCACTGTCTCAATCATTGGAAACACTTGTCTTTCCTATTCTAACACTTCTACCTTGGTTATTAAATCTTTGGCCTCTTCCTCTAACCCTCGAGGTGTACAGGCCCTACAAAAGGAAGCAGAATCACAAAAGGGGTTGTGCCTTGGGAGTTGAAATGTGGGCTCACCAGGTTCAGTTTCTGATTCCAAAGTATCCAGTTCATCAGTTACAGCATGACTATCATATCCTAGTTGGGGTCCCTCTTGTCCCCTGATAGATATTGTAATTCCTCAAAAGTGCTATGCATCTCTGCCATTTTTCTTTTTAATTGTGGCAATGAATTCTTTAGCTGTCTTTATTTAATCCTATCACCCTGTCTTTTCAATAGGGCCACTAATAGTCCACTGAGACCTTCCTTAGGGTTACTGGAACCCAACATTCAATACACCCTCATTCACTTAATTTTGCTGGCCGGCCTCCAAGGGTGATTTCTTAGGTGATCCTTTCTTTCCAAATCTTGGTGGGCAAGATCCACTGGTATTGCCTGTGCCCTGATTTGTTCCACAAATCAGGTGATGGCCTAGAGATTTAAATAAAGACAAGACAGGGGGTCATTCGTTCAATGGCAATGTCAGAACACCAAATGCTGAATGCAGTTTATTGAGGGGAAAGAATGGTCTTAAATACCAACTTACAGCACAATGGAAAATTACAGGAATTTTAGGCTGAGCTCCTCCCTACGAGGTGTGTGTTGTCACAAGGTGTGTGTCATGAGGTGTGTTATCAAAATGGGAAGAGTACCAAAACAGCCTTGGGTCAAGGAGTTCCAGCCAACAGCTTCAGGCTTGCTCAAGGTCCCTCAGGGGTCCATGAAGGGTTCTACACCATATCTGTGTTAAACAGGAAGTTTGATAAACACATTGTAAATGTCTGCTTCTTTGACAATATAGTCATATAATTCTAGCACTCCCCACATTTATTTCATGACATGGACATTATAATGTGTTCATCAAGTTACCTTAGAAGGAAACTGAATTTGATGTTCACATAGAACTTTTCTTGGCTCTTTAAAAATCATATAGCACTGAGGAAAAAAAAAAAACAAAATGAATAGACATAAAGGGAGACACAAGATTGTAGATCAATTATACTCATATAACATCAAAGAAATTTTATGATTGGGCCAGCCTTTCACAGCAATATCCCAGCCCCTGATACCCACATCTGTCTTTTTAGGGTTTTATTGCTGTGAAGAGATACTACAAAAAAATGGTAACTCTTAAAAAGAAAACATTTAATTGAGTTGTCTCACTTAATGTTTCAGAGATTCAGTTAATCATCATTATGGCTGGGGCATGGTACCCTGCAGGTGAATGTGGTGCTGTAGGTTAGTGTCATTAACTCTTGACTCAGAGGCAACAGTATGTTCACCAACACACTGGCCAGCATCCTATATACAAGAAACATCAATGCCTGACTCCACTCACACCTAGTGACATACTTCCTCTAACTAGGTAAAGCCCACTCCAACCATGCCACACCCCCTACTACTGTCACTAGTGGAACTCACAGACTATGGACTGACAGTTGGAGGATTTTCATTGCATCAGACTAAACCCTGTGAATGTCAGTGATAGTTATTTGAATTGATCTGTTCGAGGGACCCTGGCAGTGAAACCAGGAGCTATCCCAGGTGACAAACTGGCTGTTTGTAAGCTACATCCTATGGTGAGACACCTTGTTCTGTCATGATACAGGATGGAATGCCTAGAGTCTTCCTCAGCTTGGTATGCTAGACTTTGTTGACTCCCAAAGGAAGTTCTTATCCCCTCTAAGAATTGGATGGGGCATATGAAGGGGAAGATATTGGGGAAGGAAGATGGGGAGGGAGGTGAACTATGGATGGTATATAAAATGAAGACTAAATTTTAAAAATAACATTTAAAAAGAAGTAGTGTATTATTTGTATCATGCACCCAAAGCGACTGGTTTTGTTTTCATTTCCCTATAAATGTAATGATGGAAAAATTTAGCCTAAATCTCCATAGACCTTGCCAGCTAGCAGTGAGTATGCTAAAGGTCACATTCTTGACTGTTTATGACAGTTGTGTGTGAGTGAGTAAGTGAACACACAAAATGAGCCTTGTCACACCACCCAGAAGCCCTAGCTAAAGCAGACTTCCTGGGCTAAGTGCAGGTTTGAATACTTCAAATTAATTGATCCACACAAGATGCTATGAGATGATTGGTTTATGATGTGTGGGCTTTATTGTAACCCTATAAAACCTGTCTAAACACTGTACTCAGGGTTCCCAGGCCTCTACCCCACGTGGAGTATGGCTGTGGACCCTAGTGCACTGGAATATAAAAAACCTCATGCTTTTGCATCAAGACCACTTATCGTGAGTGATTTGGGGGAGGGCGCATTTCCTGAGTTGGGGCATGAGGGTCCACGGCATCTGCGGGTCTTTCATAAGTAAAAAGAAATGTTTACACCAAATTTTGAATATACAGTATTTGTAAGAGAGATGTTTTCCTTGTGTGTTTATGGGACACACCATAGAAGTGGTTGTTAGATATCCTGTATCTATAGTAAGAGGTTTTTACGAACTTCTGTGTTTGGTTGGTGGGATCTGAAATCAGGTCATCTACAAGATTATGTGCTGTGCCATCTGCTTAGCCTATATAAATAAAGAATTCAATGAATAATCATTGGGAAATGGATGCCTCAATATTATGATACCATGGAAGGTAAATCTGCAATATGAATTCATTAAAATACAAATAAAATTTACAACACCTCATCTAATTCCTGACCTATATGAAATTGGAAACACATGTAAGTATCAACAGGATTACAAATGATAGTGCATACACTGACACAGTGTGACATTTATACTCACAACAAATCTACAGCAATTGAGAAGGTACAAAATATTTGGGAAAGAATAAAGGGGATGTATAGAAAAATGGAAAAAGAAATGCAGGAAAATATAACCAACCATTTCTGAAGAGGTCAAGGGAAAGTCAGCCTTGTAAAATGAGGTCTTGACTAGTGTAACACAGCTACCAATGATTTTATGTGTTTACAAAGTAAATAACTAGACTTCACAACTCCCAAAACTTTAAACAAGAAGAAGCCTTAAACTGTTCTGCTTCTGACCCTCAAACTACTGATATTTCTTCCCAACAGATATGTGCCATAGTCTAAAACTCCACATACTTATGGGGTTAATCTCTTGCTTTGCTACTGCAAACTCTCATGTCCCCTCGTGATTTAAGTAAACATGGACCTGTTGATGCCCAGATGGAAAATAACATAGAAGAATAATTTAATATCTGTTCCTGCCACATGTATCATGAAACAGCATGAGGCATCCGCACAATCCACACATTCAACATCATACTCACCTAGAAAGTTCTGTAGATCAGAAATTCCATTTGTTCCCAGAAACTCAACTTTCCTGAATCACACCATTGTTGTGGGAGGTAGGAAAATGTTAATAGCACTCTGTTCACATATTGCTGAAGGAAGATCCCCATCACTTCTTTTTAGCAGCTTCTAAACTTTGGGTAAATCATGTAAGAAAACCTAAATGTTGAAGGAGATGTTCATAAATTTCAGAAGCCAAACTTACAGTTTACCAGTGAATGTTACCACAAAACACAAAAGCAACCCTGTGATGCACAAACCTGTCACCTGGTCTCAAGTTTTTCATCTGGCAGACATAAATTTCTGTAGAGGAAATCTGTGATTGTTGAAAGTGGATTTATTGGGCTGTCTCAGAAGCTAAGGGCCACATACTCTAACAATGCCTAACAATGGAAATTTGAAGAATTCTGTAGTTGTTTGGTTTATGAGTCTAGATGTCTTAGCTGGTCTTCAGCATAAAGAAGTATTTCAAAGAAATGCTCTCTAAAGCTATTATGGAATAGACTCAGTAGGATCCATATGGCATCAACTTTGTGGAGCCTGTAAGATATGTGTCCAAGTATGATGGTATTTTGTAGTCCTTTAAAAAAATGAAGCTCCATTTTATTCATTCACTAAATTTAAGTCATCAACCAAAGGTAGGGCAATGCCAGAGGACTTCTATTAATATGTATAAGTGGCTAATAGTAATTGCTTCCCATATTAAATGCACTCCATAACTGCACATACCATCTCCCTTCAGGCACTGTATAGCTGCACTTACTCCCTGCCTGAAGGGTGTGTTTAAACCTGACTGGGCCCAAATCTATTGTTATTTAGATGGGAGACTTTCACCATCCAGTCTCTGGAATCTTGTAGCAGGAAAGATGATGTCTTAAGTACAATAGAGTTATTTCATTTCAACTTTCCTGGTTGAAATGGTGGTAAGGGAAAATTAAAAGCACTGTGGTCAAATCTTGCTGAAGGATGATCCCCATCTCCTATTTCCACTGATTTTTAAACCTGAATGTGGAATGCCATATTCCTAAATTCCAGAAGCCAAAATATTAGTTTCTCCCTTGTATGTTCCAAAACATGCCAAAAGCAAGCCTGCGATGTACAGAGGAAACGAATATTTGTTTCTGTTTTGTTTTCTTTTGGTTTGGGTTGGTTTTTCAAGGCAGGGTTTCTCTGTAGGTTTGGAATGTTCTTTGAAAATCAGCCTGGCCTAGAACTCATAGTGATCTGTCTGGCACTACCTCCCAAGTGCTTGGATTACAGTCTTGCACCACCACAGACCAGTATGGATACTGATATCACAGCTATCTCACTCTCCTCAGGGAACATATATACAGGTAGGCTCAAAGCAGAAGGGCCATTGGCCCTGGACAGCACAAGTCACATGGTCCCTCACAATCCCAGCAGCAATGACAGCTAGGCAGAGCTGCTCTTCCTGCACAGCATCCCAGACACTCACCATGCTGTGTGGTGGTGGTTTACATTTGGAGCTCCTACAAGAGAGCCTGCAATTTCTTTTCATGATAACATCTGTCCATTATCACCAAGAAATGGCCAGTCAGGCATTTTGCAAATCATCTAAAATTGATTACAGTTTCCACAATGCTAATTTCCACTGATGGAAAGCACAAAATTGCTCATGTTCCTTCTGTCTCCCACCTCTTTCTGCACAGTTTCTATAGCAAAATCAAAGTTCTTAAATGAACTCAATTCTTTCATATTCCTCTCTTTAATTGCAGTCCCCAATACCAGCCATAGTGTTTGGTAAACAGTCAATAAATGATCTGTATTTGCTTCTCAATGAACACCCAAAGCCTCATGCTGAAGGATGCAGTAGTTTCTTCCCAGCACAGGGTAGCACAGGCATGATAAAATGTGATCCATGCAATTTTCATACCTAACCCTGTATGTCATGCCCCAGCTAAATATAACCTTCCAAAATTTTGATCACACAAATCGAGTCTGTCTTCATTCATGTGACATGAATTAATACACCCTGAGGATATAAAAAAAATCACTGAATATTCATTAGTTAAGATTTTTTTTTCTTATTGCTATGTATAAACACAAACAAATTCCACAAGTCTTGTTTTTTGAGAAAGAGTTTCTCTGTGGCTTTGGAGTCTGTCCTGGAACTAGTCTTATATACCAGGCTCATCTCGAACTCACAGAGATCTGCTTTCTTCTGCCTCCTGAGTAATTCTCTCCCAGTCAGGGAATCCAACCCCCGGACAAACCAATAACAGGCAGGGATAAGATATTCACCACTATTCTATCCAAGAGAGATCTCATACAGAAGACACTTAATTGGAGTGACTCACAGTTTCAGAGGTCCAGTCCATTGTCATCATAACAGAAAAAATGATTTGAAGAAGAATGTCATGCTGGTTTCATCTTGATACATAGGTCACAGTATGTCATCTTACACACTTGCTCATATCCAGCACATGGAAACCCTGAAAGCCCATAACCAGTTAAACTCTTCTTCCCAAAATGCCAACCTAACTGCATCAATGCCACACCTTCTAATAGTACCACCCCCTATGACATCATTGGCCCATTCTCCTCAAGCAGGGCCTTTTTCATGATAGTAACTTAAGCAGCTGACTACCTACCCTGATTCCCTTTGAAACACACACACACACACACACACACACACACACACACAAAACTGTTCATTTTACTCTAGTCTGAAGAAAAAAAGCATGCTACACATGATTTTTTTTTCCTGTAAGTGTAATGCATGGTTGACTCCATGATGTCCATGATATAAATGGACAATTTTAAAACACGATGGACATAATTTTTCATCTTCTGTTATTTTTACATCATTAGAGATTTTGGAGTGGGTTATATTTTAAATCAAATTGCAGTGTTACAGATTAATGATTTCTGTTTATTAAATATTTCTGTAAAAATAATTGGTATCCACATATAAAATGTTTAAGATGCTTGGTCCACAAACAGGTACTGAAGGAATATATTCACCTATTTAAGAATGGATAATCAAGAGATCAGCAAGGACATTGCCCTGGAAGCAACAAACTGGGATCAAGGACACCTACGTCAAAAAGAATGAGCCTGTCTCAGAAACATAATTCTAAAAAACTGGAAGAGAAGATGTTCTATATTTGCCTTTCCAATGAGAAATAACTCCATAGACTTAAGAGATATGTAAAGAATATCTCTGTAATGATAGCATGCATTCTTTTCTGGCTAATGGGCAAAGGGGACAGAGCCTAAAACAGATTTGTTGGGAGATTTTGAGACAGGGTTTCCCTGTGCAATAGCCTTCATTGTAGTGAGACTACCTGTGTTTATGACACTGATCTGAAACTCACAGAAATCTGACTGCCTGTGTCTCCTGAGTACTGGGTTTAAAGGCAAGCACCACCACAACCTGGATCCTAAAACAGACTTTAGCATTACAAAGTAACGGCCATTTTTAAGTTCTTCCAGTGTCAGATTACAACTGACACTTTGAAGAATTTGAGTAGTAATAAGAAACAGCAAGTGAGGCCAGGAATGCAATTAAAATTTTCAACAGAAAAATTAGTACTCTAATTATTTAATAATACATGAGTAACATGAAACACAGGTTCACACTTCACTGACAGGGTTTGGAGTGGAGGACCAGAATATGAGGAAAAGAGGAAAGGCAGAACAAAGAAAAGATAAAACCTGTGAAAGGGACGTCTTACTTAACCTATGTCTTATTCTAAGTATGCTTTTTATGAGGAATAGCTTACTGTTCTCTCCTTTCTGGAGGAGATGGAAAAAAATGGGAGATTTTAGGAATTCAGTAGGAGTTATCTTTCAATGAGACCAGCTCATGAGAAGACTACTCAAGCATTGCATCATGAGGAGAACACAGTGCATCTGGGGAACTTTAGAGATTAAACCCTCAGCACACTTGGGACCAATAACCCCAGCTCCATGTGGTGGGAATAGAAGTGTCCAAAGGATATGAAGCAACCTCACCACAAAGGCTCTGGATTCTGATAATTACATTCTCTCCAAACCATGTTCATTATGTTAAATGAAGGGATCTATTTCATTCTCAATACCTGAGTGTCTAAGTCTAGGTGCCCAGGCTGATACTGGCTCTACTAAGCTCATTAGTGGGTTTGAGAAAGAGCTATGTTCCTTCTTTGTGAGTCAGGACCTAAACAGATGTCTTGCTTGCTCAGTCAACCCCTCAACACAACAGTGTTTACCTTTTCAAACAGTTCTCCTCTGGGTTCATCTTGCCCATCTGGCTGAACTATGATTTTCTCTAGAAGAAAACTCGACCATCTGACAGACCATTCCAGTAATTCCCCCTTAAGCAGCTTGAGAATGACCTCTTCTATGATATGAGGATGGGCCTAGGGGCACTTTGTTAATCAGGAGTTTCTCCTTTGACATGATTTGCAGCGAAACTACTACAGAGAGATTTAGGGATACAAAAAGGGATAATTGCTATGTAGCTTAACATTGAGTTTAGGTGAACTGAATTTGCTCTTTACCTGGTTGTCACAGGCACTTAAAATCAGGAAAGAGAAGCAGGCTCCAGATGACAAACAAGATAGTAGCACTTTCTCCTCCTAGAAAGCTGGATGATGGCTCTAAAAATGTAGTTTTATCCGAAACTCAGAGCAAATGGTTGGAAAATGCATAGTAATGAAAACAATAGTCTTCCTAGACATAGATGGAGAGGAATGAAACTAGGAAGATTGTATTTGTGAGCAATATTGTTAGTCAACACATGTTCAGTAGCAGGTTCAAAACAAAAGAAAGCAAAAACTAATTGCATTATTCGAGGTTCTGTGCATGGACAGGGGTGGTAGGATGAATTTCTCCATATATGTAATAAATGGATTTATTATAATGTCTCATAGGCTTTAGTCCAGGTAGTCCAAAAATGGCTGCTTAACAATGGGCACCTGAAGACTACAGCAGTTGTTTAGTTCACCAGGGTGCATGTCTCAGCTGGTCATCATTATACTTGTCAAGTCCAAAGAAGAAAGCTCTAAAACTAGTAAAGTAATAAACTTGGTAGCCATAGCTAGGGGAAGCAGCAACAGAAGATGAGCTTCCTCCTTCAATTCCATTTAGACATGCAGTAGACTACCAGATGGTGCGACTCATATAAAGGTGTATCTGATTCTTCCTTACATATTTTGTTTTATTAATGTATTTCATTTTTGATTACTGACAGCCTCCTTAGTTGTGATATTAAACAAGTGCACTGCCACCAAGTAGTTAAAGATGGATCTCATCATCTAATTCCATATAATGCTTCCCTGAGTGGCTTTGACAGTTCTGGAACACATTCTGCCTGCCGGTCCCATCTGAAATCCTATATGGGAACCCATTCCAAGTTGTCATGGGTACAGAGAGCTCAAATAACAACTATGGTCCATAAGATATTATCTTTCCTACCATAGGTTGTCTGGGCCTTTATGGTTATTTATCTCCTATCTAAAAGCAATATATTTGGGCCCATAAAGGCTTATAAACACCCTTTAGGCAGGGAATACATGCAAGTATGGGTTTTCTTAACATAGATAATATGTGCAGTCATGGAATGTCTTTAGTATTAGGTGAAATAACTCCTATTTGCTCTTTATATATATTCATAGAACAACTCTGCCATTGACCGACCATTGGTTGACTAAATTCTGACATGAATTAAATGGAGCATTCATTATCTATAGTGAGATAAGCACCTTGGCCCTGCCTGTGACACAGACCACGCCCATTGGGGGGGTGGAGACAGGGCCGGATGTGACCCGGGGTACAAATTTTGAGGAGTATACTGGGAGAGCTCTCTTGCCTGCAGCACAGGAACAGCTTCCTGGGACCAGGAACCTGCTGGTGTTCGTCTTCCTATAATGTAAGTTATTTCTCCCTGAATAAATATCTATTCAGCCTATTTTTTTCTCCTGATCCTTATCGAACATCAATATCTGGTGTCAGAAGCAGAATCTGGATTTTTACCGGACCTGGTTTTCACCAAGTCGGCAGATGCTGCTCGCTTCCCACACCATCCCTGAATGAGCAGGGTTCCTTGCCTAACCAGGTGGCTATACCACACCTTGTGGGACATTTGCCTCTGCCCTACGACTTTACATCCACTGTGGCACAGAGAAAGCACTCACTGCTTCTCATCTTTTGCCTATTCCCCACTTTGCTCTTGCAGCTGTGGTGCACATGGCGCCTGTGCAGCTGGTGTGTTTTCTGTGGCCCAAAGGCGCCAGTAAGTGGCAACACCTGTTAGCCCTGGGGCCCTAGAAATTTGCACAAAGCTCCTTTCACTCATGAGTTTAACAAAATTTTACTTGGCTTAGTTTGTTAAGAGCTATTCTACAGGGACAACAATCAGAAGGATTGTCTGCTGCCCGATGCAATTTGGTGGGACACCGCCAGGCACTACCACCACAAATTGAGATCAACAACTAAAACCATCAAAGTTCGAGGACAGCAGAATTATACCTAAGGTAAGTGCAACATTCTTCGCCATTTAAGATGATATAATATGAGATAAATTGTTCCATACCTAGGGTGGATAATCTTATGATGCAAGACGTTAGAAATTCTTTTACTTCAAATATAGAAGGAATTTTAACATAAGAAAAATCATGTCTTAACCAATATATACTTTTTTTTGTAATAGCAATGGGTATCAACATTAAGATATTCTAAATGGTTTGAGCTTAAAGCAAACAATAAGAAAATTTTAAAAACCAACAGAAACTTAGTAACAGGGGTTCAAAATATGGAAAATAACAATAGAGAGCTAAAAAACCAAATGCAGAATATTGAAAATGACAATGGAGAGCTGACAATTAGAATGAAAACCTAGAAGGATAAAAAAGGTTTAGAATATTGAAAATGACGCTATTAGAAGGCAAAACATAGAATGCTTAGAAAAACAGTTCAGTCTATTGAAAATGGCAATAGAAGGATGAAAACCAGAACAGAAAACATACAATGTTTGGAAACAATTGTTTAGAATATTGAAAATGAAAATAGAGAGCTTAAAATTAGAAGACAAGCATACAATACTTAGAGAAAAAGATTCAGAATATTAGACATGCAAATAGAGAGCTGACAGGTAGAATACAAAACATGGAGCATAAAAATGACCAACAAATTTTTTTTTTATGTCTAATGCTTCAAAAATCAAAACAGAAACAATGCAATGCATTAACATGCTGACAGGAACAGCTGATTCCTTGTTGAACAGAGCTGCTAATAAAGTTAAAACCTGGAAAATCAGATGCAAAGAGTAGCAGAATCTGTTCCATGTTTTAGGATTAATTGAAAGCTAGCAGATAGAACTTTGTGTTTGGAAGGCAGTTTACATTTCATTCAGATTTTATCTAAGAATGAAAATATTAAAAATATGGACTCTTTAGTAGTTGGAGAAAGCAAGGGACTTACTGATTCAATGAAGTCTCTAGAAAGTTATGTGATTCATTATCATACACTCAAAGACAAAATGCTGAATAGATTTCAGGCCTTAGAAGACTGCTGAGCCCTGACAAATCAGGGTAAGACAGCCTTTTTACCTCCCTGCCTTTGTTGTGTTCTGTCAAGTACTCTAGGCCTTAGCCAAAACTGGCTGTACCAACCTTGCTGTGAGACCTTTGGTGACTGTCCAGGTAGCATGCTGTTTCTGTCCTTGCTGCACCATTTGGAATTTGCCCATCCATACTTCCTGCCTCCCTTAGTATTGTTATTTTCCTTCTCAGGTCTTTGATGAGGTTGAAGATTAAATTATTACAACTATTATTCTCTCTTCCTAGTTAGATATAACAGGTTCTAGACTTATTCTTTCCAGCTTAGGACAACTGTATTGTAAACACTGTTTTGACTTTACCCTAGGACTAGTTAGGTCTTAAGATTGTATATTCTCAATTTTCCTTTTGTTAGAGCACAATTTCTTTTTATTTAATTTATTATTTTACATGTTGATCTCAGTTCTCTTTTCTTCCCTTTCTCCCTCCTTCCCTCCCTCCCTTTTACCCCCTCTGCCCTCTCACATGCACCCTAACCACCCTCCCCTCCTATCCCCCCACCCCAATTCCATATGTAGAGCAATGGCATCCAGTTTGGGTCATGTGGATCTGACAGGTTATTTGAAATATGAACTAGGGCTTCTCACTTGTATCTAGGTTAAGGCAGTTATTCCTCCATGGGGGATGTGTTCGCAAGGTCCTTTTGCGCACCAGGGATATATCCTGGCTCCACTGCCTGAGGTCCCTTAGACTGCTCAGTCCATCTGGCAGAGACCCATATTCAGGTGGTCCTGAGTCAGTCCTATCCTGGCTTCCCAGTTCTCAGTCAGTTATTAGAGCACAATTGTTATTCACTGTTTTTTATATAGGTTTTGTATCAAGCCTAAATCTTTTCTTAGACTAAAAGGGGAACTGTAGTGAGATATTCACTTTGTTCACATGCACATTTTGTGGAGACAGAGCAGGAGATTACCTGGGGGAACTAAGTCTGAGGAGGGGGCTCAGAGAGCTCTATTGCTTGCAGCATGGGGACAGGAGTACATCTGAAGGTATCCTTGGGACCAGGAAGGAACCTGCTCATATTCCTTTTTCTATGTTGTACGATATTTCTCCAGAATAAACATCTATTCAGCCTATTTGTTTCTCCTGATCATTATTAAGCATCAATAAAGGAGAGCTGGTGTACACTCATGAGCAGAAACAGGAACCAAGAGTTAAGAGTGCAGAGGGCGCAGAGAAGTTCAGGAGAAGGCACCACACTGAGAAGGTACACTCAGGATTTAAATAAGTAAATAAGATATTCACTTCAGCCACACACCTCTGAGTAAGAGTCACTGATAAGAGGAAAAATGGAAAATAGAAAAGGAGAGTATTGTCTATGATAACGATGTTTGAGAAAATCAGAGAAAGACACTAAAGGTAATGTAAAAAGATATAGAGGTTCAAAGAAAAGTAGTAGAAAGTTCATAGGAAGATGTAAACTGTTGTGTGCTCTGATATCTACAAATATAAATTTAAGATTAGTAATATGTGTTAAAAATCTTGACCATGCCAGGTTAATTGTTTAAATGTTCCTTTTATTTCTCTAAAGAAAACTATATGTACTTGTTAAAAAGTTCTAGAGTTTGCCTCCAATATAGCAAGACCAACCATTTGGACAAAATACTGTTCTTCTCTGTACTGTTTGACTTTATGCTTTATGAACTGGATATGCAGGACCCACAGGAAAGTGACTCTGATACAAGATGGACATTGCTACAGAGTTCCTTCTTCATGAAAGAGTCTGCTAGACATTCTGCAGGATGTGGAGAAAAGTGGCTGACAAACTGCCAACACATGCCTGTACACATGTGCTTTCACACAGGCTTTATCAATCCAGGAAACTCTGAGGAGGTGGTTAAAGCTTCTTTCACTTTGTGTCACTGGAATTTAACTCAGGTTGTCCAATTTGGTATAAAGTGCCACTTTCCAATGATCTACCTCAATGGCCAATAATTTTAAATTTTAGTTTTAGTTTAAATAAAGAGTATTGGGTTTCATAGTGGTATCTTTATATACTTGTGATTATGTGCTTTCCTTGTTTGTTTTCTTCCCACACTACTCTCCCATTTGACCCTCCTCATCTCTAGCTGATTCCATTTCTTGTAGCATTTAGTTCTAAAATATATTTACAAATCTTTGCAAGTAATGTTCTTGAGCAAATTTTGTATCTACCAAAATAGGGTTAAAACAAAAATTAATTAAAAGAGATGGGGTAGAACAATCCATATTCGACGGAAAAAACTAATAAGACCTGTCAATTCTTAATATCTATGCACAAAACACATGATGAGGAAACATACCCAAGAGGATTAAACAAGAAGAAAGTATTGAATCACAGTTAAAATTAACAAATTAGAAACAAAGAAAAATAAAATTATTGAATGAAAAACATATTTGGTTTTTGTGTGAAAATCAACTATACAGACAAAACTAAGAGAGAGAGAGAGAATATAACAATTAATAAAATCAGAAATTAAAAGGAGACATAATCAACAAGGAAAACCACAGAACCATAAGAAATACTTTAAAAATACTTCATCCAAATTGGGAATATATATCTTGATAGGTACCACTTACCAAAGTTCAATCAACACCACATGAACAATTTGAATATAGAACTATCATGCATAGTGAAATAAAATGAATCATTACAAGCCTCACAAACAAAAATAAGTAAGAATTTAAATAAATAAATAAATAAATAAAATCTGAGTGAAACATTGTTTTAACATTGGAATTTACCAGCCTTTCAAAGAAGAGTTAGAAATGTTACTTCTCAACTTATTCCATGATATAAAAACAGAAGAAACTTTACCCAATTTATTTTATGATGCCACAGGTACACAGATATCCATGCATTCAGGCTTTTTTTTTTTAAATATTCATACATAATTCATGTCAGATTTTACTACATCATATACCTTTAACCTGAAACAGTGTACAGTGGAAATTTGGCTTTCTGGATAGCCCTTAACAATCTGGATATTGCAACAGGTTGACAGACTTGGGGATTCCAATTTCAATAATTCAATGGATCATAGCCACTCTGCCTGATGACGTTGAGATCATAAACCTTATTCAGCAAGGCTTTCCTATGTTGTGGGAAATATAAAGAGAATTGGAGATCAATTTTTCTCATGAATATATGTGAACAAATAATAAAATCCTCATAAACAGATTCCAAAACAGGACAAAATATCATCCAAATCAATAAAGGAGGTATCATTGTAAAGAGGGAGTGATAATACAACACAAAAAATTCAAACATATTTAATGCACAATAAAAGTAAACTTTAAAAAACATAAGTATTCCTTTATTTTAATTTTATATAATGATGTCAGTTGCCTCTCCCTCCCTCCATCTTTCTTTCTTCCACCTTCTCATGCCTCCTGACCCCCTTCCCCTCCTACCTCTACACACTCCACATGTAGGGGATGCCTTCCAGGAGGGCTAATCTAAATCTTTCAAGTCATTTGGAGTAGGGACTGAGATTTTTCTCCTGTATCTATGTTAAGGGAGTATCTCTTCATGGAGGATGTGATCCGAAAGCCCTTGTGTGCACCAGGGATACATCCTAGTTCTACTCTCCAAGGTCGCTTAGACTGTCCTAGCATTCTATCTTAGACCCATGTTTAGTGGATAAGAGTCAGTTCCATGATGAATTCCCAGATATCAGTCTGGTGGCCCATTACCTCCTCTATGTTCAGATAAGCTGTCTCTATTTATTACTGCAGTCTGGTCTTGTCCTCCCTCTGTGCATATGGATTCCAGTTATGCCAAGTGTTTAGTTGTGGCTGTTTCCTTCTGTTTGCATGAGCTACTAGATGAGGACTCTATTATGGTGCATAAGTTACTCATCAATCTCATTATCAGGGAAGGCCATTTATGGTAGCCTTTCCACTATTCCTCAAATTGTTAGTTGGGGTCACACCTGTAGATGTCTGGACATTTCTCTAGGTTCAGTTTTCTCTTTAAACCTACAATGGTTCCCTCTTCTATGGTTGCTCTCCGTGTCTCTCCTTCTGTCTCTGTCTCTCTCACTCCCTTTTCTCTCATCTATTCCTTCCCTGACACAATCTTCCCACGTGCTTTTCTCTCCTCTTCTGTTTCTTGTAGATCGTTCTCTACGAGAGATTGTCTCTACCAACACCCCATATGCTCAGGAGATCTTGTCCCTTTCCTAATCTGTGAGGGACCTTATATGAACCTCAGAATCCTCCTTGAAGCCTAGTTTCTCAGCCAAAGTGAATTATAAACTGGTGATCCATTGCACTATGTCTAAAATCCATATATGAGTGAGTACATACCATGTTCCCCTTTTTCTGACTGGGTTACCTCATTCAGGATGGATTCTTCAAGTTCCATCCATTTGCCTGTAGATTTCAAGATTCCAGTGTGAGTGTGTGTGTGTGTGTGTGTGTGTGTGTGTGTGTGTGTGTATGTGTGTGTGTGTGTTTTCGCAGCATAGTACTCCATTGTGGAAATGTGCACCATCTTCTTTATCCATTCTTCAGTTGAAGGGCATTTAGGTTACTTCAATGTTCTTGCTATTACAAATAATGCTACTCTGAACATAAGCATGTCTTTGTTGCATGGATGTGGATTATTTGGCTATATTCCTAAGAGGGGGATTGCTAGGTAATGTGGTAGAGTGATTCCCATTTTTCTGAAGAACTGCCACACTGATCGCCAAAATGGTTGTATATGTTTGCTTTCCCACCTGCAGTGGAGGAGTGTTCCCCTTTCCCCACATCCTCTCCAGCACAAGTTGTCATTGGTGTTTCTAATTTTAGCCATTCTGGCTGGAGTAAGATATCTCAGAGTTGTTTTGATTTGCATTTCCCTTATATCCAAGTATTGTGAGCAATTTCTTTAGTATTTTCAGCCATTTTGGATTCCTCTATTGAGAATTCTCTCCTCAGTTTTTTTTTTTTTTAATTCAACTTTTAATAGGTTTACTTGGTTTTTTGGCGAGTGGTTACTTGAGTTCTCTGTATATTTTGGAGATAAGCTGTAAGTTTGGTAGTGTTTGTTCTTCTCCACTAAGATGTGTTAACTGAACTGAAAACCTGATATTTTTTTAATCATCAGATTACATGATGAAAAAGTGTTTGACATAAATCAAACATAAAATCTTAGAGAGATTAGAGATATGAGATGCATAAATTTACATAATGGATAATATTTACAGCAAGCCTATAGACAACATAAAATATAACAGAGAGAATCTCAAAGTACATCTGATAAAATCTGGAAAACAACACAAGGGTGCAACCTGTATATCTACTTAATATTGTACTTAAAGTACTAGTTAGATCAATAAATCAACTGAAAGATATAAATGGAGTATAATTTGGAAAGGAAGATATTGAACTATTGTTACCTGTAGGTACACATCATTGATATTAAAAACTCTGCAAGGGAAGAACAGGTGATAAACACTTTCAATAAAGTGACTGAGTAATAGAGTATCAAGAAACCATCCGAACAAACAAAGAAACAATAGTCTTTCTATATAAAAACAGCAAACAACTGAGGAAGAAGTAAAGAAATCAGCACTCATCACAACATCCTCAAGTAATATAAGATATGTTCAAGTAATTCTTAACAAACAAGTGAGACATTGTATGCTACAAAACCTTTAAGTATAGGAAGAAAGAGTTTGAAGACCATATGAGCAGATGGAAAGATTTCCAATACTCATGATCAATATCATTAACCCAGTCAAAAGGACATCCTTCTAACCACAATACCCATAAAAAGTACAACAAACTTCATCAAAGACTTAGAAAGTACAGTTTGTAACTTCATATGAATAACAAAAAAAAGTTAGGTAAAACAACTCAACAGTAAAAGAATAACATGGCACTGGCAGGAAAACAGACATGTTCAACAATGGAATGAAATTAAAGGCCTGGACAGCAATCAAAACACAGATGGACACTTGATTTCTGATAAGGAAATTCATAAATACAAAATGGGAAAAAACACAGCACCTTCAACAAATGGTACCAGTGAAACTGAATTTTTACATGAAAAAATGAAATAGATTAATGTAGATCCCCTGTACAACACTCAAGCCCAGTGTGTTAAAGTCCCCAACAGAAATTAGACACACTGAAGCAGAAACAAGACCAAGTGCGGAAAAGCCTTGAATACACTGGCACAGGGGACAACTTTCTGAATAGAAAATCAATTAATAAATGGAACCCCATTAAACTGCAACGATTGTGTATGTCCAAGGACACTGTCAGTCAGGCAAAGGGTCAGCTTAAGAAATGGGGGAAGATTTTTACAACTCCACATAGAGTAGAGGCTAAATTAAAAGTATATAAAGAACTAAAAAAAATCTAGATGTTGTATGCTGTGGAAAAACTCTTCTGTATAATATGAATTTGTTTTACTCTCAGCAATTAAAACTGAGCTCAAAATACTATAGCACAGCTTGAGAACTTGGATGGCTGGATAAAACTAGGATAATTCAGGGAAAAATGTTGGAGTCAGTGAAGTCATGAACCAGACAGAAAGAAGGAAGAGAAGATTAATAGGCTAATGTCATGAATCTTGGGCAGCACAACAACTAATAGAAATGGGTTAATTTAAGTTGTAAGAGCTAGTTAGGAATACACCAGAGCTATTGGTTGAGAATTTATAATTAATATAAGCCTCAGTGTCTTCATTGGAGAGCTGCAGGTAGAATAAAACATCTGCGTACATTTGAAATTCTAAATAATCCAAATAAAAAATGGGGTATGAATATAAGCCAAGATTTCTCAGCAGATATATGACAAGTAGCTAAGAAACACTTAAAAGAATATTTGACACCATTTTACCACCAGATAATTCCAAACAAAAATTACTTTTTGATTTTATCTTAGTACTTTGAGAATGGCAAATATTAAACATGTAAGTGACAGCTCATGCTGGTAAGGAAGTTAAGCATGGAGAACATGCCTCTACTCCTTGTAAAAGTGCAATTTTTACAAGTATCATCATTCTTCAGAAAACAGAATCTATCTCTTTCAATGCCCAGCTATACCACCCTTAGTCATAAACCCAAAGGTTGTTCCATTCAACCACAGTGATCATCACAGCTTTATCGATTATAACTGTAAATTGGAAAGAGCCAAGAATTCCCTTAACTGGAAAAATGATTTTAAAAGAAACATGGTACATTTACACAATGTGATATTTACTCAACTGTAAAAGCTCTGGCATTAAAAAAATAAAATGATTGCATCATTTCTCAGTGCTAATGTAAACTACCATAAAAGCAGGTAATCCAAACTCCTTCTTGCCCCTCCCTTTTTGTTCTGTGACCAGCACTGCTTTACAGTTGGTCAGTGAAATCCATTTATACACATGTCCCTCTTCATGGGTAAGTCCACCATAATAGCTGGAGGGATTGGAAGGAACATATTCACTGTGGTATTTTTTCTTTTCAAAGTATAATCAGTGTTCTGCCTGGATGCAATTCTAACTGTCTTCCCAGGACTAAACAGCTGTATAAAATTACAAACAACTCCTCAATTAAATAGTGTGAAACCCTGAGCCCTAGAAGTCATTAATCTAAACAACTCGTTCCCAAGTTTCCTAATGCTTTGTCACTGTCACTGTCATACAGTTAGTTATTCCTGTTCTGGTGAACTAACAACTATAAGATAGCTTTCACTACTGCCTCATAACTATAATTTTGTTACTGTTATTGTTATGTATCATAAATATCTGTGTTTTCTAATTCTAAACATCTATAGTTGGGAAGTAAACAATGACAAGTTCAAGCTTCCCTCCATACACTGTACACACACCAATTCTGTGTTTTCATTCACATGGAAGGAATGAATACATGTGGGAAAATAACACAGAAAGCCACTCAACCTGCACCATCATGCCTGTCTTTTAATGGAGACCCATGCATCTCAGTGCCTTAAACTACAAGTTGTAATCTCACCATTGCCTAGAGTGTTTTTCCCTGAAGTGTATACAGTGCACTGTTTCTCCTCTTAGGGTCTGAAATGAGAAACCATGCTCCACATGCAAATCCTTTGTCATTTTATTTATTTTTTGTCAGGTCCTTGGACACAGCTTTATGCAGCATAAACTGGTAATCCTACAACTCTGTCGTGCTATAGACTTGCAATCCAAGAATTATGGTTGTTTTGTCAAGAAGATAATGAGGGCAATGTGCTCTTATGCTACAGACAGTGTTCAAGTGACATCAATCAACATACCTGACATTACCTCAAATTCATTTTTGAAAAAATATGGAGATAAACTGTTCTAGAATAAATATACCTGTAAGGAGTAAGGTTTTTCCTACCACCATCTGTCTTGTCCTGCTGCTGCGCCAGCCCCAAATAACACTCAGAGACTGTGTATTTGATATAATTCTGTTGCCCGATTACTAGCTCTGTCTTAATTATTAACCCATTTATCTATGTATTTCCACGTGGTCTCATCTTACCAAGTGCCGGCCTCCTGCTCTCTCCAGACCTTGCATCTTGACTCTTCCTTCCTACTTCCCTTCCATCCTTCTCTCCTAGTCCCTCCTATCTTCCGTTCCTATTGGCCAACAGTGCTTTATTCATTAACCAATATGAAAAACATATATACATATTGGAATCTCCCATCATATACCTTTAGTTTACACCAGGATTTATTGTTTGGTTCAACCCTGTTATGAACCTTGAACAGCACTTTAGAGGACTGTTCTTTTATGTTCAGTTGGCATTTCACTGGTTGTAAAATTAGGATTTTCTCTTTCATTATGAAAATGCAGCTTAAATGCTGCTAATCCTGATGAACAAATATTTACATCTTACCATATCAATTTCTAACAGGTGTGGTTAACATATAGGTCAAATAATTCTGGGCTACTCAGGAAGCAGCCCTAAATTAGCTAACTTATACTTTATGTGACTTAATAACCTAAGATATAGTATGTTTATATGACATCAGTTATACTCTCTACAAAACACTTTAGTAGTGGATTACTACTTTCCACATGAGATACCATTTATAAGCTCAATACAATTAACTCCAGATAAATCCTGAACCTAAATGTTAAATATTAAAAGTGCAGAACTTCTGGAACATACTAGAGAAATGAGGGCTCTCTGAATTTGGCACATATGTCTTCCATGATGACAATCCAAGCACAACAGGTATCAGCAATTCAAATGAATGTCAAAATCAGGCATATTGTAAGCACAGTCTGGTTCCAGATGCTCTGCCATGACACTATGAACAGGCAAATTCCACAATGTGATGTGATCAAAGGCTGCTGCCCTGCCCAATGGAATTGGCAAGGAAAAAAAGGACAAGCAGATATAGAATGCACAGCACCAGACAAGAAGCAAGCTCAACCAGTTTCTGGCTGCTGCATCTCTCAATCTGGGAACATCGGAATCTCACACACCTTCCCAAGACACTCCTTCCCTTCTGGGAACAGCAGGTCCTATATTACCATGGGAGATTGTGGGGCTTTCAAGCACCCAAGCCACAGCGGAGCGCAAAGAAAAGTGCACACAACACAACTTTAGAATTCATCACAAGTGGAACTAAGGCAGAACCCTGGCTCTTAGAAGAATCCTCCCTTCAGTTTAAACAGATTTTCCTGAGTCTCTGATTGGCTAAGTAGACATGAATAACATGACATTGTGAGTATAAAGTACAAGATAGCATGTTTCAAAGTCCTATATTTCATGTGAAAAAGAGATTTACCCCAGATTGTTTGCAGAATTGTGTCACATTCAAGAGAAAGTCTCTTGCTAATGAGAACCAATGGATTTGTTATTGAAGAAAATATACAAATGTTGAAGGAAACTAATAAGAAAATAATGCACAAGAGGGATACAGCGAAACTCGAGAACATAGTGAACAAAATCAACAAGGCATTTAGGACTGACAACCACAGCCCCAATCTTGGGAAATCATGGAATTACTAATGCTGCTACCTTCTGGAATTTTCCATCATGGTAAATCCAGATGCTGATTGCCTACCATTTCCCCCTGTAGTGTACACAAGAAATTATTTTTCCTATTTGGATTTGAACACAGCAGACATGCTCCACAAAAATTCCTTTACTGGGAACTGCAATGGATAATTGATTACAGGACTCAAAATTGTCATTTGAAAACTCAGAGGTGGTACAGCCCATTAATTTAAGGGTGTAATTTGCAAATTAAGAGATAAGTAAGTTCATTCACCTGGAATACATAAAGCTAGGAACCAAAGTCACCTGAGTCAACAAAAGATCCCTGTCTCAGAAACATTTTCTGTAGTTGTAGAGATACAGCTGTTATAGCCTTAATGTGTCTTCACAGGAATAATTCACTCCACATATTTAAATGATTAATAAACCCAAGTACCTTTAAGAACTCTTTGCATCAAACTCTAGCTAATCTGAAAGAGGTGATGTTGTGGAAATTTATTTTAAGTGATATTAATTTGTTTATGCCATGGAACATATATTAAATGATAATGGGAAAGATGATTTGCATTGTTTCCTGTGGAGTTAGTTTAGCTCTGTGAAGCTGTGGTAATTTGCATGTGTAGCACACCTGATGGTCTAATAAAGTTCTGACTAACCAATAGCAAGGCAGAAGATAGGATAGGCAGGGCTGGAAGGAAGGTAGAATAAATATAAGAAATCAAGCATGGAAGATGAAGGGGCAAGAAAAGCAGAGCACATCCAGGTATTCTAAAACAGAGCAAGAGTGAAAGTAAGATACACAGAAGTAAGTAATGGAAAAATACCAGAGGCTAAAGGTAGATTGGGTAATTTAAAGATAAGAAAAGCTAGCAGGAAACAAGCCAAATTAAAGAAGGGCAGTTATTCACAAATAAGAATAAGCCCCTGTGTGTGATTTTTTTGGGAGCAGGGTAGGGAATATGCTCAAAATACCAAGTAGCAAATATGTGCAAGAAGTCAGTCTAGAATAGGTTTTCCATCCCATGTATGATATCATACTTAAGTCCCTTTTAGGATCAGGTCCCAGCACATACTTCAAGCAATTTAAATAGGGACAGCAGAATGCAAGTGCAGCCATTAAAACAGATGAAGACTTACAGAGAAAAATCTATCTTTAGACCATAAATTATAACCTAGAATATAGAATTTCTCAACATATTTTAAAGTTGTATCAGACTTTATGAATATCACACATACAAAGGAAGAAGACACAAATACAGAAAACATCAAGGACAGTTCACATATCTGCACCCTGGATGCTGATCTTAGACAAACAGTACTTTTGAGCTCTTTTAAACTCAGAATATGGCTGATTTTATTCTCTGAGCATGATGCCTCACAGGAAGGTCATGGTTGCTTCCATGCAGGACGAGCAGTAAATCTTAACTAGGTCTACCTGATGTCTATGACAGGGCTATGACACCACTGTAGAGAATTCCATTTTTAGTTATTTTTTTATTTAATATATATGGCTGTTTGCCTCCAACCACCTGGGCACTGTACCTGCAAAGGCTGGGATAGGGTAGCATCACCCTTGAATTCAAGATACAGAAGATGGCTATGTGTTACGGTTTCTTGAAATGGTACTTCTTCATTTGTAATAACATCCAGTGCTCTTGAGTGCTAAGCTATATTTCTAATCATCTTCCTTATTTAAATGTATTCTCATAACTTTTATTTAAAATATATTACACCAATTTACCCCTTTCTGCCTATTCTCCAACCCTTCCCATATTCTTCCCTTTAAATTCCTTTCTTGTTAAGCAATTGTGAATATGTATGCACAAACATACAAATAAAACCAATAGAGTCCACTTCTCTTGTTTATGTATATATGGTTTGAGGAGTGGACATGTGGATTTGCATTTGAAATTAGGGAGCTCATCCTTACCTGTGGCTAATTGTTCCAAATTCAGGATAATTCCTCCCTGTGAGCACTAGGAATCGGGACACAAAATGATCTGGGCTACCTTACTCAGGAAACATTAATAAGAACAAGTAGAAGGGTGGTAAATAGCTTAGCTAACAATTGCTGGTGACAAGGCCCTGAAATTCTAGATCTTTGGGGAAGATTATGGACAGTGTCCTGAACCAAGCATAGGCCCTCTTTGTTCTTTGGTCTTCCCACCATACCCCATGGACCATTTTCATCTTGGATGTCTTTGAAATCCAGAAACACCAACCTCAACTTTCTAAGAACAATGATTACAGGCCTCTGCCACCATGCCTGGTTAAGGTGGATTCAACTTCCCATAGTGAGGCATTAGAATGATGGGATGAGGAATTATACTTAACAATATTCAAAATCCAATCTGTGAGCCTGGGTTTCATCATCTGCAGGATAAAGCAGTATTTTCCCCAGGATCTTTGATGAGTTAAAACAGACTCAATGGTGAGGAAGATAATATTTCTCATATTTGAAAATCAGTGGACTTTGAGGTAAAAAGGATGTATTTGATGAGAAATTTATTCTGTTGCTGGAGTGACCACCAGAGACTGTGTCCTGGTTACCCTAACTGGTGAGGGTCAGTCACTCATCATCAGTAAGCCAATTAATTAAATCAACTTATCTAATGACATGCACCCTGTAATCAAGATCAACAGATCTCGCTGATGTCCTAGGAAAATTTCGTCTATATTGGTGTGTTTTGGGCCAGGCATCAAGTGAATGTAACAGTATTCTTAAAAAGAAGAGAAAAATTAATACAAAAAGGAAAATGACAAAATAATAAAATCTTAAAACATATTTATTTTGTTTGACGAATTTGGAATAATAAAGAAAATATACGTTTAATAATGCATCCAAGTGGTCTAAACTGACTCTGAAATAAGGTAAATATATGTGAAAGTAAATACTCTAAATAAGCCAAATAGTGAATATTCCCATTTGTAAAACACTCCCATATTCTCAGTTCCTGTTTTTCTTATAATGTGGTCAGATACAAAGTCATTTTTTCTTTAATGCAGATGTTCTCATTTGGAAGACATGAGTCTTTTTCCACAATGAGGTTCCTGAGGAAATTAGAATTGCATGATTCCCGTGTTTCACTAGTTGCAGACCAAAATAGATTGCACAAAGTTGACGTCCAGTCTACAGACAAATGCCATTGTCTGAAAACCTGCAGTTACATTACAGACACAGACATATAACAGATATTTTTGCTTTGATTTCAGTAAATTTCTTTTTCTTTTTCTTTTTTTACGAAGGTTTTATTTCCTTTATTTATAGACTTTAGTGAAGAAACTAAAAAAATTTGGTCTCTGATGACAGATGACATTTGCATTATGATTTCTGTTTTAGACTTGTGATGGCTCCACCTGCTGGCTAACTAAAAGTAAATGGTAATTCAGGATAAGCAAAGTACATATTCTGTTCACTGTAAATGCATGGTGTGAGGTACTAGAAAAGACACGTTCAGAGTGCAAGAGACTTCTTTATTTAATTTGAAATGCCTTTTTAATAGGGTTTGAGCCAAGTCAACTCACTAAAAAATTCTCTTTTAAATTTAAAATTCCTGTAAAGTTTCAATGAAAAATTAATTACACTATGCATAAGACAATCCATTAACCCCAAAAATTCCTATTAAAATTGAATAAATCGTCTGCACTAGATAATTTAAGAGAAATGGTTGGATATATTTGTAATAGGGATCATTTCTTTTTTATTTTATTTATTATTTTACATGTCGATCCCAGTTCCCTCTCCCTCCCTCCCTCCCAAACATTTACCCTCTCTGCCCTCTCACAAGCCCCCTAACCACCCTCCCCTCCCATCCCCCTACCCCAATTCCATATTTAGGGGAATGCCATCCTATTGCGGTCATGTAGATCTGACAGGACATGTGAAGTAGGGACTAGGGCTTCTCTCCTGTCTCTAGGTTAAGGCAGTTATCCCTCCATGAGGGATGTGTTAGCAATGTCCTTTTGTGCACCAGAGATACATCCTGACTCCACTGTCTGAGGTCCCTTAGACTGCTCAGTCTTTCTGGCTGAGACTCATATTCAGGGGGGACTGAGTCAGTCCCATGCTGGCTTCCCAGCTATCAGTCTGGGTGCCCGTTAGCTCCCCCTTGTTCAGGTAAGCTGTCACTATGTGTTTCTGCCACCTGGTATTGTCCTCGCCATCTGCATCTTGGTTCTAGTTTGACTCAGTGTTTATGTATGAGTATTTGCTCCTGTTTTCAACAGGTATTAAATGAGAGCTCCATGGATAAGTTAGTTGTTGATCTCACTATTGGGAAGGGCATTTATGGTAGTCTTTCCCTGGATGCACAAATTGTTAGTTAGCGGCAGTCTTGTAATACTTTAGAACTTTCTTTGTGTTCTATTTTATCTTCAAACCAATATTGGCTCCCTCTTTTATGTTCTCTCTCTCTCTCTCTCTCTCTCTCTCTCTCTCTCTCTCTCTCTCTCTCTCTCTTGTCTTCTATTCCTAACCAGGCTCAATCTTCCTGGTCGCACTTGTTTTCCTTTCTTCCCCCTTGCTTTCTCCTACTTCTCTCACCATTCGCTGCCCCCCCACTCCTCCTGTGCTCTGGGGGACTTGTTCCTTCCTGGTTCTGTGAGGGACTTTATATGAATCTCTTAGAATACACCTTGTATCCTAGTTCCTCTGGTGTTGTGAATTACAGGCTGGTGATCCTTTGATCTAGGTCTAAAATCCATATATGTGTGAGTACGTACTATTTTCCTCTTTTTGTGACTGAGTTACTTCATTCAGGGTGGTTTCTTCAAGTGCAATCCACTTGCCTGCGAATTTTAAGATATTATTTTTTTTTTCTGCAGAGTAGTATTCCATTGTGTAGATGTGCCATATCTTCATTATCCATTCTTTAATTGACAGACATCTAGGTTGCTTCCAGGTTCTTGTTATTACAAATAGTGCTGCCGTGAACATAGTTGAACAGATGTCTTTGTTGTCTGGATGTGGATCATTTGGGTATATGCCTAAGACGGGGATTGCCGGGTCCTGTGGTAAACTAATTCCCATTTTCCTGAGGAATCGCCATACCGCATAATGCTTTTTTTGAAATTCCTTTAAAGTTTCATTTAAAAAATTAATTATACTATGCATAAGACAAACTATTAACCCCAAAAATTCCTACTAAAACTGAATAAATCTTTCTGTACTAGATAACTTAAGAGTAATTTTTGGATACATTTGTAATAGTGATCATTTCTAACTTAACAAATTTATTTACAATGCATGTTATTGTCAATCATACTTTGTTTGAAATGATCTGAAATTTTTCCTGCAGTTCAAATTTCTTCAAGGAATAAAAAGCAAACTCATTAATTTTTTTTTATTCTTTGTTGAATAACAAACTATGGCTATGTACTATAGTCAATGGTGATTCATAGTGTAAATGTCATTATTTCTATTTTTTGTAACTTATTACCCTCCCCCTCAATAAAACTATAAACTGTTGAGGAAAATGTTACTTCTTTATAAGTAACAAATTATACTGGCTTTACTGGAAGAGTGGTTGTTGTATATAGAGCCTGTAATTTCAGGTTGTATTATTTGAGGAGAAGCAAAATCTGCCTTAGAACAATGGGAGTTGTTCATTTCATTGACCAGCTGGATTTTAGTGAACTGAGGAACTGAAAGTTCTAAAACCCTGGACCAACTCTAAATAACTGAGCCCAACACTTCTTAGCCTACTGGGTAACTGGCTCAATCCTTTTTCCTGAGACAGAACAACACAGGCAGAGATGTATCAAAATACATACACCTCCAAGCTGAAATTTTATAGTAGGCAAAGTTGATACAGCTTTCTGAACATTTGTAGGACCCTCTCCCAGTAATGACTGATCAACTGTCCTCTTTTGTGTCTTTCACCCTACTTGTACAAGGTCCACTGTTAAACATTAATTGCTTGGAGTGGTTATTTTTAATTTTAACACATGATGTTCCATGTTCCTTCTTTTCTTTGAAAAGCCAAGGCAGTCCCTTCCTCCCTTCTGCTGGGCTAATTGTATTCTATGGCTTCCTCTTTGTGTTCCCATATGTAGTGGACATCTCTCTCTCTCTCTCTCTCTCTCTCTCTCTCTCTCTCTCTCTCTCTGTGTGTGTGTGTGTGTGTGTGTGTATATTTAGGTCAGGGCTATCACCTTCTTTTCCTAAAACATTGATCCCCTGTGACTGGTGTGTGTGTAGGTAGGGAGGTACATGTGGAGGTGAGGGGAGAGTTATGAAGAGTCAGTCTCTCCTCTCATCTTCACAGGATTTATGGAACTCTAACTCAAGCTGTCAGGTTTCTATGTCAAGCATTTATACTCATGCAGCTATCTTGTCTGCCCCATAACTATTTCTAATCTTCTATCTATCTTTCTATCTATCTATCTATCATCTACTATCACTTATCTGTCTATAGTAATCAATTATCAATCTATGTACAAATGTATACATGTATGTATGTATCTATCTATCTATTTATTTATCAATCAATCATCTAACATCTATCACCTAACTCACTAGGCACATAGCCTCAAAAAGAAACAACCAGCCTAGAGGCAGTGGCTGGCTGGCCAGCAGGCCCCAACCATCTCTACCTACCAAGTGCAGGATTACACATATGCAATACCATCCCTGCTTTTCTGTGTGACTGCATAAATGGGATTGTACTTAGATCCACATGCTTCTGCAACAAGACATTTACTGACTGATCTGTGTGCCTAAGTTCATATTCCAGTTTTAATTTTTAGCTTTTAAGCACTTTTTCTGTAAGTGTTAGTATTTGGGCATTTTTACTGACCTACCCTTGGGGTTCTGACATGCTATGTGCACAGCTACAGCCACTAAGAGCACCACCTGTGCACATTCTCTATGCTCCCTTTTAAAGGGTCCTGCCTACCTCTCTCTCTATTCTTCTCTCTCTTTCTGCTTCTCTTCCTGTCTCTCAGTCTACCCTCCTTCCTGCCCCTTAGTTTTCTACTGGTCCTGTCCCCATAGTTCAGTTTTACCCCTCCCTTCCCCTATTTCCAATTCCCTTTCCCCTAAAAAAAGAAACAAACTCCACATGAGCTTTTTTTAATTTTTATTTTACATGTCGATAAAAGTATCCAAGTCCCCTCTCCCTTCCTCCCTCTCTCCCTCCCGCTACGCCTTTCTACCCTTCACATGCACCCTGACCAACCTCCCCTCCCATCCCCCCTCACTCCACATGTAGGATGATGCCATCTAGGAGGGGTCATATAAATCTCTCAAGTCATTTGAAGTGGGGAAAAGGACTTCTCTCCTGTCTCTAGGTTATAGGAGTACACCTCCATGGGGCATGTGCCTACAAGTCCCTTTTGTGTACCAGGAATACATCCTGGTTCCACTGCCTGGAATTCCTTAGACTGCTCAGGCCTTCTAGCTGAGACCCATATTCAGGAGGGTTTGTGTCAGTCCCATGATGGATTCCAAGCTATCCGTCTGGGGGCCAGTTAGCCTCTCCTTGTTCAGGTCAGCTGTCTCTATGCATTTCTGCAAACTGGACTTGTCCTGTCTCTTTGCATCTGGATTTTTTTCAGGTCAGTGTTTATTTGTGGCTGTTTGCTTCTGTTTCAATCAGTTACTAGATGAGGGCTCTATGTGGTGGATAAGTTAGTCATAGATCTCACTATCAGGGAAGGGCATTTATGGTAGCCTTTCCACTGTTGGTCAAACTGTTAGTTGGGGTCAGTATTGTATTTCTCTGGACAGTTCTGTAGGTTCAGTTTTCTCTTCAATCCTATAAAGGCTCCCTCTTTTAAGTTCTCTCTCTCTGTCTCTCACTCTCTCTTTTCTGTCTTCTATTCCTCTACTGACACAATCAGTAAATATCTTTACCCTTACATTATAAAGACTCTCTTTGTGATCCCCTTTGTAGGAAGTACTTCACGATGAAGTGTCCCATGGAAAAATCACGGGGACATGAAGAATCATGGAATTTCAAATAATAATTTCTCTGACCAGCAGTGCCTAGTTATTGCTGGGTTGAGGTGGGCTAGAACCTGAAAATAATGGGAGAGAAAGAAGGAACGAGACCAAGCAATGCTTGTCAAGGTCTCACTTTATTAGGCACAAAGAGGGGTTTTTAAAGCAAAGCGGGGAGGAAGTGGGTAGGGGTAGCTTTGCTGACTCTGGGGCTCTGGTAAGGTCCCACACCATAAACATCAGACCATAAACGTCTGATTATCTCAGTTCCTGGTGTCTGGTTCATCTCAGTTCCTGGAAGGAGTGGAACAGACCACTGTTTAGCAGTTTTACCAAGATAAGGCTCAATTAGAATTTTAAGGTGTAAGTGATTCTGCAAGAGTATGTGACTCAAGGCTGGATCCCAACACCTCCCCTATTTTATTCTTTTTTTATGGAGCGTCTATCTTAGGCTACATAGTGGGCTCCCACAATCGGGCCCTGGGGATGGGCTTGTCATTATGGGACAAATGGTAGGACCCCTGTCTTAATCTACATAGGGTGCATCCTCACTCAGCACTCAAGGACATGGTCAAAAATTGGGCAAGAAAGTCGGGCAAGATGAGTGGGCTCCTGAGAGATGGTCCTATGCTACTGCTGTCATTGAGCGACTTACAGCCAAAGAGAAGGGTCTGCCTCCATTTTGTGGCACTGAGATATTCCTGTCATTGACGTCTTCATATTTGAGAGAACCAGGTCCTCTGTTGTTCGAGTCCTGTGAAATCGAGTCCTTGTCTAGGTGGTTCAGGACTGGCACTGTCACCATCCTCATCAGGTTTCTCAGAAGAGCCCTGTTCCCTTTCCAAAAGCTGATGGTAGTGTACTGAAATATCATGAAATCAATTTGAGTTCTGATCAATTGAGTTAATTTCTGGAATGCCCAAAGCCCAAAAGTCATCATCAGTATCAATCCCATAAATGGTCCCAGGAAAGAAGGAAGCAAGGTAGAAAGCCAAGGGGAGGTGGAAAGCCAATTTTTATAGTAGGACTCGGCCTGTTCCCACTGCCATTTACGTTCAGCAAGTCTTTTCTGCATTCTATCTAAGCTGTCTTCCATTAAGCCAGTCTTATCAGCATAAAAGCAACATTCCTCTTTGATTATTGCACAAATTCCTCCTTGTTGTAAAAGCAATAGGTTTAAGCCTTGACTGTTCTAGAGAATGACGCTTGAGAGAGACAGAGAGAGAGAGAGGAGGTATTACACTTCTGAGGTCTCAGGTCCAGTTTTCCTGTTCCACACATCTCCACCAAATGGTCTGGCAGCAACTGGACCTCATCTTCTTCCTGCAAGAAAACTCAAACATGCCCTCACCTCCTCAAGCCCCTATTAGGAGAAAGTTGGGCCCTTTCCATAGTCTCAGACATGGATCTTTCCATTTGACTTGAGTAAATGTCTCTTGAGTTTCATCATATCAGAATCTGTCTGCGACAGATTGCTCATAGGCTTCCACATTCAAAAAATTTAAATGAAGAGAGCATCATGTAGGGCACCACTTGCCCTGACCAGCAGGGCCTAGATATTCGTGGTTGCTGGGAACCAAACTCTTATGTTTTTGGTTGTGAGCCTAGCCTTTAACAGCTGAGCCATCTCTACATATTAAGAGCACATGAAGCTATGTTGTGAAATAATGGTGTGTAGTACATTGGTGCCATTGCTGCTTGACAAAGATCCAGCATTTCAACATGGAAGACCAACCAAAGAGCTGAAGACCCTGCAGAGGCAGGCAGAATTCTTTGAGCTTAAGGTCAGACATGCAGAATAAGTGCTAGGACAGCCCAAGACACAGAGAGGAACCCTGTTGTGGAAAAGTTGATGAAATCCACCTTTAGCTGTTTGGTGGCAGTGCACATGTTAAAGCCCAAATCTCATGAGGCTGAGGCTGTCTGATTTTCATGATTTGAGGATATCCAGGTCTACTGAATGAGTTCCAGGACTACAAAGATAAAGCCTTTCTTGAAAACAGCAATGCAAATCTACACAAATCAAGAAAGAATCCGATGCACCTTTAATATGGATCGAATCATCTGGTGTTTCCCTGCATAGGTAAATGAGGAAGCTCTCTTTTTGGCTACTTCTCCTAATTCTGGCTAACAATTTCATTCCTATACTAGCAATAGAGCCACATTCTTTGAAAAATTTAGTATATATTGAAGAAAAGTTGAGACATCCAGCCTGGTGAACTAGACAACTACTGTACTCTTAAGATTTCACATGGTAGGCAGGCATTGCTGAACTACCTGAGAAAGAACTTTTGAGACATTCTAGAACATCTGCTTGGAGAGATAAATCCTACCAGTCCTGTGTATGTAGAGAAGCATGAATCCATGAATAATGCAGATAGTTTAAAACTGCTCACTGAGTAAGTTGTGCTGACTAACAGTAGTGTTCATAAACAAAAATCTTCCTAGCTCCATTCCTCTCTAAATTTTCAACTTTCCATGAAGAATGATCTTTTTATAATTTTGCATTTGTCAAGCGGTTTTTCTGAGGATCATGAATAAAACACCTACAGTGATAGAACAATCATCAAGCTTTCTTATGAGAGAAAGACAAATTATCATCTTTTGGAAGTGGTTCCTGCTATTACTTCCTGACAGTTGGAAGTTCCTATACAACCAGGTCAATAACACCTCATGCTGCACCCTGCTTTCTAATATGGTTATTTAGAGAGATTTATTGTTGGTGGTATGTCATGTTATCAGCCCGACTGAGTTCACTAGATGAGATTCCCTGATCAGGAGATTATTCAGTTATTCCATTTTTAAAATCGGTGGTCACTGTGTCCTTCATGGGTCTGTTCTGTTGCAACCTCACAGAAACCGATGAAGTGAAACAGTACAGTTTTTTTTTTTTTTTAAATCGTGTAATCATTCGATTGTTTAAAATCTACTATTATGTAATCAGTAATCACAGTGTAAGGCAGTGTCCCCCATTCTCTGGGCACTGCTTCTGGTACCGATCTCCTGCTATGTCAATCCCACAGAAGCCAAATAAATCAGCCTAATGCAAATCTAAACAACTCTGAGAAACCATGGGATTAAGCTCCTCTAAAGGTAAGAGGATGCAGAGGAGTTAATTTTATTTTCAATGAAGGGAAAAGGATTATGGTACAGGCGAATAATTGTTTCCGTTCTAGAAATTAAAAAACTGAAGCATAGAAAACAGTTTTAAAATACTCATTATTGTACTTGAATGGCACAATGATGCTTTCGTTTTCATGCTTATGTCACTATAGGCAAGTTGTAGCTTGAGAGACTGGTAAATATGTAGAACTCAAAAGACAGAGCCCTGCTTTGTTTTTGTGAGAAACTCAGTGAAGCTGTAAGGTTAGTTCATCGGTGTGTATACTCCTTTAAGCATGTGCGAGGGGCACTAGAATGTGACAGATTTTTGGTTCATAAATGTTGCCTGGCAACCCTGTTGCATTCTGTATCCTGGTATCATGGGCCAAGGACCAGAGAGCAGCTTCGAGAAAGTGTTATCATAGGACATTACAGTCTCCCAAGGTAACTATTTCCTAAAACTTTTAATGACAACCTTTGATTCACCTAAACAAGTCATAGCCACACCTGTGGAGGTATGCCTACAGCTATTACTGGTTACCAAATTCAAGATTATCTAATCATCAGAGAACGTAGTCTGTGGAGAAACAGTTCAAAGTCTTCTGTTTATGAATACTCTCTCTCCTAAAAAGTCACACTATATAATCTGTGATACCTGAAGTTTGGTGCCACCTTGTGTGACTCAAGTGTGACAGAGCATCTAACTATCTGATTATTTCATTATTCAAATCTGTCTTTTTCTACTCCAGGGAGAATGGAGTCTGTATCCACCTTGTTGGTGTTTAATTGTATCTTGTGAATTCTTTCTTTATTTATTTATTTCATTCTTTCTTACTTTATTTAAATCAATGTTGATATCATTTTGTTATCTCTCTAGGGGTGAATTATGAGAAACTATCTCTTTATTCATTCATTTTTTTGTTCAAATCTATGATTAAGAACTCAATGTCTCTTTAGTATTGAGCAATCATTTAGGCTTCATGCATAAAACACCATCCACGTGTTTAATGTTTATTCATTTAATTATGAATATCTGTCATTATGTATTCAGTGATCACTGGAGTTTTGAGCCTCCTTAGGGGAGACCTTTGTACCAGACCATCATGTCATCTAATACTACACTTACTTCTTTAACTGTTAAACTAGGAAATTAAGTATTAATTCATCATTTAATTTACGTATTTAAAATACAGGTAACGTTATGTACCATAAGTCCCGTTTGGAGTCAGATTTTGGGAGTTGATGATGTAATATCATCTCATTACTTCATCATTTAGCTATGTAAATAGAGCTTTACATCAGCGATAGGTTTAGGTCTTTGGTGCCATCTCATCAGTGTTAATATAAAAGGCCCACTAATTAATTTTCAATTTAATCGTTTAAAAATATCATTATTCCAGGAAGAGATCAGTCTGATTATTCCATGTGGGATTTAAGTATGCACCACCATGTCATTTTTCAATCATTTTTCATTATATATTAATTATTAAATTCGAGGAAGTTGTTGTTCTTCTTGACTGGAGTGGAGCCAAACCTCCTTGGGAGTTAATCATGTGGCATTATTGCATTATCTAAGTACTACTTCCTTGAGAATCACTGGCACCAGATTCCACGTGTCATGGATGATATAATCATTGTTTTATACAGTTAAATAATCAAACAATGAGTTCATGTAACATCATTCACTTCCCTAAGGTGGCTCGAAACCAGGCTCTTGAACGATGGTGTCGTGATTTAATTAAATATTTTAACTACAATATTGATATTTAGATGGTCCATAATAATTGATTCCCACATCGTGGCATCCACTGATCATGCAGTATCTAATGTCCTATTTTAATAATCAAATAACAACGTAATCAGATGATAAAATGGTCTGCCACACTCGACACAATTGACTCTCACTGTCTCCAACATGATTGTGGGAAACTCCCAGGTTCATCCCTTATTTAATCGGAGAGCAGAGTCGTGAAATGTTTAAATGCTGAAATGTCATTGTGTATGCAGGGATTTTAGAAGATCCTACATATTTCATGTTGGACGGCTGCCTCAAAAGAGATGGACTACAATCCAATAATCCCTAAGTCTACTCTAACAAATGGATTATCACCATCCTGAAGGAAGTTAACAAGGACAAACTCACCTTTTGATGAATAATTGTGAGTCTTATTATCTTTGTTTCCATAGCATTAATTCTTAGGAGAGAGAGAATTCATAAACATAAGAAATTCAATGATCTCTGATAATTAGGTAATCTAGAATTTGGTGACCAGTAAAGGCTGTAGGCCAACTTCCAGAGATTTGGCTATGACTTGCTTATGGGAATCAAATGCTGTCATTGAATGTTTTAGGAGATAGTTATCTTGGGAGACTGTAATGTCCCATGATAACACTTTCTCAAAGCTGCTCTCTGGTACTTGGCCCATGATAACAGAATAAAGAATGCAAGCAGGGTTGCCAGGCAACATTTATGAACCAACATTCTGTCACATTCTAGTGCCCCTCCCACATGCTAAAAGGAGTATACCTAAAGATGAAGTAACCTTACTGGCTCACTGAATTTCTCACAAAAACAAAGCAGGGCTCTTTCTTTTGGGTTCCACATATTTACCTGTCTCTCAAGCTACAACTTGCCTATAGTGACATAATTATGAAAACGAAAGCATCATAATGCCATTCAAGTACAATGATGAGTATTTCAAACCTGTTTTCTATGCTTCAATTTTCTAATTCCTAGAATGGATAAAATACAATTAATCACCTCTACCATAAACCTTTTCTCTTTTTTGAAAATAAAATAATCCCTCTTCATTCTCTGCCCTTTGGAGAATCTTGATACCATGGTTTCTCAGCAATGTTTAGATTTGCATTGGTCCAGAACAGCCAGGGCCAGGGCCATGGCCAGTCCAGGGCCAGGGCCAGGCCAGGGCCAGGCCAGGGCCAGGGCCAGGGGCCAGGGGCCAGGGGCCAGGGGCCAGGGGCCAGGGTCCAGGGCCAGGGCCAGGGCCAGGGCCAGGGCCAGATTGTTATGACACTGACCAAGGAGCAAGATGATCAAATACAATGGACACAGCTTAGTCTTTGTAGATGCTGAAAAATTATTTGCATCATCTTTGCCTAGACAACAGGTCAGTCTTCTCCATGTCTCTCGTCCACAGAGAAATTGCAAACAAACAAACAAGAAGCCTCTAACATTATGTAGTTGGTGAAGAACTTCTGCCCTCAATCCCATACACAATTGGTTATGGCTAGGAATATAAGGAATGGTCCCTGTCATTTTTTTTAATAGATTGAACAGTTAATTAACTATATCCTTCTCATATCTGATAGTTTTTATGGCTGGGCTAACCATAACTTTGTCAGCTTGGCAGTATTAGGCAGCATTAATATGACTATAAATAAGGATCTAAAATCATAAAAGTCATTTTGAACATTTATGTATTAATTTTGCATACAGTGTTCTGCCTTCATGTGTCTGCAGGCAAGAGGAGGTAGTCAGATCTCATTACTGATGTTTGTGAGCCACAATGTAGTTGCTGTTGTTTGAACTTCGGACTTCTAGAAGGTCAGCCAGTACTCTTAACCAATGAGCCATCTCTCTAGCCCAAGAAATATACGTCTTAAAATATATAAAATTAATTTACGATATAAAAATTCATAGCTTAACTTTTAATCAAGTTCTGATAAGCTAATCTAGCAGGGACTCCCAGCTGTTTAGTCACAAACTCAATGTTTTATGATTTATGTTGTGTGTCATCGAAGTGTAAATATAAAGGATATTTCCTCAGGCCTAAGGCACCACTGACTAGTCTATACATCGATCTCTCTTGACAGAAGATAAATGTACAATTTTGTAACCCAAATCTGTAGTTTTTGCTAGGACTCAAAGGCAAAAGTACATTCCTGCTGTTTTATAGATACCCAATATCTACTTTTTCTACAGTATAGATTTCAGAACAGAGTGGTGATGATAATATATCTCAAACTTATGTTCCAAATTTAACCATGTCTCAGCAGATTTGTGCTTCTGGCAGATGAGCATCAGTTACTGACTACATTTTGCTCCTAAATACTGCTCTGGACTTACTGTGAACCAGCACAGCCAATGTGAATCTTCAACAGGGTCTATAAACTAATGCCTCTGATAAATGTGCAATTTGCTGAAGCCCCCTCCTTTTAATACGTTTTTTTATTGGTTTTATATAGCATTTTAGCCATCTCATGCCAAAGAAAACACTGCAAAGGTAAGCAGGAAGTAGTACAGGAAAAGAATACATTTCACCTTTTCCCTGGTTGAGATGCTATATCAAAAGTAAACAAAAGTAAACTCCTATACATAGGAGGCAATGTGAGTAACCTGTACACCAAAAAAACACCAGAAGTCTTTTACCTATTGGAGGCCAAAAAAATGGGCCTCTAATGTTTGTTGCAAAGAGGAAATGTGATGGAAAAATTAATAACTAAATGTTATAAAATTAGGGCTTATTGCAAGAAGGAAAAAATAATGAGAACAAGAATTTCTGCCAATAGATAAATCCCTGACTACAGAGTACAGAACCCACATCCTATTTTCAGGAGAAGAAGTAAAAACAAAGAAAAAACACCAACCTTTCAGGTGTGCTTATCAATCTTGCCTAAACAAATGATGGATAATATTAACTTAGTTCCATGTTGACCTTGTAAATAAATTTGCCCTCTATGAACTCCCTGTATCTTGGAAACCTTGTGAACTGAGATTAGTGGTCTCAAGTTTCCCTTTCTGTTTACCCTGTTATAAACCCCTCACAATTTTAAGCCACTACCTTACTTTTCTGACAGAGTGAGGTCCCAGCTGGTTTGATTTTTACCAGTAAAAACCATTTGCTTTTGCAGCTAGGAGTCACTTCCTTGGAAGTTGAGGAAACCAATAGCCATAATAGTAACAAGGTGCTCAAGGAGGCTTTATAGGCTATAGAACTCCAGGTGACAACTATTTGAAAATCAAAACACTGTTGTGCCAGCAACATGCCTGTATTACTTCCTGCTCACTTTTGCAGAGTTTTCTTAGCTGCAAGCAGGCTAAAATGCTAGACAATACCAACAAAAGGAAGTGGGATTCAGGAAATGGACCATTTATCAGAGGCATCAGTTTGTAGACACTGTTGAAGATTCACTTTGGCTGGGCTGGTTCACAGTAAGGAGGGAGAGCACTATAGAGGAGCAGTCTGTAGTCAGCAACTGATACCCATCTGCCAGAAGCACAAATCATCTGAGACATGTTTAAACTGGGAACAAAGTTTAAAATGTATATATTTAATTGGAACTCTTTGTTCCTTACCTTTGGTGATCAAGAAAGACAGCAAGACCAGGGAGAAAATTCCATCCTCAGGATAGCTGTATTAATCAGTGGTCCTTTTGACCTGTAAGAAGTGGATAAAAGCTTTATGACATTTGACCCTCTGAAGCCTATATGAACTGTGTTATACAAAAGGACATAAAAGTTTTAGATATATTATCATCACCAATCTGTGCTGAAATCAAAATTGTACAAAAAGTAGGTTTTGGGTATCTATAAAACAGCAGGAATGAACTTATGCCTTTGAGTCATAGCAAAATTTACAGATTTGGATTAGAAGCTTTTTCTTCTGTCAAGAGCGATCCATGCATAGATTGGTCAGTGGTGACTTTGGCCTAATGAAACACCCTTCATATTTACACTTTGATGACACCCAATATAAATCATAAAACTTTGAGTTTGTGACTAAACAGCTGGGAGTCCCTGCTCTATTAGCTTATCAGAACTTGATTAAAAGTTAAGCTCTGAATTTTTATACTGTAAATTAATTTTTTATATCTTTAAGAAGTATATGTCTTGGGCTAGAGAGATATGGCAGAGGTTAAGAGTACTGGCTGCTCTTCCAGAAGTCCTGAGTTCAATCCCCAGCAACTACATTGTGGCTCACAAACATTTATAAAGTGATGTGGTATCCTCTTTGGGTGTGCAGACATGTATGCAGGCAGAACACTTTATGCATAATTAATAAATAAATGTTCAAAAAAGATGTATATATATTTATATTTTTAAATCATTATTTAGGAGCCTTATGAAGGCTGCCTTTACTGCCAAGCTCACAAAGATTTGGTTAGCCAAGCCATCAATAGAATTAGAGATCTGAGAAGGATAAACTATATGTTACTTTTGAATCTATTAAAAAACCACAGGGACCATTCCTTATATTCTTAGCCATAACCAATTTTCTATGGCATTGAGGGGAGAAATTTTTCACCAAGTACATAATGTGAGAGTTTTTTTTCCCTGTGGAAACTGGAATTGGAAAAGTCTGAACTTATTTTGTCTAGGCAAAGGTGCAGACAATTTTCCAGTACCCTGCAGCCTCTACACAGTCTGAGCTGGGTCCTGTCATGCTGCAGGCATTGTGTTTCAGCATCTTGCTCCATGGTCAGTGTCATCACAATCCATGCTGCCTCACAATGTTCTTTAGAGATATTTCATCATTGTTATATTCTGTGATTCTTTGTCTGAAATTATTACAGCTTTTTAGTTAATATTTAAATATCTTATTCTACAGATCTCTGTAGTATTAGAAGTCTTTCCAGGTAGATCTTAATAGACAACTTGGTTTTCAGTTACTTGATTTAAGCTTATACTTATAGAATATGTATAGGAGACAGAGTGAGGTTTATTCCTGTTATTAATCATTAGTACTTAGTTTGACTATAACCAAAAGTTAATCTATAAGGATGGCTGGTAACGTGTGTTTCTTAACATTTTATAATAGTTACCAGATTTTATAAAACTAGAACTTTGCATTGTCAGTTTTAGCTTTAAAAATACTGATTTTAATTTGAAACTCCTTTTATGGAAACATAAAACAGCTATGTGATTCAGTTTATATAACTATCTTATGCTTACCAAATTTAGCAAAAACAAGGATGGATTGCCCTCTGTATCATAAAAAAAAAATGAGCTTCTCAACTTTTGGTTAGTATATACAGTTTATGGCTATGATCTTAAATTTTAGCCCTTTAATTTAATTACAAATATTAACAATGTAATAAAGCACAAATATAATGCAACCTTCTGAATTTAAACATTTAAAAACTGTTTTATAAAACAATTAAACATCCTGTAATGGCTTCTCATAATATCAAATAATTTTAGCACCCTTGATGTCTTTAAACCCATTGTCACCTTGGTGCCTGTTAAGTTTATGTTAATTTCCAGTGTTTATAATTGTAACGTTTTAACTAGTTTCAATTTTTAACATCTTTCGACATAAAACAGAATTAATGTCATCTACATTAAAAGGACATCTGATTTTCTGATAATCTGAATTTAATGACCAGTGCTCAGAGGTAAATTTTGAGCTGGGGGCAGTTATCATTAGACAGCAAAAATGTTTAAACCATTTTTGTTTTAGCTCTAGTCTTGCAATAAACAGGTTTCTAACAGTAAACACTGATAGAACTTTTTAGCAAGTACATATATTTTTCTTGAGAGAAATAAACAGAACTTTTAAACCACTAACCTGGTATGGTCAAAAATTTTAACTCAAAATACTAATCTTAAGTTTGTATTTGTAGATATGAGAGCCCTCAGAAAACAGCTTACATCTTTTTCGATATTTGACGACTTTTCTTTGAACCTCCATAACTTTTTACATTACCTTTAGTCTCTCTCGATTTTCTCAGACATCCCTAGCATAGAAATGTCTCTCCTTTTCTCTTTTTCTTTTTGCTTATTAGTGACTCTTACCCAGATATCATGCCTGAAGTGAAATCTTATTTATTTAATTCCTGACTCTAACTTCTTACATTTGTGCTTGCCCCTGAGCCTCTCTGCACCCTCTGCTCTCTTAACTGTTGGCTCCTTTTATGGATTTTGTGGGTTACACCAGATCTTCTTTTACATTATCTTTCAGTATTATAATTTCATTTTTATATCTTTTCCACTCTTCTGGATCTTGACAATCCTTTTTCCTGTTCTACATTTTATTGCCCAGAGAAATGGAATCATACTCGTAACACCTGAAGTTCCTTCTGATGTTCTCTGTTCTGCTTTGATCAATTGCATTGACCTATAAATCTGCAGACCACTTGACCTGTCTACGAGACCACTGTTATCTTATTTTGTCTTCTTTGCTTCAGACTGATTGTAACAAGTCTGCACATAGCCATCACATCTAATTACCATATATTTTGTTAGTTGTAATTTTAGTTGACATAAAAATCTTTACCAAAGTTGTTCTCCCCAAAACCCCCTCATCCTCCACCTCCCACTCTCACCCCCACTCCTGTCCCTACAGTCACAATCACTGCCACCTGAGGAGAGGAGAGCTGGGCAAGGGGCTGTTTCAGTCATTAGCCCCTAGGGATTCAGAATTCCTCTCCTCTCTGACTGCCCACCAGGTGGCCCAATGCACATAGGCCTTCAGCAATCCAGCATGGATCCAGGATGAGCACAGCTTAGGATTTCTGTACCAAGAGGAGCCTGGTGCTGTTTACACTGGTGTTCTGTATTACCCGCAGCCTGTAAGATCCAGGCCTGGGAGTTTTTATTTTTTATTTTCTTAATTTACTTAATTATTTTTTATTTAACATGTCGATCCCAGTTCCCTCCTCCCTCCCTCCCACCCACTTACACGCTATGCCCCCTCACATGCACCCTGACCACCCTCTGCTCTCAGCTCCCAACACAATTCCACATGTATGGCAATGCCATCCAGGTGTAGTCATGTGGATCTGTCAAGTCATTTGAAGTAGGGACTAGGACTTCTCTCCTGTTTCTAGATTAAGGGAGTACCCTCCATGCGGGATGTGTCTGCAAAGACCTTTTGTTCATGAGGAATACATCATGGTTCCACTGTCTGAGTTCCCTAGGACTTCTCAGTCCATCTGGCTGAGACCCATATTTAGAGAAGACTGAGTCAGTACCATGCTGGATTCCAAGCTATCAGTCTGGGTGCCTGTTATCTGTGCCTTGTTCAGGTCAGCTGTCTATGTTTGTTTCTACAGTCTGGTCTTGTCCTGTCTATCTGCATCTGGATTCTAGTTAAACTCAGTGTTTAGGTTTGGGTGTTTGCTTCTGTTTCCAACAGCACCATAGGAGGTCTCCATGATGGTGAATAATTTAGTTGTTGATCTCAATATCCAGGAAGGACATTCCTGGTAGCCTTTCCACAGATGCTCAAGTTGTTAGTTGGCAATAGTCTTTTAGGTCTCTAGACCTTTCTTTAGATTCACTTTTCTCTTCAAACCTATAATGGCTCCCCCTTTTATTATCTCTCTCCCTTTCTGTCTCCCTCTCACTCACCATCACTGTCTCTCTCTCTCTCCTGTCTTGTATTCCTACCCTGACTCAATTTTCCTAGTCACAATTTCTTTCCTCTCCTCCCCTTCTCTTTCTCCTAGTTCTCTCTACATTCATTGAACCCCCACCTCCCATGTGCTCTGGGGGACTTGTCCCATCAACTTTCTGTGAGAGACTTTATATGAATCTCTTAGAATACATCTTGTATCCTATTTCCTTTGGTGGTGTGAATTATAGGCTGGTGATCATTTGCTCTAGGTCTAAATCCATATATGAATGAGTACATCCTATGTTCATCTTTTTGTGACTGGGTGACCTCATTCAGGATGGTTGTTTCAAGTGCCATTCACTTGCCTGCGAATTTCAAGATTCCATTATTTTTTTTTTGCAGAGTAGTATTCCATTGTGTAGATGTGCCACATCTTCTTATCCATTCATCAACTGGGGATCATCTAGGTTGCTCACAGTTTCTTGCTATTACAAATATTGTTGCTATTAACATAGTTGAGCACATGTCTTTGTTGCAGGGATATGGATCATTTGGGTATATGTCTAAGAGGGGATTGCTGGGTCCCATGGTAAACTAATTCCCATTTTCCTAAGGAACCATCATACTTATCTCCAAAATGGCTGTACAAGTTTGCACTCCCATCAGCAGTAGAGGAATGTTCCCTTTCTCCACATCTTTTCTGATATAAGTTGTCATTGGTTTTTTTTTTTTTAATTTTAACCATACTGGCATGAGTAAGATGGTATCTGAAAGTTGTTTTGATTTGCATATCCATAATAGCTAAGGATGTTGAACACTTTCTTAAGTGTTTTTCAGCTTTTTTGATTTCCTCTATTGAGAATTTTTTTTTTCTGTTCAGTACCCCATTTTTTAATAGGGTTGTTTGATGTTTTGATGAATAGTTTCTTGAGTTCTTTGTATATTTTGGAGATCACCCCTTTGATGTAGTATTGGTAAAAGTATTTTCCAAGTCTGTGAGCTGCCATTTTGTCTTTCCACTGTGTCCTTTGCCTTACGGAAGCTTCTAAGTTTGAAGAGGTTCCATTCATTAATTGTTGCTCTCAGTGTCTATGCTCCTGGAGTTATGTATTACAAGATAAAGCACATAACTGTTATACCACACAATCCTACAAGACAAGCAGTGGTTGAGAGATCCAATCGTACTTTAAAAGAAATGCTCCATAAACAGGCAGGAGGAACCAAAACACCCAAACACAGATTACATAATGCTTTATTAACTTTAAACTTTCTTAATGCTGATGAAAAAGTAAAATCAGCTGCAGAATGACACTGGACAATAGAAAAAACTTCTGAACTAAATCAGCCAGTGTACTTCAAGGATGTACTGACCTCAGAATGGAAAGCAGGGTATGTGTTACTTTGGGGTAGGGGTTTTGTCTTTATATCTACAGGAGAAGAAATACTATGGATACCATCTAAGTTAATCAAGATTCGAGTTGAACAAGAGAAGCATCTTAATGAAAACAAATGACAAGTCATCCAACAAATTAGGTCGCATAAGGTGTGTGGAGGCCTCTCAAAGGTAGGGGAAGTGTTTTGTTCTTGTTCTTATAGGAAAACAGAGAAAACCTATCATCAAACAGCCAAAAAACACTGAACATGTAGGTGCCTACAGAAGAGAAGACAGCTCTTCAGAAACAATCACTTAAGGAAGTAGAATCTGATATATGGTTAAAAAAATATATTTAATTGTAGTAAACTATTTGTATACAGAAATCAATTTCTCTCTACTATCTAGTATTCCTGAAGTCTCAATTTATGTAAACCAAAGCTGGCTTTGGAGTTGGATTTGGCATTCTTTCTCTAAATTCAAGCATGCTGTTAAGATTGAATTCATGGTTTCTGCCTTAAATTAAGAAGCCAAGTGGTATAAGGCAGAAGAAAACAAAATCTGGGGACGAATTTTTTATATGCAATTTTTTCTCTTAAATCCTAATTTTCTCACATACTTTTAATGCTTATTGTTGTCTTTCCCTAATGCATACCTTAAAACTTGAAAATTTTACTTTAGTACAGATGTGTAACTTTTCCACAAGGAATAATAACGATTCCTAACAGCAGTCTTTGAACTCTCCGGAAAGAAGATGGGGCCCCACATCATCGTTTCCACTTGACTCAACCTGATGCATCTGAACTACAAACATCACCCTAAAACCAGTTTGAGACTGTTTTGCTCCATGACACCTGGAATCTGGTGCCACAGATCATCTAATTACATAATTAATGAATTTAAATTGACAATCTGTGTTAATCCCCAAGATAATGTAAATATTTGTATAGTAATGTAAACAATAATCCACCATTCCATGAAGAGACCTGTAAAGCTCCCTCTTGTGGAGTTAATGTGCAATATCATCAAATTTTATGATTCATTTTTTCAATTGATGATGATGACATCCTTCATGACTGGATTCTGAACATGCTTTCCTTCCAGTAAAATGCTACATCACCTATTTATTGTGACAGTTAGGTATTACTGATTGAGTCCAGAAGGTTGCACGGTGCCAACCGAGAAGTGCAAGGACATCACCAAGACAGGAACGGTGGTCCGGGTGTTGACTATCTGCACTTCCTCCACATCTTCACATCGGTTGTGTTCTACCATGAGAAGAAGGAGTGGCACTAGGAGGTCGGCACCATCACCAAGACCTGGCAAAAGGATGATGACTCAGAACTCGGAAGAACATCTATCTCTCTCAGTTATGCTGGTGATGCCCCTGCTGTAGCCATCTTTTCAGCTGTTATCAACATTGTGGCTACTACTGCTACACCAGGATTAGAACTATTATCTCACATCCTGCCACACCACAACAGAGATTCAGGTCCTTGTGATGATGTCAGGCAAACAGAATTCATCAGCAAGACAGTATGATTATCTGACGATTAACTGATGGCATGTTAAAAATGCGTGATGACAGCATACAGTTTCATACCTGGCAAGTCTGCCCAGGAATTGATGATACAAAAAAAGGTCAATGGCTTACTTATTTAAAGATGTAATTATTAAATTCTTTCATTATATAATCTGTGATCCCTGAAGTTTGGCGCCACCTTGTGTGACTCAAGTGTGATAGACTATCTAACTATCTGATTATTTCATTATTCAAATCTGTCTTTTTCTACAACAGGAAGAGTGGAGTCTGGGATCCACCTTGTTGGTGTTAAATTGTATCTTGTGAATTCTTTCTTTCTTTCTCTCTCTCTCTCTCTCTCTCTCTCTCTCTCTCTCTCTGTCTCTTTCTGTCTTCCTTCATTCCATCCATCCTTCCTTCCTTCCTTCCTTCCTTTCTTTCTTTCTTTCTTTCTTCCTTCCTTCCTTCCTTCATTTAAATCTATGTTGATATCCTTTCCTTATCTCTGTAGGGGTGAATTATGAGAAACTATCTCTATTCATTCATTGTTTTCTTCAAATCTATGATTAAGTACTCAATGTCTCTTCAGTATTGAGCAGTCCTTTAGGCTTCACGCATAAAACACCATCCACTTGTTTAATGTTTATTCATTTAATTATGAAAATCTGTCATTATGTATACAGTGATCAATGGAGTTTTGAGCCTCCTTAGGGGAGACCGTTGTAGCAGACCATCACGTCATCTAATACTACACTTACTTCTTTAACTGTTAAACTAGGAAATTAAGTAATAATTCATCATTTAATTTACGTATTTCAAATACAGGTAACGTTATGGACTATAAGTCCTGTTTGGAGTCAGATTTTTGGAGTTGATGATGTAATGTCATCTCATTAGTTCATCATTTAGTTATGTAAATAGATCTTTACATCAGCGATCGGTTTAGGACTTTGATGCCATCATATCAGTGTTAATATAAAAGGCCCACTAATTAATTTTCAATTTAATTTTTTAAAAACATCATTATTCCAGTAAGAGATCAGTCTGACTACTCCATGTGGGATTTAAGTATGCACCACCATGTCATTTTTCAATCATTTTTCATTATATATTAATTATTAAAATCGATGAAGATGTTGTTCTTCTTGATTGCAGTCGTGCCAAACCTCCATGGGAGTTAATCACGTGGCATTATTTCATTATCTAAGTACTACTTCTTTGACCATCACTGGAGTTTGGTTCCATCTTTTGAAAGTTAAGAATAGAGGACTATCCAATTATTAACTTATTTGATTGCATAAGTAATGATGGTGTCATCTGTCATTTGTCTGCTGTGGGATTGACACAGCAGGAGATTGCTACCAGAAGCAGTGGACAGAGAATGGGAGACACTGCCTTATACAGTGATTACTGATTATGCAATTGTAGATTTTTAACAATTGAATGATTACACGAGTTAAAAAAAAAAAAAACTGTACTGTTTCGCATCATCAGTTTCTGAGAGGTTGCAACAGAACTGACCCATGAAGGATACAGTGACCACTGATTTTAAAAATGGAATAACTGAATAATCTCGTGATCAGGGAATCTCATCTCATGAACTCTGTCGGGCTGATAACATGACACACCACCAACAATAAATAACTCTAAATAACCATATTAGAAAGCGGGATACAGGAATTAATAGAGAACAGTCAATTGAGGAATCCAAAATGACTGAAAGAAACATAAGACACTGCTCAAAATCCTTAATCATCAGCCTAATGCAAATCTACACAACTCTGAGAAACCATGGGATCAAGCTCCTCTAATGGTAAGAGGATGAAGAGGAGTTTATTTTATTTTCAATAAAAAGAAAAGGATTATGGTAGAGGCGATTAACTGTATTGATTCCATTCTAGAAATTAGCAAATTGAAGCATAGAAAACAGGCTTAAAATACTCATCATTGTACTTGAATGGCACAATGATGCTTTCGTTTTCATGCTTATGTCACTATAGGCATGTTGTAGCATGAGATACGGGTAAATATGTAGAACTCAAAAGAAAGAGCCCTGATTTCTTTTTGTGAGAAACTCATGAGGCTGTAGGGTTAGTTCATCCGTGGGTATACTCCTTTAAGCCTGTGGGAGGGGCACTAGAATGTGATAGAATGCTGGTTCATAAATAATGCCTGGCAACCCTCCTTGCATTCTGTATCCTGGTATCATGGGCCAAGGAAAGAGAGCAGCTTTGAGAAAGTGTTATCATGGGACATTACAGTGTGCCAAGATAACTATCTCCTAAAACTTTTCATGACAGCATTTGATTCGCCTAACCAAATCATAGCCATACCTCTGGAAGTGTGCCTACAGCTTTTACTGGTTACCAAATGCAAGATTACCTAATCATCAGAGGACATAGTCTGTGGAGAAACAGTTCAGAGTCTTCTGTTTATGAATAGTCTCTCTCCTCAGAAGTAAAACTATGGAACAAAAGATAATAAGACTCACGATTATTCATCAAAAAGGTGAGTTTGACATTATTGTCTTCCTTAAGGAAGGTGATAATATGTTTGTTAGATTAGACTTAGCGATTATTAGATTTCAGTCCATCTCTTTTGAGGCAGCCGTCCAACATTAAATATGTGATATCTTCTAAAAACCCTGCATACACAATGAGAGTTCATCATTTAAACATGGTACTACTCTTCTCTGCGATTAAATAAGGGATGAACCTGGGAGTTTCCCACAATCGTGTGGGAGTCAACTGAGACTCAATTGTGTGGAGCATGGCAGACCATTTCATCCTCTCATTATGTTGTTATTTGATTATTAATATAGGGCATTAGATAATCCATGATCAGTGGATTGTGGTGACGCGATGTGTGAGGCAATTATTATAGACCATCTTAATATCAATTATGTAGTTAAAATATTTAAATTAATCACGGCAGCATCGTTCATGAGCCTGGTTTGGGGCCACCTTAGGGACGTGGATGATGTTATATGAACTCATTATTTGATTATTTAGATATATAAAACAATGATTATATCGTCCATGACACTTGGAATCTGGTGCCACAGATCACCTAATTACATAATTAATGTATTTAAATTGACAATCCCAAGATAATGTAAATATGAGTGTAATTATATAAACCAAAAATTGTCCATTCCATGAAGAGACCCGTAGAGCTCCCTCTTGTGGCGTTACTGTGCAACATCATCACAGTTTATGATTCATGGTTTCAAAGGATGATGATGACATTCTTCATGACTGGAGTCTGGCCATACTTCCCAGCCAATTAAATGCTACATCACCTCTTTATTGGGACCGTTAGCTATCACTGACTTATTTAGTTCTTTAAATTACTTAAACGACAGACAATGCCAACACCGATTATTATTAGGTTGCAGATATCTGTCAGCAACAAATTAGGAAACTTGTAGACATGAGCAGAGCATTTTCTGAATGTCTATGCGTCTTCCAGACCACTAGGAATGCTGGAGAATAGAGTCCAGAAGATTGCATGGTGCCCTCCGAGAAGAACAAGAACTTTACCAAGGTCTGCATGGTGGTCTGGGTGTTGACTACTTGCTCTTCCTCCACATCTTCACATCGGTTGTGGTCTATGTCTAGAAGATGTAGCGGCACTAGGAGGTCGGCACCATCACCGAGACCTGGCAAAAGGATGATGACTCAGAACACGGAAGAACATCTCTCTCTCAGCTATGCTGTTGATGCCCCTTCTGCAGCCACCTTTTCAGCTGATATCAACATTTTGGCTACTACTGGTATGCCAGGAATGGGCCAATTAACTCAGGTCCTGCCGCAACACAACAGAGATTCAGGCACCGCTGAGGATGTCAGGCCAACAGAATTCACCAGGCAAGAAAGTATGATTATCTGACGATTAACTGATGGAATATTAAAAAATCTGTGATGACAGCATCCGTTTTCATATCTGGCAAATCTGCCCAAGAATTGATGATATGAAAAATTTCAACGACTTAGATATGTAAAGATGTAATTATTAAATTGTTTCATTATATAATCTGTGATCCCTGAAGTTTGGTGCCACCTTGTGTGACTCAAGTGTGACAGACTATCTAAATACCTGATTATTTCATTCTTCAAATCTGTCTTTTTCTACTCCAGGAAGAGTGGAGTCTTGATCCACCATGTTGGTGTTAAATTGTATCTTGTGAATTCTTTCTTTCTTTCTTCATTTCATTATTTAAATCAATGTTGATATCATTTTGTTATCTCTCTAAGGGTGAATTATGAGAATCTTTCTCTTTATTCATTCATTTTTTGTTCAAATCTAAGATTAAGAACTCATTGTCTATTCAGTATTGAGCAATCATTTAGGCTTCATGCATAAAATACCATCCACTTGTTTAATGTTTATTCATTTAATTATGAAAATCTGTCATTATATATTCAGTGATCACTGGAGTTTTGAGCCTCCTTAGGGGAGACCGTTGTACCAGACCATCACATAATCTAATACTACACTTGCTTCTTTAACTGTTAAACTAGGAAATTAGGTAATAATTCATCATTTAATTGACATATTTACAATACAGGTAATGTTATGGACCATAAGTCCCTTTTGGAGTCAGATTGTGGGAGTTGATGATGTAATATCATCTCATTACTTCATCATTTAGCTGTGTAAATAGATCTTTACATCAGCAATAGGTTTAGGACTTTGGTGCCATCTCGTCAGTGTTACTATAAAAGGCCCACTAATTAATTATCAATTTAATTTTTTAAAAACATCATTATTCCAGGAAGAGATCATTCTGACTACTCTATGTGGGATTTAAGTGTGCACCACCATGTCATTTTCCAATCATTTTTCATTATATATTCATTATTTAAATCGATGAAGATGTTGTTCTTCTTGACTGGAGTCGGGCCATTCCTCCATGGGAGTTAATCACGTGGCATTATTTAATTATCTAAGTACGACTTCCTTGGCAATCACTGGAGATGGGTTCCATCTTATGAAAGTTAAATATGGAGGACTATCCAATTATTAAGTTATTTGATTGCATAAGTAATGATGGTGTCATCTGTCATTTGGCTGCTGTGGGATTGACACAGCAGGAGATCGGTACCAGAAGCAGTGCCCAGAGAATATGGGATACTGCCTCATACAGTGGTTACTGATTACATAATAGTAGATTTTTAACAATCGAATGATTACACTATTTAAAAAAAAAAAACTGTACTGTTTCGCATCATCAGTTTCTGAGAGGTTGCATTAGAACTGACCCATGAAGGACACAGTGACCACCGATTTTAAAAATGGAATAACTGTATAATCTCCTGACCAGGGAATCTCATCTAATGAACTCTGTCGGCCTGATAACATGACACACCACCAACAATAAATAACTCTAAATAACCATCTTAGAAAGAGGGGTACAGGACTTAATAGAGAACAGTCAATTGAGGAATCCAAAATGACTGAAAGAAACATAAGACACTGCTCAAAATCCTTAATCATCAGCCTAATGCAAATCTACACAACTCTGAGAAGCCATGGGGTCAAGCTCCTCTAATGGTAAGAGGATGAAGAGGAGTTTATTTTATTTTCAATAAAGAGAAAAGCATTATGGTAGAGGCGATTAACTGTATTGTTTCCATTCTAGAAATTAGCAAATTGAAGCATAGAAAACAGGTTTAAAATACTCATCATTGTACTTGAATGGCACAATGATGCTTTCGGTTTCATGCTTATGTCACTAGAGGCATGTTGTAGCTTGAGAGACGGGTAAATATGTAGAACTCAAAAGAAAGAGCCCTGCTTTGTTTTTGTGAGAAACTCAGTGAGGCTGTAAGGTTAGTTCATTGGTGGGTATTCTCCTTTAAGCCTGTGGGAGGGGCACTAGAATGTGACACAATGTTGGTTCATAAATGTAGCCTGGCAACCCTGCTTGCATTCTGTATCCTGGTAGCATGGGCCAAGGACGAGAGAGCAGCTTCGAGAAAGAGTTATCTTGGGACATTACAGTCTCCCAAGATAACTATCTCCTAAAACTTTTCATGACAGCATTTGATTCGCCTAACCAAGTCCTATCCATACCTCTGGAAGTTTGCCTACAGCTTTTACTGGTTACCAAATGCAAGATTACCTAATCATGAGAGAACATCGTCTGTGGACAAACAGTTCAAAGTCTTCTGTTTATGAATTCTCTCTCCTAACAAGAAATATTATGGACACAAATATAATAAGACTCATATTTATTCATCAAAAGGTGAGTTTGCCATTGTTGACTTCCTTCAGGATTGTGATAATCCGTTTGTTAGAGTGGACTTAGTGATTATTGGATTTCCGTCCATCTCTTTTGAGGCAGCCGCCCAACATTAAATATGTGATATCTTATAAAAACCCTGCATACACAATGACAGTTCAGCATTTAAACATGTTCCTTCTCTGCTCTGCGATTAAATAAGGGATGAACCTGGGAGTTTCCCACAATCATGTGGGAGCCAACTGAGAGGCAATTGTGTGGAGCATGGCAGACCATTTCATCCTCTCATTATGTTGTTATTTGATTATTAAAATAGGACACTAGATAATCCATGATCAGTGGATTGCGGTGACGCGATGTGGGAGGCAATTATTATAGACCATCTTGATATCAATTGTGTAGTTAAAATATTTAAATTAATCACGACAGCATCATTCATGAGCCTGGTTTGGAGCCACCTAGGAAAGTGGATTATGTTACATGAACTCATTATTTGGTTATGTAGTTAGATAAAACAATGATTATATCGTCCATGACACCTGATCTGGTGCCACAGATCATCTAATTACATAATTAATGAATTTAAATTGACAATCTGTGTTAATACCCGAGCTAATGTAAACATTTGTATACTCATGTAGACAACAATCCTCCATTCCATGAAGAGTCCTGTAAAGCTCCCTCTTGTGGAGATAATGTGCAATATCTACACATTTTATGATTCATTGACTCCATGATGATGACATCCTTCATGACTGGAGTCTTGCCATACCTCCCTGCCAGTTAAATACTACATCACCTCTTTATTGGGACAGTTAGCTATCACTGACTTATTTAGTTCTTTAAATTACTTAAACGACAGACAATGCCAACACCGATCATTTTTAGGTTGCAAATATCTGTCAGCGACAATTTAGGAAACTTGTAGACATGGGCAGAGCATGTTCTGAATGTCTATGCGTCTTCCAGACCACTAGGAATGCTGGAGAATAGAGTCCAGAAGATTGCATGGTGCCCTCCGAGAAGAACAAGAACATTACCAAGGTCTGCATGGTGGTCTGGGTGTTGCCTACTTGCTCTTCCTCCACATCTTCACATCGGTTGTGGTCTATGTCTAGAAGATGTAGTGGCACTATGAATTCGGCACCATCACCGAGACCTGGCAAAAGGATGATGACTCAGAACACGGAAGAACATCTCTCTCTCTCTCAGCTATGCTGTTGATGCCCCTGCTGCAGCCAACTTTTCAGCTGATATCAACATTTTGGCTACTACTGGTATGCCAGGAATGGGCCAATTACCTCAGGTCCTGCCGCAACAAAACAGAGATTCAGGCACCGCTGAGGATGTCAGGCCTATAGAATTAACCAGGCAAGAAAGTATGTTTATCTGACGATTAACTGATGGAATATTAAAAATCCGGGATGACAGCATCCGTTTTCATATGTGGCAAGTCTGCCCAGGTATTGACGATACGAAAAAGTTCAAAGACTTAGATATGTAAAGATGTAATCATTAAATTGTTTCATTATATAATCTGTGAACCCTGAAGTGTGGTGCCACCTTGTGTGACCCAAGTGTGACAGACGATCTAACTGATGCTTTCATTATTTAAATCTGCCTATTTCTACTCCAGGAAGAGTGGAGTCTGGAGCCCCCTTGTTGGTGTTAAAATGTCTCTTGTGGTTTGATTATTTATTTATTTAAATCAATGTTGATATCATTTTGTTATCTCTCTAGGGGTGAATTATGAGAAATTATCTTTTCATTCATTCATTTTATTGTTCAAATGTATGATTAAGAACTCAATGACTCTTTAGTATTGATCAATCTTTAGGTTTCACACATAAAACACCATCCACTAGTTTAATGTTTATTCATTGAATTATGAAAATCTGTCCTTATGTATTCAGTTACCAGTGAAGATTTAAGCCTCCTTAGGGGAGTCCATCGTGCCAGAACATAGCATCATCTAATAGTACACTTACTTATTTACCTGTTAAACTAGGAAATTAAATAATAATTCATCATTTAGTTAACGTATTTGAAAAACAGGTAATGTTATGGACCCTAAGTCCCTTTTGGAGTCAGATTTTGTGAGTAGACGATGTAACATCATCTCATTACTTCATCATTTAGCTCTGTAAGTAGGTCATTACATCAGCGATAGTTTTAGGACTTTGGTGCCATCTCGTCAGTGTTAATGTAAAACTCCAGCTAATTAATTATCAATTTAATTTTATAAATAAATCATTATTCCAGGAAGAGATCAGTCTGACTACTCCATGTGGGATTTAAGTATGCACCACCATGACATTATTTAATTATTTTTCATTATATATTAATTATTTGAATCGATGTAGATGTTCTTCTTGACTGGGTAGGGCCAATCCTCCATGGGAGCTAATCACGTGGCATGATTTAATTATCTAAGTTGTACTTCTTTGACAATCACTGGAGTTTGGTTCCATCTTCTGAAAGATAAGGGTGGAGCACTATCCAATTATTAACTTATTAATTGCATAAGTAATGATGGTGTCATCCGTCATTTGGCTGCTGTGGGATTGACACAGCAGGAGATCGGTACCAGAAGCAGTGCCCATAGAATGGGGGACACTGACTTATACAGTGATTACTGATTACGTAATAGTAGATTTTTAACAATCGAATGATTACACGATTTTAAAAAACAATACTGTTTTGCATCTTCAGTTTCTGAGAGGTTGCAACAGAACTGACCCATGAAGGACACAGTGACCACCGATTTTAAAAATGGAATAACTGAATAATCTCCTGATCAGGGAATCTCATTTAATGAACTCTGTCGGGCTGTTAACATGACACACCACCAACAATAAATAACTCTAACTAACCATATTAGAAAGCAGGGTACAGGACTTAATAGAGAACTGTCAATTGAGGAATCCAAAATGACTGAAAGAAACAGAAGACACTGCTCAAAATCCTTAATCATCAGCCTAATGCAAATCTAAACAACTCTGAGAAACCATTGGATCAAGCTCCGCTAAAGGAAACAGTATGCAGAGGAGTTACTTTTATTTTCAATGAAGGGAAACGTATTACGGTAGAGGCGATTAATTGTATTGTTTCCGTTCTAGAAATTAGAAAACTGAAGCATAGAAAACAGGTTTAAAATACTCATCATTGTACTTGAATGGCACAATGATGCTTTCGTTTTCATGCTTATGTCACTATAGGCAAGTTGTAGCTTGATAGACTGGTAAATATGTAGAACTGAAAAGAAAGGGCCCTGCTTTGGTTTGTGAGAAACTCAGTGAGGCTGTAAGGTAAGTTCATCGGTGGATATACTACTTTAAGCATGTGGGAGGGTCACTAGAATGTGACAGATTGTTGGTTCATAAATGTTGCCTGGCAACCCTGTTGCATTCTGTCTCCTGGTATCATGGGCCAAGGACCAGAGAGCAGCTTCGAGAAAGTGTTATCATGGGACATTACAGTCTCCCAAGGTAACTCTCTCCTAAAACTTTTAATGACAACATTTGATTCGCCTAAACAAGTCATAGCCACACCTCTGGAAATGTGCCTACTGCTTTCACTCCTTACCAAATTCAAGATTACCTAATCATCAGAGAATGTAGTCTGTGGAGAAACATTTCAGAGTCTTCTGTTTATGAATACTCTCTCTCCTAAGAAGTCACACTATGGAACAAAAGACAAATATGACTCACAATTATTCATCAAAAGGTGAGTTTGCCATTTATGACTTCCTTCAGGAAGGTGATAATCCATTTGTTAGAGTGGACTTTGTGATTATTGGATTTCAGTCCATCTCTTTTGAGGCAGCCGCCCAACATTAAATATGTGATATCTTCTAAAAACCCTGCATACACAATGACAGTTCAGCATTTATACATGTTACTACTCTGCTCTGCGATTAAATAACTGATGAACCTGGGAGTTTCCCACAATCATGTGGGAGGCAACAGAGAGTCAATTGTGTGGAGTATGGCAGACCATTTCATCCCCTTATTATGTTGTTATTTGATTATTAAAATAGGACATTAGATAATCCATGATCTGTGGATTGTGGTGATGCGTTGTGGGAGGGAATTATTATAGACCATCCTAATATCAATTATGTAATTAAAATATTTAAATTTATCACCACAGTATCGTTCATGAGCCTGTTTGGAGCCACCTTAGGGAAGTGGATGATGTTACATGAACTCATTATTTGATTATTTAATTATATAAAACAATGATCATATCATCCATCACACCTGGAATCTGGTGCCACAGATCATCTAATTACATAATTAATGAATTTAAATTGACAATCTGTGTTAATCCCCAAGATAATGTAAATATTTGTATAGTTATGTAAACAAGAATCCTCCATTCCATGAAGAGACCTGTAAAGCTCCCTCTTGTGGAGATAACGTGCAGTATCTTCACATTGTATGATTCATTGACTCAATTGATGATGATGACATCCTTCATGACTGGAGTCTGGCCATGATTCCCTGCCAGTAGAATGCTACATCACCTATTTATTGTGAGAGTTAGCTATTAGTGCCTTATTTAATTCTTTAAATTATGTAAATGACAGAGAGTGCCATCACCGATTACGGTTAGGGTGCAAAAATCTGTCAGGGACAAGGTTAGGAATGTTGTAGACATGGGCAGAGCATTTTCTGAATGATCTATGCATCTCCCAGAGTATGAGGGTTGCTGGGTGATTGAGTCCAGAAGGTTGCACGGTGCCAACCGAGAAGTACAAGGACTTCACCAAGGCCGGCACGGTGGTCTGGGTGTTGACTACCTGTTCTTCCTCCACATCTTCACATCGGTTGTGATCTACCATGAGAAGAGGGAGTGGCACTAGGAGGTCGGCACCATCACCGAGACCTGGCAAAAGGGTGAATACTCAGAACACAGAAGATCATCTATCTCTCAGCTATGTTATTGATGCCCCTGCTGCAGCAATCTTTTCAACTGTTATCAACATTGTGCTACTACTGCTATGCCAGGATTGGGCCCACTATCTCTCGTCCTGCCGCTCCACAACAGAGATTCAGGCGCTTGTGATGAGGGCAGGCCAAAAGAATTCACCAGGCAAGACAGTATGATTTTCTGATGATTAACTGATGGCATTTTAAAAATGCATGATGACAGCATACATTTTCATATCTGACAAGTCTGCCCAGGGATTGATGATACAAAAAAGTTCAATGGCTTACATATTTAAAGATGTAATTATTAAATTCTTTCATTGCATAATCTGTGATCCCTGAAGTTTGGCGCCAACTTGTGTGACTCAAGTGTGACAGACGATCTAACTTATCTGATTATTTCATTATTCAAATCTGTCTTTTTCTACTCCAGGAAGAGTGGTGTTTGGATCAACCTTGTTGGTGTTAAATTGTATCATGTGAATTCTTTCTTTCTTTCTTTTTTCTTTCTTTCTTTCTTTCTTTCTTCCTTTCTTCATTTCTTTATTTAAATCAATGTTGACTAATTTTCTTATCTCTCTAGGGGTGAATAAAGAGAAACTATCTCTGTATTCATTCATTTTTGGTTCAAATATATGAATAAGAACTCAATGTCTATTCAGTAATGAGCAATCATTTAGGCTTCACCCATAAAACACCATTCACTGGTTTAAAGTTTATTCATTTAATTATGAAAATCTGTCATTATGTATTCAGTGATCACTGGAGTTTTGCGCCTCCTTAGGGGAGTCCATCGTGCCAGACCATCACATCATCGAATACTACACTTACTTCCTTAACTGTTAAACTAGGAAATACAATGATAATTCATCACTTAATTAATGAATTTAAAATACAGGTAAAGTTATGGACCATAAGGCCCTTTTGGAGTCAGATTTTGGGTGTAGATGTAACATCATCTCATTACTTCATCATTTAGCTATATAAAGAGATCTTAACATCAGCAATATGTTTAGGACTTTGGTGCCATTTGGTCAGTGTTTATATAAAATGCCTGCTAATTTATTTTCAATTTAATTTATTATGAATTTAATTTATTATCAATTTAAATTATTATCAATTTAATTTTGGCCCTGGTCCTGGCCCTGGCCCTGGCCCTGGACCTTGCCCTGGCAGTGTCCCTGGCCCTGGCTCTGGCCCTGGCCCTGGTCCTGGCCCTAACCCTGCCCTGGCCCTGGCTGTTCTGGACCAATTAAAATCTATACAATGCCGAGAAACCATGGGATCAAGCTCCTCTAAAGGAAAGAGAATGAAGAGGTTTTATTTTATTTTCAAAAAAGAGAAAAGGTTTGTGTTAGAGGCGATTAATTGTATTGTATCCACTCTAGGAATTAGAAAATTGAGGCATAGAAAACAGGTTTAAAATTCTCTTCATTATACTTGAAGTCAAAAATGATGCTTTCGTTTTCGTGCTTATGTCAGTATAGGCATGTTATAGTTGGACTGACTGGTAAATATGTAGAACTCAAAAGAAAGAGCCCTGCTTTGTTTTTGTGAGAAACTCGGTGAGGGTGTAAGGGTAGTTCATTGGTGGGTATACTCCTTTTAGCATGCAAGAGGGGCACTAGAATGTGACAGAATGTTGGTTCATAAATGTTGCCTGGCAACCCTGCTTGCATTCTGTATCCTGGTAACATGGGCCAAGGACCAGAGAGCAGCTTCGAGAAAGTGTTATCATGGGACATTACAGTCTCCCAAGATAACTATCTCCTAAAACTTTTCATGACAGCATTTGATTCGCTTAAACAAATCATAGCCACACATCTGAAAGTGTGCCTACAGCTTTTACTGGTTACCAAATTCAAGATTACCTAAACATCAGAGAACATAGTCTGTGGAGAAAAAGTACAAAGTCTTCAGTTTATGAATACTCTCTCTCCTAAGAAGTGAAACTATGGAACAAAAGATAATAAAACTCGCAATTATTCATCAAAAGGTGAGTTTGCCTTTGTTGACTTCCTTCAGGAAGGTGATAATCCATTTGTTAGAGTAGAATAGGGATTTTTGTATTTCAGTCCATCTCTTTTGAGGGAGCCATCCTACATTAAATATGTGATATCTTCTAAAAATGCTGCATACACAATGACAGTTCAGCATTTAAACATGTTACTACCCAACTCTGAGATTGAATAAGAGATGAACTTGGGAGTTTCCCACAATCATGTGGGAGTCAACTGAGACTCAATTGTGTGGAGTATGGCAGACCATTTCATCCTCTGAATTCATTGTTATTTGATTATTAAAAAAGGACATTGGATAATCCATGATCAGTGGTTTGAGGTGACAAGATGTGGGAGGCAATTATTATAGACCATCTTATTGTCATTATGCAGTTAAAATATTTAAATTAATCACAACAGCATCGTTCATGTGCCTGGTTTGAAGCCACCTTAGGGAAGTGGATGATGTTACATGAAATCATTATTTGATTATTTAATTATATAAAACAATGATTATATCGTCCATGACACCTGGAATCTGGTGTCACAGATCATCTAATTACATAATTAATGTATTTAATTGACAATCTGTGTTCATCCCCAAGATAATGTAAATATTTGTATAGTAATGTAAACCACAATCCACCATTCCATGAAGAGGCCTGTAAAGCTCCCTCTTGTGGAGTTAATGTGCAATATCATCACATTTTAGGATTCATTTTTTCAATTGATGATGATGACATCCTTCATGCCTGGATTCTGACCATGCTTCCCTGCCAGTAAATGCTACATCACCTATTTATTGTGACAGGTATTACTGACTTATTAAATTCATTAAGTTATGTAAACGAGAGACAATGACATCACCCTTTACGGTTAGGGTGCAAATATTTGTCAGGGACAAGGTTAGGAAAGATATAGACATGGGCAGAGCATTTTCTGAATGATCTATGCATCTCGCAGAGTACGAGGGATGGTGGATGATTGAGTCCAGATGGTTGCACGGTGCCAACCGAGAAGTACAAGGACTTCAACAAGGCCGGCACGGTGGTCTGGGTGTTGACTACCTGCTCTTCCTCCACATCTTCATATCGGTTTTATTCTACCATGAGAAGAAGGAGTGGCACTAGCAGGTCGGCACCATCACCGTGACCTGGCAAAAGGATGACGACTCAGAACAGGGAAGAACATCTCTCTCTCAGCTATGCTGGTGATGCCCCTGCTGCAGCCATCTTTTCAGCTGTTATCAACATCGTGGCTACTACTGCTACACCAGGATTGGGCCCATTATCTCACGTCCTGCCGCACCACAACAGAGATTCAGGTGCTTGTGATGATGATGTCAGGCCAACAGAATTCATCAGGCAAGACACTATGATTATCTTGCGATTAACTGATGGCATTTTAAAAATGCGTGATGACAGCATACAGTTTCTTACCTGGCAAGTCTGCCCAGGAAGTGATGATACGAAAAAAGGTCAGTGGCTTACTTATTTAAAGATGTAATTATTAAATTCTTTCATTATATAATCTGTGATCCCTGAAGTTTGGCTCCACCTTGTATCACACTCAACTGTGACAGACTACCTAACTATCTGATAATTTTATTATTCAAGTCTGTCTTTTTCTACTCCAGGAAGAGTGGAGTCTGGGATCCACCTTGTTGGTGTTAAATTGTATCTTGTGAATTCTTTCTTTCTGTCTTCCTTTCCTTCTTTCTTTCTTCCTTCCTTCCTTCCTTTCTTAATTCTTTCCTTTATTTAAATCTATGTTGATATCATTTTGTTATCTCTCTAGGGGTGAATTATGAGAAACTATCTCTTAATTCATTCATTTTTTGTTCAAATCTATGATTAAGTACTCAATTCCTCTTCAGTATTGAGCAGTCATTTAAGCTTCACGCATAAAACACCATCCACTTGTTTAATGTTTATTCATTTAATTATGAAAATCTGTCATTATGTATTCAGTGATCACTGGAGTTTTGAGCCTCCTTAGAGAAGACCTTTGTACCAGACAGTCACGTCATCTAATACTACACTTAGTTCTTTAACTGTTAAACTACGAAATTAATTAATAATTCATCATTTAAATTACATATTTAAAATACAGGTAATGTTATGGACCATAAGTCCTTTTGGAGTCAGATTTTAGTAGTTGATGTGGTAATGTCATCTCATTACTTCACCATTTAGCTCTGTATATAGATGGTTACATCAGCGATAGGTTTAGCACTTTGGTGCCATCTCATCAATGTTAATATAAAAGGCCCACTAATTAATTATCAATTAAATTTTTCAAATTGCTCAATATTCCAGGAAGAGATCAGTCTGACTACTCTATGTGAGATTTAAGTATGCACCACAATGACATTATTCAATCATTTTTCATTATATATTCATTATTTAAATCGATGAAGGTGTTGTTCTTCTTGACTGGACTCGGGCCATTCCTCCATGGGAGTTAATCACGTGGCATTATTTAATTATCTAAGAACTACTTCCTTGGCAATCACTGGAGTAGGGTCCATCTTATGAAAGTTAAGTATGGAGGACTATCCAATTATTAACTCATTTGATTGCGTAAGTCATGATGGTGTCATCCGTCATTTGGCTTCTGTGGGATAGACACAGCAGGAGATCGGTACCAGAAGCAGTGCCCAGAGAATGAGGGGCACTGCCTTATACGGGGATTACTGAGTACGTAATAGTATATTCTTAATAATCGAATGATTACATGATTTAAAAAAAAAACTGTACTGTTTTGAATCATCAGTTTCTGAGAGGTCTCAAGAGAACTGACCCATGAAGGACACAGTGACCACTGATTTTAAAAATGGAATAACTGAATGATCTCCTGATCAGGTAATGTCATGTAATGAACACTGTCGGGCTGATTACATGACACACCACCAACAATTAATCACTCTAAATAACCATATTAGAAAGCGGTGTACAGGACTTAATAGAGAACAGTCAATTGTGGAATCCAAAATGACTGAAGGAAACATAAGACACTGCTCAAAATTCTTAATCATCAGCCTAATGCAAATCTAAACTACTCTGAAAAAACATGGCATCAAGCTCCTCTAAAGGTAAGAGAATGAAGAGGAGTTTATTTTATTTTCAAAAAAGAGAAAAGGTTTATGGTAGAGGCGATTAATTCTGTTTTTTCCATTGTAGAAATTAGAAAATTGAAGCATAGAAATCAGGTTTAAAATACTTATCATTGTACTTGAATGGCACAATGATGCTTACGTTTTTGTGCTTATGTCACTATAGGCAAGTTGTAGCTTGAGAGACAGGTAAATATGTAGATCTCAAAAGAAAGAGCCCTGCTTTGTTTCTGTGAGAAACTCGGTGAGTGTGTAAGGGTAGTTCATTGGTGGGTATACTCCTTTTAGCATGCGGAAGGGGCACTAGAATGTGACAGAATGTTGGTTCATAAATGTTGCCTGGCAACCTTGCTTGCATTCTGTCCCCTGGTATCATGGGCCAAGGACCAGAGAGCAGCTTCGAGAAAGTGTTATCATGGGACATTACAGTCTCCCAAGATAACTATCTCCTAAAACTTTTCATGACAGCATTTGATTCGCTTAAACAAATCATAGCCACACATCTGGAAGTGTGCCTACACCTTTTACTGGTTACCAAATTTAAGATTACCTAATCATCAGAGAACATAGTCTGTGGAGGAACAGCACAAAGTCTTCCGTTTATGAATACTCTCTCTCCTAAGAAGTGAAAGTATGGAACGAAAGATAATAAGACTCGCAATTATTCATCAAAAGGTGAGTTTGCCTTTGTTGACTTCCTTCAGGAAGGTGATAATCCATTTGTTACAGTAGACTTAGGGATTGTTGTATTTCAGTCCATCTCTTTTGAGGCAGCCTTCCTACATTAAATATGTGATATCTTCTAAAACGCTGCATACACAATGACAGTTCAGCATTTAAACATGTTACTACCCAACTCTGAGATTAAATAAGGGATGAACTTGGGAGTTTCCCACAATCATGTGGGAGTCAACTGAGAGTCAATTGTGTGGAGAATGGCAGACCATTTCATCCTATGAATATATTGTTATTTGATTATTAAAATAGGACATTAGATAATCCATGATCAGTGGATTGAGGTGACGTGATGTGGGAGTCAATTATTATAGACCATCTTATTGTCAATTATGCAGTTACAATATTTAAATTAATCACGACAGCATCGTTCATGAGCCTGGTTTGGAGCCACCTTAGGGAAGTGGATGATGTTACATGAAATCATTATTTGATTATTTAATTATATAAAACAATGATTATATCGTCCATGACACCTGGAATCTGTTGTCACAGATCATTTAATTACATAATTAATGTATTTAAATTGACAATCTGTGTTCATCCCCAAGATAATGTAAATATTTGTATAGTAATGTAAACCACAATCCACCATTCCATGAAGAGGCCTGTAAAGCTCCCTCTTGTGGAGTTAATGTGCAATATCATCACATTTTAAGATTCATTTTTTCAATTGATGATGATGACATCCTTCATGCCTGGATTCTGACCATGCTTCCCTGCCAGTAAATGCTACATCACCTATTTATTGTGACAGTTAGGTATTACTGACTTATTCAATTCATTAAGTTATGTAAACGAGCGACAATGACATCACCCTTTACGGTTACGTTGCAAATATCTGTCAGGGACAAGGTTAGGAAAGATATAGACATGGGCAGAGCATTTTCTGAATGATCTATGCATCTCGCAGAGTACGAGGGATGGTGGATGATTGAGTCCAGATGGTTGCACGGTGCCAACCGAGAAGTACAAGGACTTCAACAAGGCCAGCACGGTGGTCTGGGTGTTGACTACCTGCTCTTCCTCCACATCTTCACATCGGTTTTGTTCTACCATGAGAAGAAGGAGTGGCACTAGCAGGTCGGCACCATCTGCCTGCCGCTTGGTCTTGTCCTGCTGCTGCGCCACCAGCCACAAATAATATGCAGAGACTCTGTATTTGATACAATACTGTTGGCCTGGTTACTTGTTTCTTATCGGCTAGCTCTGCCTTAATTATTAACCCATTTCTGCTGATCTATGTATTTCTCTTACCAGGGAGCCGGCGGCATACTGCTTTCTCCAGACTCTCCATCTTGACTCCTCCTTACTACTTCCTATTTCCTCCTTGTCTCCTAGTCCCTCCTATCGTCCTATCCTATTGGTCAACAGTGCTTTATTATTAACCAGTATGAGAAACATACAGAATGACCTCTCCCATCAACCATCACCGAGACCTGGCAAAAGGATGACGACTCAGAACAGGGAAGAACATCTCTCTCTCAGCTATGCTGGTGATGCCCCTGCTGCAGCCATCTTTTCACCTATTATCAACATCGTGGCTACTACTGCTATGCCAGGATTGGGTCCATTATCTCACGTCCTGCCGCACCACAACAGAGATTCAGGTGCTTGTGATGATGGTGTCAGGCCAACAGAATTCATCAGGCAAGACACTATGATTATCTGGCGATTAACTGATGGCATTTTAAAAATGCGTGATGACAGCATACAGTTTCTTACCTGGCAAGTCTGCCCAGGAATTGATGATACGAAAAAAGGTCAGTGGCTTACTTATTTAAAGATGTAATTATTAAATTCTTTCATTATATAATCTGTGATCCCAGAAGTTTGGCTCCACCTTGTATCACACTCAACTGTGACAGACTACCTAACTATCTGATTATTTTATTATTCAAGTCTGTCTTTTTCTACTCCAGGAAGAGTGGAGTCTGGGATCCACCTTGTTGGTGTTAAATTGTATCTTGTGAATTCTTTCTTTCTTCCTTTCCTTCTTTGTTTCTTCCTTCCTTCCTTCCTTTCTTAATTCTTTCCTTTATTTAAATCTATGTTGATATCATTTTGTTATCTCTCTAGGGGTGAATTATGAGAAACTATCTCTTAATTCATTCATATTTTGTTCAAATCTATGATTAAGAACTCAATTCCTCTTCAGTATTGAGCAGTCATTTAGGCTTCACGCATAAATCACCATCCACTTTTTTAATGTTTATTCATTTAATTATGAAAATCTGTCATTATGTATTCAGTGATCACTGGAGTTTTGAGCCTCCTTAGGGAAGACCTTTGTACCAGACAGTCACGTCATCTAATACTACACTTAGTTCTTTAACTGTTAAACTACGAAATTAATTAATAATTCACCATTTAAATTACATATTTAAAATACAGGTAATGTTATGGACCATAAGTCCCTTTTGGAGTTAGATTTTGGTTTTTGATGAGGTAATGTCATCTCATTACTTCACCATTTAGCTCTGTAAATAGATGGTTACATCAGGTATAGTTTTAGGACTTTGGTGCCATCTCATCAATGTTAATATAAAAGGCCCACTAATTAATTATCAATTTAATTTTTCAAATTGCTCAATATTCCAGGAAGAGATCAGTCTGAATCTCCATGTGAGATTTAAGTATGCACCACCATGACATTATTCAATCATTTTTCATTATATATTCATTATTTAAATCGATGAAGGTGTTGTTCTTCTTGACTGGACTCGGGCCATTCCTCCATGGGAGTTAATCACGTGGCATTATTTAATTATCTAAGAACTACTTCCTTGGCAATCACTGTAGTAGGGTCCATCTTATGAAAGTTACGAATGGAGGACTATCCAATTATTAACTCATTTGATTGCGTAAGTCATGATGGTGTCATCCGTCATTTGGCTTCTGTGGGATTGACACAGCAGGAGATCGGTACCAGAAGCAGTGCCCAGAGAATGAGGGGCACTGCCTTATACGGGGATTACTGAGTACGTAATAGTAGATTCTTAATAATCGAATGATTACACGATTTTAAAAAAACTGTACTGTTTTGCATCATCGGTTTCTGAGAGGTCTCAAGAGAACTGACCCATGAAGGACACAGTGACTACTGATTTTAAAAATGGAATAACTGAATGATCTCCTGATCAGGGAATCTCATCTAATGAACACTGTCGGGCTGATAACATGACACACCAACAACAATAAATCACTCTAAATAACCATATTAGAAAGCGGGTTACAGGACTTAATAGAGGACAGTTAATTGTGGAATCCAAAATGACTGAAAGAAACATAAGACACTGCTCAAAATTCTTAATCATCAGCCTAATGCAAATCTAAACAACTCTGTTAAACCATGGCATCAAGCTCCTCTAAAGGTAAGAGAATGAAGAGGAGTTTATTTCATTTTCAATAAAGAGAAAAGGATTATGATAGAGGCGATTAACTGTATTGTTTCCATTCTAGAAATTACCAAATTGAAGCATAGAAAACAGGTTTAAAATACTCATCATGGTACTTGAATGGCACAATGATGCTTTCGGTTTCATACTTATGTCACTATAGGCTAGTTGTAGCTTGAGAGACAGGTAAATATGTAGAACTCAAAAGAAAGAGCCCTGCTTTGTTTTTGTGAGAAACTCAGTGAGGCTGTAGGGTTACTTCATCAGTGGGTATACTCCTTTAAGCCTGTGGGAAGGGCACTAGAATGTGACAGAATGTTGGTTCATAAATGTTGCCTGGCAACCCTGCTTGCATTCTGCATCCTGGTATCATGGGCCAAGGACGAGAGAGCAGCTTCGAGAAAGTGTTATCATGGGACATTACAGTTTCACAAGATAACTATCTCCTAAAACTTTTCATGACAGCATTTGATTCGCCTAAACAAGTCATATCCACACTTCTGGAAGTGTGCCTACAGATTTACTGGTTACCAAATCCAAGATTACCTAATCATCAGAGAACGTAGTCTGTGGAGAAACAGTTCAAAGTCTTCTGTTTATGAATACTCTCTCTCCTAAGAAGTAAAACTATGGAACAAAAGACTCACAATTATTCATCAGAAGGTGAGTTTGCCATTGTTGACTTCCTTCACGAAGGTGATAATCCATTTGTTAGAGTAGACTTAGGGATTGTTGGGTTTCAGTCGATCTCTTTTGAGGCAGCCGTCCAACATTAAATATGTGATATCTTCTAAAAACGCTGCATACACAATGACAGTCCAGCATTTAAACATGTTACTACCCAACTCTGCGATTAAATAAGGGATAAACCTGGGAGTTTCCCACAATCATGTGGGAGTCAACTGAGAGTCAATTGTGTGGAGTATGGCAGACCATTTCATCCTCTGATTATATTGTTATTTGATTATTAAAATAGGACATTGGATAATCCATGATCAGTGGATTGCGGTGATGTGATGTGGGAGGCAATTATTATAGACCATCTTATTGTCAATTATGTAGTTAAAATACATCGTTCATGAGCCTGGTTTGGAGCCACCTTAGGGAAGTGGATGGTATTACATGAACTAATTATTTGAATATTTAATTATATAAAACAATGATTATATTGTCCATGCCACCTTGAATTTGGTGCCACAGATCATCTAATTACATAAATAATGTATTTAATTTACAATCTGTGTTAATCACCAATAATAATGTAAATATTTTTATAGTAATGGAAACAACAATCCACCATTCCCTGAAGAGACCTGTAAAGCTCCCTCTTGTGGAGTTAATGTGCAATATCATCACATCTTAAGATTCATTTTTTCAATTAATGATGATGATGTCCTTCATGCCTGGATTCTGGCCATGCTTCCCTGCCAGTAAAATGCTACATCACCTATTTATTGTGACAGTTAGCTATTACTGACTTATTAAAATCTTTAAATTATGTAAACGACCGACAATGACATCACCGTTTACGGTTAACATGCAAATATCTGTCAGTGACAAGGTTACGAATGATGTAGACATGGACAGAGCATTTTCTGAATGATCTATGCATCTCCCAGAGTACGAGGGATGCTGGATGATTGAGTCCAGAAGGTTGCACGGTGCCAACCGAGAAGTACAAGGACTTCACCAAGGCCGGCACGGTAGTCTGGGTGTTGTCTACCTGTTCTTCCTCCACATCTTCACATCGGTTGTGATCTACCATGAGAAGAAGGAGTGACACTAGGAGGTCGGCACCATTAAGGAGACCTGGCAAAAGGATGACGACTCAGAACATGGAAGAACATCTCTCTCTCAGCTATGCTGGTGATGCCCCTGTTGCAGCCATCTTTTCAGCTGATATTAACACTGAGGCTACTACTGCTACACCAGGATTGGGCACATTATCTCACGTCCTGCCACACCACAACAGAGATTCAGGTGCTTGTGATGATGATGTCAGGCCAACAGAATTCATCAGGCAAGACACTATGATTATCTGGCGATTAACTGATGGCATTTTAAAAATGCGTGATGACAGCATACAGTTTCATACATGGCAAGTCTGCCCAGGAATTGTTGATACAAAAAAAGGCCAATGGCTTACATATTTAAAAATGTAATTATTAAATTCTTTCATTATATAATCTGTGATCCCTGAAGTTTTGCGCCACCTTGTGTCACACTCAATTTTGACAGACGATCTATCTATCTGATTATTCCATTATTCAAATCTGTCTTTTTCTTACTCCAGGAAGAGTGGTGTCTTGATCCACCTTGTTGTTGTTAAATTGTATCTTGTGAAATCTTTCTTTCTTAATTCCTTCCTTCCTTCCTTCCTTTCTTTCTTTCTTCCTTCCTTCCTTCCTTTATTTAAATCTATGTTGATGTCTTTTTGTTATCTCTCTAGGGGTGACTTATGAGAAAATATCTCTTTATTCATTCATTTTTTTTGTTCAATTCTATGATTAAGAACTCAAAGTCTCTTCAGTATTGAGCAATCATTTAGGCTTCACGCATAAAACACCATCCACTTGTTTAATGTTTGTTCATTTAATTATGAAAATCTGTCATTATGTATTCAGTGATCACTGGAGTTTTGAGCCTCCTTAGCGGAGACCGTTGTACCTGACCGTCACCTCATCTAATACTACACTTGCTTCTTTAACTGTTAAACTAGGAAATTAAGTAATAATTCATCATTAAATATATGTATTTAAAATACAGGTAATGTTATGGACCATAAGTCCATTTTGGAGTCAGAATTTGGTACGTGATGATGTAATATCATCTCATTACTTCACCATTTAGCGATGTAAATAGATCTTTACATCAGCGATAGGTTTAGGACTTTGGTGGCATCTCCTCAGTGTTAATATAAAAGGCCCACTAAATAATTATCAATTTAATTTTTTAAATTCCTCATTATTCCAGGAAGAGATCAGTCTGACTACTACATATGGGATTTAAGTATCCACCACCATGACATTATTGAATCATTTTTCATTATATATTCATTATTTAAATCGATGAAGTTGTTGTTCTTCTTGAGTGGAGTCGGTCCATTCCTCCATGGGAGTTTATCACGTGGCATTATTTGATGATCAAAGTACGACTTCCTTGGCAATCTCTGGGGTTGGTTTCCATTTTATGAATGTTAAGTATGGAGGACTATCCAATTATTAACTCATTTGATTGCGTAAGTAATGATGGTGTCATCCTTCATTTGGCTTCTGTGGGATTGACACAGCAGGAGATCGATACCAGAAGCAGTGCCCAGAGACTGGGGGACACTGCCTTATAGAGTGAGTACTGATTATGTAATAGTAGATTTTTAAAAATCGAATGTTTACACGATTTTAAAAAACTGTACTGTTTCGCATCATCGGTTTCTGAGAGTTTGCAACAGAACTGACCCATAAAGGACACAGTGAACACCGATTTTAAAAATGGAATAACTGAATAATCTCCTGATCAGGGAATCTCATCTAATGAAAGCTTTCGGGCTGATGACATGACACACCACCAGCAATAAATCACTCTATATAACCATATTAGAAAACAGGGTACAAGACTTAATGGAGAACAGTCAATTGAGTAATCCAAAATGACTGAAAGAAACATAAGACACTGCTCAAAATCCGTAATCATCAGCCTAATGCATATCTAAACATCTCTGAGAAAGCATGGGATCAAGCTCCTCTAAAGGTAAGAGAATGAAGAGGAGTTTACTTTATTTTCAATAAAGAGAAAAGGATTATGTTAGAGGCGATTAATCCTATTGTTTCCATTCTAGAAATTAGAAAATTGAAGCATAGAAAACAGGTTTAAAATACTCATCATTGTACTTGAATGGCACAATGATGCTTTCCTGTTCGTGCTTATGTCACTATAGGCATGTTGTAGGTTGAGAGACTGGTAAATATGTAGGACTCAAAAGAAAGAGCCCTGCTTTGTTTTTGTGAGAAACTCGGTGAGGCTGTAAGGTTAGTTTATTGGTGGGTATACTCCTTTTAGCATGCGGGAAGGGCACTAGAATGTGACAGTATGTTGGTTCATAAATGTTGCCTGGCAACCCTGCTTGCATTCTGTATGCTGGTAACATGGGCCAAGGACCAGAGAGCAGCTTCGAGAAAGTGTTATCATGGGACATTACAGTCTCCCAAGATAACTATCTCCTAAAACTTTTCATGACAGCATTTGATTCGCCTAAACAAGTCATATCCACACTTCTGGAAGTGTGCCTACAGATTTACTGGTTACCAAATCCAAGATTACCTAATCATCACAGAACGTAGTCTGTGGAGAAACAGTTCAAAGTCTTCTGTTCAGGAATACTCTCTCTCCTAAGAAGTGAAACTATGGAACAAAAGATAATAAGACTCAAAATTATTCATCAGAAGGTGAGTTTGCCATTGTTGACTTCCTTCAGGAAAGTGATAATCCATTTGTTAGAGTAGACTTAGGGATTGTTGGATGTCCGTCCATCTCTTTTGAGGCAGCCGTCCAACATTAAATATGTGATATCTTCTAAAAACGCTGCATACACAATGACAGTCCAGCATTTAAACATGTTACTACCCAACTCTGAGATTAAATAAGGGATAAACCTGGGAGTTTCCCACAATCATGTGGGAGTCAACTGAGAGTCAATTGTGTGGAGTATGGCAGACCATTTCATCCTCTGATTATATTGTTATTTGATTATTAAAATAGGACATTGGATAATCCATGATCAGTGGATTGTTGTGATTTATTGTGGGAGGCAATTATTATAGACCATCTTATTGTCAATTATGTAGTTAAAGTATTTAAATTAATCACGACAGCATCGTTCATGAGCCTGGTTTGGAGCCACCTTAGGGAAGTGGATGGTATTACATGAACTCATTATTTGAATATTTAATTATATAAAACAATGATTATATCGTCCATGCCACCTGGAGTTTGGTGCTACAGATCATCTAATTACATAATTAATGTATTGAAATTGACAATCTGTGTTAATCCCCAAGATAATGTAAATATTTTTATAGTGATGGAAACAACAATCCACCATTCCATGACACAAGGTGGCGCCAAACTTCAGGGATCACAGATTATATAATGAAAGAATTTAATAATTACATGTTTACATATGTAAGTCTTTGACCTTTCTTTGTATCATCAATTCCTGGGCAGACTTGCCAGGTATGAAACTGTATGCTGTCATCACGCATTTTTAAAATGCCATCAGTTAATCTTCAGATAATCATACTGTCCTGCCTGATGAATTCTGTTGGCCTGACATCATCAAAAGCACCTGAATCTCTGTTGTGGTGTAGCAGGACGTGAGATAATGTGCCCAATCCTGGTGTAGCACTAGTAGCCCCAGTGTTATTATCAGCTTAAAAGATGGCTGCAACAGGGGCATCACCAGCATAGCTGAGAGAGAGATATTCTTCCATGTTCTGAGTCGTCATCCTTTTGCCAAGTCTCGGTGATGGTGCCGACCTCCTAGTGCCACTCTTTCTTCTCATGGTAGAACAAAACCGATGTGAAGATGTGGAGGAAGAACAGGTAGACAACACCCAGACTACCGTGCCATCCTTGGTGAAGTCCTTGTACTTCTCGGTTGGCACCGTGCAACCTTCTGGACTCAATCAATCAGCATCCCTTGTACTCTGGGAGATGCATAGATCATTCAGAAAATGCTCTGCCCATGTCTACATCTTTCCTAACCTTTTCCGTGACAGATATTTGCACGCTAACCGTAAACGGTGATGTCATTGTCGGTCATTTACATAATTTAAAGAATTTAATAAGTCAGTAATAGCTAACTGTCACAATAAATAGGTGATGTAGCATTTTACTGGCAGGGAAGCCTGGTCAGAATCCAGGCATGAAGGACGTCATCATCATTAATTGAAAAAATGAATCTTAAGATGTGATGATATTGCACATTAACTCCACAAGAGGGAGCTTTACAGGTCTCTTCATGGAATGGTGGATTGTTGTTTCCATTACTATAAAAATATTTACATATTATTGGTGATTAACACAGATTGTCAATTTAAATTCATTAATTATGTAATTAGATGATGTGTGGCACCAGATTCTAGGTGTCATGGACGGTATAATCATTTTTTTATGTAATTAAATAATCAAATAATGAGTTCATGTAACATCATCCTCTTCCTTAAGGTGGCTCCAAACCAGGCTCATGAACGATGCTGTCGTGATAGATTTAAATATTTTAACTACATAATTGATATTAAGATGGTCTATATTAATTGCCTCCCACATTGCCTCACCACAATCCAATGATCATGGATTATCTAATGTGCTATTCTATTAATAAAACAACATAATCAGAGGATGAAATGGTCTGCCATACTCCACACAATTGACTCTCTGTTGACTCCCACATGATTGTGGGAAACTCCCAGGTTCATCAGTTATTTAATCGCAGAGCAGAGTAGTGACATGTTTAAATGCTGAACTGTCATTGTGCATGCAGAGATTTTAGAAGATATCACATATTTAATGTTGGTCCGCTGGCTCAAAGAGATGTACGGAAATCCAATAATCACAAAGTCTACTCTAACAAATGGATTATCACCTTCCTGAAGGATGTCATCAATGGCAAACTCACCTTTTGCTGAATAATTGTGAGTCTTATTTGTCTTTTGTTCCATATTGTGACTTCTCAGTAGAGAGAGTATTCATAAACAGAAGAGTTTGAACTGTTTCTCCATAGACTACGTTCTCTGATGATTAGGTAATCTTGAATTTGGTAAGCAGTAAATGCTGTAGGCACAAATCCGGAGGTGTGGCCATGACTACTTTAGGCGAATCAAATGTTGTCATTAAAAGTTTTAGGAGATAGTTCCCTTGGGAGACTGTAATATCCCATAATAACACTTTCTCGAAGCTGCTCTCTGGTCCTTGGACCATGACACCAGAAACAGTATGCAACAGCGTTGCCAGGCAACATTTATGAACCAACATTCTGTCACATTCTAGTGCCCCTCCCGCATGCTTAAAGGAGCATACCCACCGATGAACTAACCTTACAGCCTCACTGAGTTTATCACAAAAACAAAGCAGGGCTCTTTCTTTTGAGTTCTACATATTTACCAGTCTCTCAACCTACAACATGCCTATAGTGACATAAGCACGAAAACGAAAGCATCATTGTGCCGTTCAAGTACAATGATGAGTATTTTAAACCTGTTTTCTATACTTCAATATTCTATTTTCTACAACGGAAATAATGCAATTAATCGCCTGTACAATAATCCTTTTCCCTTTATTGAAATAAAATTAACTCCTCTGCATTCTCTTACCTTTAGAGGAGCTTGATCCCATGGTTTCTCAGAGTTGTTTAGATTTTCTTTAGGCTGATGATTAAGGATTTTGAGCAGTGTCTTCTGTTTCTTTCAGTCATTTTGGATTCCTCAATTGACTGTACTGTATTAAGTCCTGTACCCTGCTTTCAAATATTATTATTTAGAGACATTTTTTGTTGGTGGTGTGTCATGTTAACAGCCTGACAGAGTTCATTAGATGATATTCCCTGATCAGGAGATTATTCATTTATTCCATTTTTAAAATCGGTGGTCACTGTGTCCTTCATGGGTCAGTTCTGTTGCAACCTCTAGGAAACTGATGATGCAAAACAGTACAGTTTTTTTTTTTTTTTTTAAATCGTGTAATCATTCGATTGTTAAAAATCTACTATTGCATAATCAGTAATCACTGTATAAGGCAGTGTCTCTCATTCTCTGGCCACTGCTTCTGGTACCGACCTCCTGCTGTGTCAATGCCACAGCAGCCAAATGACGGATGACACCATCATTACTTATGCAATCAAATGAGTTAATAATTGGATAGTCCTCCATATTTAACTTTCAAAAGTTGGAACCAAACTCCAGTGATTGTCAAGGAAGTAGTAGTTAGATAATTAAATAATGCCACGTGATTAACTCCCATGGAGGTTTGGCCCGAGTCCAGTCAAGAAGAACAACATCTTCATCGATTTTAATAATTAATATATAATGAATAATGATTGAAAAATGACATGGTGGTGCATACTTAAATCCCACATGGAGTAGTCAGACTGCTCTCTTACTGGAATAATGATGTTTTTGCAAAAATAAATTGAAAATTAATTAGTGGGGAGTCTCTCCATGTGTCTGCAAGTTCCTTTTTTGCACTACAATACATCCTGGTTCTACTCTCTGAAGTCCCCAAGACTGCGCAGTCCTTCTGGCTGAGACTCATATTCAGAGACACCTGAGTCAGTCCCATTCTGGATGCCAAGTTATCAGTGTAGACGCCTGTTATCTATTCCTTGTTAAGGTCAGCTGTCTGTATGTTTCTACAACCTGGTCTTTTCCTCTCCCTTTGCATCTACATGCTAGTTCGACTCAGTGTTTAGGTATGGGTATTTGCTTCTGTTTCCAACAGTGCTAGAGGAGGGTTCCCTGATGGTGAATAAGGTAGTTGTTGATCTCAGTACTCATTAAGGGAATTTATGGTAGCCTTTCCATGGTTGCTCAAATTGTTAGTTGGCAACAGGTTTGTAGGACTCTAGACCTTTCTTTAGATTCAGTTTTCTCTTTAAACCACTAATGGCTCCCTCTTTTATGCTGTTTCTCTCTCTCACTCTCTCACTCTCATTCTCTCTATCTTCTGTCTTCTATTCCTACCCTGACTCAATCTTCATAGGATCACCTGCTGTCCTCCTCCCACTCTCTTTCTCCTAATTCTCTCTACATTCTGTGACCCCCCCCCAACCTCGCATGTGCTCTGGGGGACTTCTCCTTTCAAACTTCTGTGAGGGACTTTATATTAGTTTCTTAGTATACACCTTGTATCCTAGTTCCACTGGTGGTGTGAATTATAGGCTGGTGATCCATTGATCTAGCTCTAGAATCCATATATGAGTGAATATACTATGTGTTCATGTTTTTGTGATTGGGTTACCTCATTTAGAATGGTTACTTCAAGAGCCATCTATTTGCCTGTGAATTTCAAGATTCCATTATTTTTTTTTCTGCAGAGTAGTATTCCATCGTGAAGATGTGCCACATCTTCTTTATCCATTCTTCAATTGAGAGGCATCTAGGTTGCTTCCAGGTTCTTGCTATTACAAAAGATGCTGCTATCAACATAGCTGAGCAGATGTCTTTGTTGCATGGATGTGGATCATTTGGGAATATGTCTAAGAAGGTGATGGTAAACTAATTCCCATTTTCCTGAGGAACTGCTATACTGATCTCCAAAATGGGTGTACGAGTTTGTACTCCCACCAGCAGTAGAGGAGTGTTCCCATTTCTCCATGTCTTCTCTGGTATAAGTTGTCATTGGTGTTTCTAATATTAGCCATTGTGACAGGAATAAGATGGTATCACAAAGTTGTTTTGATTTGCATTTCCCTGATAGCTAAGGATGTTGAACACTTTCTTAAGTTTTTTTTTTTTTAAAGGTTTTTTGATTTCATCTATTGAGAATTATTTCTTCAGTTCTGTACCACATTATTTAATATGGTTGTTTGGTGTTTTGTTGATTAGTGTATTGCTTTCTTTGTATATTTTGCAGATCAGCCCTTTGTCTGATATAGTATGGGTGAAAATCTTTTCCTAGTCTGTAGGCTGGCATTTGGTCTTGTCCACTGTGTCCTTTTCCTTACAGAAGTTTCTAAGTTTGAAGAGGTCCCATTCTTTAATTGTTGCTCTCAGTGTCTGTGCTCCTGGAGTTATGTTCAGGAACCGGTCTCCTATACTAATTTGTTCAAGGGTACCTCCTACTTTCTCTTCTAAGAGGTTCAGAGTCGCTGCATTGATGTTGAGGGTCTTTGATCGCTTTGGACTTGAGTTTTCTTCATGGTGACAGACTTGGGTCTATGTTCAGTCTTATAAACACCATCATCCAATTGTACCAAAACCATCTCTTGAAGATGCTTTCCTCATTCCATTATATACTTTTAGCTGTTTTGTTGAAAATCAGGTGCGCATACGAGTGTGGGTCTATATCAGAATTTTTAATTCTATTCCACTGGACTACCTTTTTGTTTTCTTTCTTTTTTTGTGGCAATTCAACGCAGTTTTCAGGATTATAGCTGTGTATTAGAGCGTACACTCGGCGATGGTCATGTCTCCTGATCACTTCTCCCATTGTATAGTTTTAACTGTTTTGTAAAAAATCAGGTGTTCGAAGGTGTGTGCGTTATTATCATGTTTTCTATTCAATTCCACTGGTCTACTGCTCTATTTTGTTGCCAATACAAAGCCCTTTTCAGGAGTATTGCACTGTAGTAGATCATAAAGTTGGGAATGGTGATGCCTCCTGAACTCCTTTTATTGTACAGGATTTTTTTTTTTTTTTTTTTTTTTTTTTTTGCCTATCCTGGTTCTCTGTTTTTCCCATATAAAGTCCATTATTATTATCCTTTCAAGGTTCGTGAAGAACTGTGCTGGGATTTTAATGGGGATGACACAGTATCTACGGATTGATTTCGACAAGATTGACATTTTTACTATGTTCATCCTACCTATCAAAGACCATGGGAGATCTTTCCATTTTCTGCTATCTTCTTGAATTTCTTTCTTTAAAGCCACAAAGTTCTTATTATTAGGTAATTTGCTTAATTGGTAAGCATTACCCCAAGATATTCTATGTTGTTTGTGGTTATGGTAAGTGATGATATTTCTCAGATTTCTTCCTCAGCCCCTTTGTTGTCTGAATAAAGTAGAATTACTCATTTTTTTTTTGAGAATATCTTGTATCCTGCTAGTTTGCTGAAGGTGTTTATAATCCTCAGGTGTTCCCTGGTAGAAGATGATTTTTTTTTTTGATTTTGTTTTGTTTTGTTTTTTGTTGTTGGGATTTTTTTTTTTTTTTTTTTGTTTTTGTTTTTTTTTTTTTTTTTTTTTTTTTGGTGGGGGTTCAGTTTTGTAAACTATCATATCATCTGCAAATAGAGAAAGTTTGATTTCTTCATTTCCATTTTGTGTCTCCATGATCTACCTTTGTTTTCTTATTGCTTTAGCTAGTACTTCAAGTACAATATTGGAGATATGGAATGAGATGACAGCCTTGTCTTGTTCTTGATTTTAGAGAAATCCCCTTAAACTTCCCTCCATTCAATTTGATATTGTCTGTTGGTCTATGAATAGTGCTCTTTTGATGTTTAGATATGTTCCTGTTACCCCTGATCGCTCCAAGGCCTTTTTCGTGAAAGGGTGTTGATTTTTGCTGAAGGCTTTTTCAGAATGTAAGGAGATTATCGGGTGGTTATCTTTTTCAGTTTTTTTTGTAAGGTGGATCACCTTGATAGGTTTTAGAATGTTAAACAACCCCTGCATACCAGTGATGAAGCCTACTTGGTCATGGTGGGTGATTTCTGTGATGTATGCTTGGATTCGGTTTGCCAGTATTTTATTGAGTATTTTTGCATCAATATTCATTAGGGATATTGGTCTGTAGTTTTTTTCCTAGTTGTGTCTTTGTGTGTCCTGAATACCAAGGTGATTGTGGCCTCCAAAAAAAAAAAAAGTGTTTGGCAATGAACTTTCTGTTTCTATTATGTGGAACAATTTGGGGAGTACGAAATTTAGATCTTCCTTGATTTTCCAGTAGAAATCTGGACTGAAGCCATCTGGCCCTGCTCTTTTCTGTCTCTCTCTCTCTCTCTCTCTCTCTCTCTCTCTCTCTCTCTCTCTCTCTCTCTCTCTGTGTGTGTGTGTGTGTGTGTGTGTGTGTGTGTGAAGGCTTTTGATGACTGCTTCTACTTCGTTAGGGGTTTATAGGTCTATTTAAGTTGTTTGTCTGTTATTGATTTTATTTTGGTGATAATTTTCAAGAAATTTGTTCATTTCCTTTGCATTCTCAAGTTTTGTGGAGTACAGGTTTTCAAGGTATGACCTGAATATTGTCTGGAGCTCACAGAGGTCACACCTTTAATCCCAGCCCTAGAGAGGTATAAAAGGTAGAAGCAGGGGATTGAGGAGTCAGTCTCAGAATTCTCCAGCCCCTCCAAGGAGAGGAAGGTGTCTGAAACTTGGTGAGAGTTTGTGGAGACAGGAATAGGGCTTTCTTCCTGACATAAAGTTAAGAGGTAGTGGCTTGGCTTTCTCTGGGTCTGCTATGTATCTTGCTGCACTCAACATTATTGGCAGCACATGGGAGTTAGAGGAAGTCAGATCTCTGTGAGTTGTAGGGTAGCATAGCACGGTCTTAGAGCTAGTACCAGGAATGTAGGGTGTGACCACTGACAAACACTGTCTCAAAAAAATACAATTGATTTTGTAATTTTCAACACGAGCAAACTCAGTTCAATCTCTGTCCTGAAAGTAGATGTAATTAACACGAACATGTCTTGTTTCGTTATTCTTCCACTAAGATTGGAAGGTTACTGAAGCCGTGGTTAGATTCCAGTGGTCATGGCAATGATTACATAAAATGGAAAGCTGATTAAAGACTATAAAACTAATTATTTAACAATACAGAGACAGATGCTTAGAGTTTGAGATGACTTGGAGAATGGGTTTATACTGTTACCATAGACTCAGTTCAATCTGTTTCCTGATGGGAGATACAATCAAACTGGTCACATACAAGCTATACCACTAAGCTCAGGTAGGAGGATTAATGAGATTTCCATGTCAGCTCAGAATGAATAAAGAGTTTAGATAGGGCTGAGCTTCATTGATCCAATGAATATGGAAATCTTACAAATGTCTACATGTCATCATGAGAGTAAATCCCAGAATTGAAAATTGGGGGAGAAGCTTTGTTTGCTTGTTTGTTTTGTTAATTTTTGGTTTTTCAAGACGCGGTTTTTGTGTACTGCATTGCAGTCTGTACTGGAATTCAATCTGTAGAACAGGCTTCTCTTGAACTCACAGAAATCTGCCTGCCTCTGTGCCCCAAGTGCCGGGACTAAATGTGTGAGAAACCAATGCCTGTGCATGGACTAGTGTTAGAGTTAACCTGAGTCTTTGGTACAATCTGGTCTCCCCCCACACACCTTTCCCACATCTGATTCTCTCAAGCCACAGCTGTGAAAGCTCAAGTATGATTGGGTGGGGATATGCTCAATTATCCAATCAGATGGCAGAATATGGCTGATGGTGGCGATTTGAATAGAAGGTGTAAGAGGATATGGGCATATAAGGGTTATCCTGGCCAGGTTAAACAGAGTTGTTTGGATCCTCAAGTCACTAACACAACTGCTGGGATTGGAACACCTCTTATGTATGTGCTGACCAGGTTAGCCATTCAAGCCCATCAGGACATACAACCTTACCAAGGATCTCCAGTCCCTCGGGCCATCTTAGTAACCTTGGTTTTGTTATTATGTTTGGTTTTGCTATTTGAAGCTGAAAATCTCATTTATCCCTGGTTAGACTAGAACCCCACATGCAGCTTAGTGTTATGAGAGTATTATGAGATTTGCTGATTAAGCAAAAGTGTCGACCTAGGTGAGTCAGAAAGTGTGACATGGAGGGGAAGAGTGTGGATGGAGAGAAGTGACTACAGAGTTCAGAATGTGGGTCGAGTTGAATCAGAGGTGTCTTGGAGAAGTGAATAAATGAAAAGAGACAGTGTTGCATGGAGCACAGGTGCTAACCTGCTGTGCCATTTAAGAGAATGATGAGGTTGCGATATTCAGGGGTTAAGACACACTGAGCAACAACTCCAATCTGGCTTAAAAGGATTTAATTCAATGTGAATATGGACTTGTTAACTGAAGATGAAGAAAATTCTGTAGAAGCCCACAGATGGCCATGAGTCTCAGCGAAGCATCAAGTTGACAAATTGTCAGTACTCAAACTCCTAAAGAGTGGTCTGGGGCTCATCTTGGCTGCAGGTCTAAAATATTAGAAATGACAGTGACTGTCTCCATTTCACATATTCTCCAAACAACCCCCACTGATTGAATGCAAAGTAAAATTGGCAGTGGGATTTTTAACTTTGATCTTGTGGATAAAGAAAGACATTTGAAGATGATTTCCCACAAAAGATTCTAGCTCTTGTTTACTTTTCCACTCTCTCATTGCCCAGGGTTGTAGTATTCTAGGGAGCAGTGTTTTTGATTAGCAGAACAACGGGGAGATTTGTTGCCATGGTGGCTCATGTCCATGAGCATGAGGCCTTTGAGGGACCTATGCCTATGAGAATTCAGACAGTGTGTAATAGGAAATATGGGTTTTCCAACATTTCTAGACTATTGACCAAGGCCCGGCAGGGTTTACGCCATGAAGGGGCAAAGAGACCTTCTAAAATTGACTTGTCTGGAAGGGTTAATTCCTCTGAATATTCCCATAGCACCTGTCTGTGTGAAGGTCAAGATGAGTTCGCCATTGACACTCCAGATGCTGGCAAGAAGTAGTCTGCTCAAAAATGAAGCCTTGGCTATCTCTGCTCTGAATAAACTACCCAAGGACCTCTTCCCACCGCTATTCAAAGATGCCTTTAAGGGGAAACAAACCAAGATCCTAAGTGCTATGGTGGCAGCCTGGCCTTTCAGATGCCTTCCCTTGGGAGCCCTGATGAAGTTTCCTGACCTGGAGGTCTTGAAGTCTGTGCTGGCTGGCCTTGATTTGCTGATTCAGTAGAAGGATCGACCTAGGTGTGTCAGAAAGTGTGACATGGAGGGGAAGAGTGTGGATGGAGAGAAGTGACTACAGAGTTCAGAATGTGGGTCGAGTTGAATCAGAGCTGTCTTAGAGAAGTGAATAAATGAAAAGAGACAGTGGTACATGGAGCCCACTGCTAAGAGATATAGTCAACACACAATGAGTCTACCTCGGCCTCTGTAGCCAGGCCCTAGAAAGGAAACTTTTGAGTCTTGGTTTCCAGGATGCATTCAAGGGAAGTGGATGTGTGAGGTGAAAGCCGATTATACATTGGCAGTCCTGCCATTTGAATCCCCTTCTTGTTTGACCAACAGGAATTGCAAATTAGAGGTGCTTGATTTTCGGGATGCCCATCATAACTTCTGGAACGTGTGGGCTGGAACAGAGGATGGTGTCTGCTCTTCAGATGGCGTCGTAGAGACCCAACCAGTGGTGCACCATCCCGAAAGACAGGGAAAAGAGGTTGTGACTGTGATGATGAACCTTTCCCTCCATTCCAGACATCTCTGTGAATACCTGGAATGTTTCCACTGCTGGGATCAGCAGAGAAAAGTTGTGCTGCAGATGATCTGTGAAAAGCTGGAGTTTGGGGCCCGCCCTGTCTATAACCCCCTAGAGCTGCTGGAGGTATTTGCTCCATGCAGTATACGGGAACTGGAAGTGAATGCTCGCTGGGACCTGAGGACCCTTGCAAAGTTTGCCCCTGGCCTGGGCCAGATGAAAAACCTTCAGAAACTCCTTCTTCATGAAGTCTTCACACCCTTGCGTTGGTTGTGGAACCAAGAGATGAAACGACGGTGTTTTCGACAGATCGTTTCTCAGTTCTCCCAACTCAACAAGCTCCAGCATCTCTGTTTGAATCGTGTCTTCCTCCTGAATGCAAGACTGGACCAAGTGCTCAGGTAAGGAAGGATAGAGAGCTTGTTTCACAGGCCAGAGAAGAGCCTTTCTGTGGTACATGAAACATCAGTGTACACCTTGGGCTTGCCAGCCACTGGTGACTACACACGGATATGACCTCTGAATGATTGCTCTAGTAGTCTTTCTGCTATTCTCGCCACCATCACCGAGAAACGGTCTTTGAAACCTGACCTACAGAGGGGAGGGTGTTTTAAGTCACATGTTGCCCCATGTCAGCGCTGTCCTCAGAACTGTATGCACAGTTTACATCGCTCTCTGATTTTCCAAGGGACAGGGGCTCTCTGAGCACAGGTAGTGTCTAAGTCAATGGAAAATTACTGAGAGTGAAGTGATTAGGGTGGGTCAAAGGGAAGAACTCTCAGTAGTACAGAGGCTGTGCTAGGAGGTGGGACTCATGAGGACCAATGTTAGCACACACAGAGAAGGCTCTGAGTTGCTACCAGGTCTTCTTTCTTGGCTTCCGGCTGGCCCCAATTGTCATCTGATGAGGCTTTGAGTTTGACAGCGCAGAGGAACCATGGTTGGGGACCTAAGCAGTCACATGATTTTGCCTGTGCTGTTACTTCTCCATCTGAGAGCATTCTGGAATTGACCTCCACCACGATCTCAGAACGACATTAGGACACACTAACCACTGCTCACTTGAAGTTGGTGCCCTTACTCTACCACTATTAAACTTACTGAGATAATCTGCCTTGTCTTTCTGTAGGAACTTGGAGAGTACCTTAGAGACCCTAGCAATCACTCGCTGCTCACTATCAGAATCAGACATGAGTTACCTGTCCCAGTGCCCAAGCGTCCATCTGCTCACACAATTGTACCTGAGTAGTGTCACCTTTTTAAATTTAAGTCATCCACTTCTGGGAAGACTGCTAGAGAGATTGACAGCTACCCTGCAGACATTAAAATTGAAGGGTTGTATGCTCATGGACTTCCAAATGGATGTCATCCTCCCTGCCCTGAGCCAGTGTTCCCAGCTGGTGGAGGTGAATTTGATGAAGAACTTCCTGTCTTTGACCAGCCTTAAGAAGCTGCTTCAGCACACTGCCCACCTGACACAGCTCACCTTGGAGATGTATCCTGCCCCTGGTGAAGTGTATGATGACTTTGGTGATGTTCTGCCAGACAGATTTGTCCAATGTTGTTCTGAGCTCTTGGACACTCTTAGAGCAATAAGACAGCCAAAGGAGGTCTACTTTGTGAGTAAGAAGTGTCTAGATTGCAGGCGATTCTGTGTCTATCACCAAGAGGCCTCCCTATGTTCATGTTGGGAATAAAGGACGAGAGATTACTGCTGGCCTGAGAAAGGAAATCAAGGACTCCAGTGACTCTTTAGAGAGACACAGAGCTTGTCTATTCAAGGTGTTTTGGATATACTTGGAGACAATGTCATACCAAGGAATCAGAGGAGGAGAGAGAGAAGATTTGACATGGACAATCAGGGCCTGCTCATCTGCTCAGGGCCAACGGTGAAGACCCAACCTCAGATAGGAAAAGGGATTTGAGAACACTGTGGACTGACCCCACCACTGTCAGTGTGTGAGAGTTCAGATACACATGGTAGGGGATAAAGACAGAGCATAGTACAAAGAGCACCATAGACTGGATGAAATGTGTTCCGTGTCTCTGCCTCCACCTTTTCTTTGCCTGACTTACATAAAGATTTGTAATATGTGCACATATATTTCCTTTTTGAAGAGTAACATTGACTGTAGAATGAACTGTTGTTGAGAGCGCGGTCCTCTCCCTTTTCAACTGAGATCTGTCTTTCTGTGGTTATGAGAGGCATTTAAGCTGGATAGTACTTGCCTCCCCCACCATCATTAACGTTACAGTTTCCAATAAGCTCAATAAAAAATGTTTTGCATGAGAGAGTGTGTTGCACACTTTTAATTTACTAATGTTTTCCCTTGACAATCCCAGACTTGTGCACTGCGCTCACTGTGTTTGCATACTCTTGTGTCTCTTTGTCTCTACACCTTCTGCGTCTTAGAACTTTCAGGCAGATGCTAACCTAACATGCCACACTCTTGGGATTTTTATACCTCAGCTTCATGTAATCTCATCATAAATCCGAGAGAAACTCTTGGAATGATGGATTACTCATCGAATGAGGGTGTTTCATAACATCTCTGGGGACCAGTGTTTGATCTTTGCGGGCAGAAACACGGGGACCTCTTTCCGGATATCTGACATTCATTTCTGGTTTCTGGAAGCGCTTGCTGTTACCTCCATATGCATACACACATACCACACACATGCCCTTCAAAAGACATTTTCTTAAAGATAAGTAAAGTTAAAGTATGGAAAAACACAAATGAATTTATAGTATTAAACAGGAAGCCAGTCTAGAGGTGGATATCCCCACAGGGTTTAACCCATCAAAGTATGAAAAAGATAATAGCAAGTAGAATGATGATGCCCATGTGGGAATCAGATTCCCACATAGACAGTTGCGGTAAACGGTCCCTATGTGTTTCTGCAGCCTGGCCTTGTCCTCCCTGCCTGCATCTTGATTCCAGTCAGCTCAGTGTTTAGTTGTGGGTGTTTGCTTATGCTTCCATCAGGTACTAGATGAGGGCTCCATGGTGTTGGATAAATTAGTTGTTGATCTCATGATCAGGGAAGGGCATTTATGGTAGCCTTTGCAATGTTGCACAAATTTTTAACTGGGGTCATTCTCGTAGGTACTTGGACATTTCTTTAGGTTCAGTTTTCTCTTCAATCCTATAATGGCTCCCCTTTTTATGGTCTCTCTCTTTCTCTTTCTCTCTCTTTTCTCTCTTCTATTCCTCTGCTGACTCAGTCTTCCTAATCCCACGTGGTTTCCCCTCCTCCCCTTCTATTTCTCCTAGTCCCCACCACACTAACGGCTCCCCAATCCCCTTGTGCTCTGGAGAATTTTTTGTTTCCACCTTCATTGAGGGACCTTATATGAACATCTTAGATCTTCCTTGTGTATCAGTTTCGCTGGTGTTGTCAATTATATGCTGGTGAGCCTTTGCTCTATGTCTAAAATACACATGTGAGCAAGTACATAGCATGTCCTTCTTTTTGTGACTGTGTTACTTCTTTCAGGATGGTTTCTTCAAGTTGCATCCTCTTGCCTGAGAATTTCAAGATTCCATTGTTTTTTTCTTTCCCACCACAGAGTAGTAATCCATTGCATAGAAGTGCCATCATATCTTCTTTATCCATTCTTCAGTTGAGGGGCATCTAGGTTGCATCCACGTTCTTGCTGTTACCAATAATGCACCACGAACACAGTTGAGCACATGTCTTTGTTGCATGGATGTGCATCCTTTGGGTATATGACTAAGAGAGGGATCAGCGGGTCCTGTAGTAGACTGATTCCCAATTTCCTGAGGAACCGCCACACTGACCTCCAAATTGGCTGTGTAAGTTTGCACTCTCAGCAGCAGAGAAGGAGTGTTCTCCTTTCTCCACATCCTCTCCAGGATAAGATGTCATTGGTGTTCCGAATTTTAGCCATTCTGGCAGGAGTAAGATGGTATCTCAAAGTTCTTTTGATTTGCATTTCCCTGATAGTTAAGGATGTTGATCACTTCATTTCGTGTCTTTCGGTCATTTTGAATTCCTCCATTGAGAATACTTTTCATTTCTGTACCCCGTTTTTTAATAGGGGTATTTGGTGTTTTGATGGCTATATTCTTGCTTTTTTTTTGGTATATTTTGGAGATCAGCCTTGTGTCAGATGTAGGAGTGGTGAAAAACTTCCCAGTCTGTGGGCTGCCATTTGGTCTTGTCAACTGTGTCCTTTGCTTTATAGAAGCTTCTAAGTTTGAGGAGGTCCCATTTACTAATTGTCAATCTCACTGTCTGGAATTAAGTTTTGGAAGGGGTCTTCTATACCAATTTGTTCAAGGGTACCTCCCACTTTCTCTTCTAAGAGGTTCAGTGTGGCAGGATTTATCACGATGTGTTTGATCCGTTTGACTTGAGGTTTGTGCATGGCGATAGACATGGTTCTATCTGCAGTTCTACACACCATCATCCAGTTGTGCCAGCATCATTTGTTGAAGATGATTTACTCCTCCCATTGTATAGTTTTAACTGTTTTGTCACAAATCAGGTGTTCGAAGGTGTGTGCATTATTATCATGTTTTCTATTCAATTCCATTGGTCTACTGCTCTATTTCTTGGCAATACCAGGCCCTTTTCAGGAGGATTGCTCTGTAGTAGAGCTTAAAGTTGGGAATGGTGATGACCTCTGAACTTCCTTTATTGTACAGGATATTTTGCCTATCCTTGTTCTCTTGTTTTCCAATATAAAGTCCATTATTATTATCCTTTCAAGGTTCGTGAAGAATTGTGCTGGGATTTTAATGGGCATGGCACAGTATCTATGGATTGATTTCGACAAGATTGCCATTTTTACAATGTTCATCCTACCAAGAGCATGGGAGATCTTTCCATTTTCTGCTATCTTCTTGAATTTCTTTCTTTAAAGCCACAAAGTTCTTATTATTAGGTCATTTGCTTATTTGGTAAGCATTACCCCAAGGTATTCTATGTTGTATGTGGCTATTGTAAATGATGATGTTTCTCAGAATTCTTTCTCAGCCCCTTTGTTGTCTGAATAAAGTAGGATTACTCATCTTTTTTGAGAATATCTTGTATCCTGCTAGTTTGCTGGAGGTGTTTGTAAGCCTCAGGTGTTCCCTGGTAGAAGATTTTTTGTTTTTTTGTTTTTTTGTTTTTGTTTTTGTTTTTTTTGGGTGGGGGTTCAGTTTTGTAAACTATCATATCATCTGCAAATAGAGAAAGTTTGATTTCTTCATTTCCATTTTGTGTCTCCATGATCTACCTTTGTTTTCTTATTGCTTTAGCTAGTACTTCAAGTACAATATTGGAGATATGGAATGAGATGACAGCCTTGTCTTGTTCTTGATTTTAGAGAAATCCCCTTAAATTTCCCTCCATTCAATTTGATATTGTCTGTTGGTCTATGAATAGTGCTCTTTTTATGTTTAAATATGTTCCTGTTACCCCTGATCGCTCCAAGGCCTTTTTCGTGAAAGGGTGTTGATTTTTGCTGAAGGCTTTTTCAGAATCTAAGGAGATTATCGGGTGGTTATCTTTTTCAGTTTTTTTGTAAGGTGGATCACCTTGATAGGTTTTAGAATGTTAAACAACCCCTGCATACCAGTGATGAAGCCTACTTGGTCATGGTGGGTGATTTCTGTGATGTATGCTTGGATTCGGTTTGCCAGTATTTTATTGAGTATTTTTGCATCAATATTCATTAGGGATATTGGTCTGTAGTTTTTATTCCTAGTTGTGTCTTTGTGTGTCCTGAATACCAAGGTGATTGTGGCCTCCAAAAAAAAAAAAAGTGTTTGGCAATGAACTTTCTGTTTCTATTATGTGGAACAATTTGGGAAGTACAAATTTAGATCTTCCTTGATTTTCCAGTAGAATTCTGGACTGAATCAATCTGGCCCTGGTCTTTTTTGTCTCTCTCTCTCTCTCTCTCTCTCTCTCTCTCTCTCTCTCTCTCTCTCTCTGTGTGTGTGTGTGTGTGTGTGTGTGTGTGTGTGTGTGTGTGTGGTGGAAGGCTTTTGATGACTGCTTCTACTTCGTTAGGGGTTTATAGGTCTATTTAAGGTTTTTGTCTGTTACTGATTTTATTTTCGTGATAATTTTCAAGAAATTTGTTCATTTCCTTTGCATTCTCAAGTTTTGTGGAGTACAGGTTTTCAAGGTATGACCTGAATATTGTCTGGAGCTCACAGAGGTCACACCTTTAATCCCAGCCCTAGAGAGGTATAAAAGGTAGAAGCAGGGGATTGAGGAGTCAGTCTCAGAATTCTCCAGCCCCTCCAAGGAGAAGAAGTTGTCTGATACTTGGTGAGAGTTTGTGGAGACAGGAATAGCGCTTTCTTCCTGACATAAAGGTAAGAGGTAGTGGCTTGGCTTTCTCTGGGTCTGCTATGTATCTTGCTGCACTCAACATTATTGGCAGCACATGGGAGTTAGAGGAAGTCAGATCTCTGTGAGTTGTAGTGTAGCATAGCACGGTCTTAGAGCTAGTACCAGGAATGTAGGGTGTGACCACTGACAAACACTGTCTCAAAAAAATATCAATTGATTTTGTAATTTTCAACACGATCAAACTCAGTTCAATCTCTGTCCTGAAAGTAGATGTAATTAACACGAACATGTCTTGTTTCGTTATTCTTCCACTAAGATTGGAAGGTTACTGAAGCCCTGGTTAGATTCCAGTGGTCATGGCAATGGTTACATAAATTGGAAAGCTGATTATAGACTATAAAACTAATTGTTTAACAATACAGAGACAGATGCTTAGAGTTTGAGATGACTTGGAGAATGGGTATTTACTGTTACCAGAGAGTCAGTTCAATCTGTTTCCTGATGGGAGATCCAATCAAACTGGTCACATACAAGCTATACCACTAAGCTCAGGTAGGAGGATTAATGGATTTCATCAGCTCAGAATGAAAAAAGAGTTTAGATAGGGCTGAGCTTCATTGATCCAATGAATATGGAAATCTTACAACTGTCTACATGTCATAATGAGAGTAAATCCCAGAATTGAAAATTGGGGGAGAAGTTTTGTTTGCTTGTTTGTTTTGTTTTGTTAATTTTTTGTTTTTTTCAAGACACGGTTTCTGTGTATTGCATTGCAGTCTGTACTGGAATTCAATCTGTAGAACAGGCTTCTCTTGAACTCACAGAGATCTGCCTGCCTCTGTGCCCCAAGTGCCGGGACTAAAGGTGTGAGAAACC